>NC_132786.1:89735000-90048750 GCF_048418805.1 Vulpes vulpes
GATGATTATACATCACATAAGGCTGCAGGCCAAAGCCTTGCAACGTATAGTAACAGCACGGACTACTCGAGGAGTTGACCCCTTTTTGGGATGTGTGAAAAATTTTTACAGGAAGTAGACTTTTTTCAGAGGTGTTTTATTGCTGATTTGCCCCACCTACAGGACAGCTTTGTGGACAAACTTCTTGACCTTATGCCCCGACTCATGACATCCAAACCTGTGGAAGTGGTCAAAATTCTACAGACCATGCTGAGGCAAAGTATCTTCTTACACCTCCCTGTTCCAGAGCAGATCCACAAAGCTTCAGCCACCATCATTGAGCCAGCAGGCGAGTCAGACAACTCTGAAACTTTGTCCTAAAGGATCTACCCTTTCCTTAAAGTCTATTTTAACATAATTCTGTGCAAGGGAGAGAAGTTCATTTTAAGAGCATGTGAAAATATAATCTTGATGGACTTAAAATAAGGACTTATTTAAAAAAAAAAAGGGAAGGTTTTCTTTTCTCTAGCTTTGTCATCTGTTTATGGTGGTAGTTCTTAATCATCAGGTAGAGCAGGATCCCCTGGTGAGGTGAAATTTGTGTGTAATTACTCCATGTGATTCTAATAAGCACTCTGGATTGAGAATCACTTCCAGAGGGGATCCGAAGTTTTCTTAGTTCATGACACTCACAGTAACTTTTTCCTAGAACCCCTAAGTCAATAAACAAAACAATACAAAACACCTGAGTACTCCCTGAGTATTAGTTCCAAGCATCTAAATACATTTGAATATCTTAACTTAGCAATGGTTTGGAAAATTAATATACATAAATTGAAAGAAGAAAATATTTCTA
Source organism: Vulpes vulpes (assembly GCF_048418805.1). Taxonomy (NCBI): domain Eukaryota; kingdom Metazoa; phylum Chordata; class Mammalia; order Carnivora; family Canidae; genus Vulpes; species Vulpes vulpes. Next base: position 89,735,836 of record NC_132786.1, read on the forward strand.
TTACTTTCTTAAATAACCAAAATTATTTACTGATGGTATGTGTGCATCTGTGGGCAATGCATAAGTCCTTAGAACTTGGATTCAGGTTGAAGAGTTCCATCCACATGAATTTTCATACTGTATTTGCCTTTTAAGATGGTGACTGGTAGATGCATGCCATTGATGATGCAAGGAGATGATGCCATTGAAAGGTTATACTATGATCATGAGCGGGTATTTTCTATTTCTCTTGAAAACTTAAGGTATCTGTGTGGCAACTTGGCACACAGTCTGGGAACCACAGAGTTAGAGAACAAATTTTTATGAACAGGCAAAAGAATTAAAAAAAAATCTAAAAAAAAAAAGGGATAAAGGACAAAAAGAACTTGATGGAAGCTAACTTTGCTCATTAAGGTTGGATATTCTCAATTTTTCAATGTTAATGATGAAGGTGATGATAATCAAAATAACTGACATTTGATGGGAACTATGTACTAATTGCTACATTTTATATGTTACCCCAGTGAATTTTTAATGACAAATATAAGAAGTAGGTACCCTTATTGCTAGCTTTTAGGTATAGAAAGTGGGGACTTGGAGATTTCACTATTTTCCCAGCTAGTAAATGGCACAGCTGGGTAAGGAAGGTGTTTGGGTTGAATATAGAGTTCATAAATTCTTCCCAGTAGGAATCTACCTTAATCATGAAGAATAGAATTGATAGAGTCCATGATCTCGGTGCAAGCAGGCAGAACAAAAGGTAGGGCAGTGAGATAATAAAGAATTCCTGGTATAAATACAGGTGTTGTAGAACTGGATGAGAAAAACAATTATAAAATCCCAGGAGTTTGGAGGCATGGAACCCAAGTGTGTGTGTGCTTGTGCATGCATGTGTGTAATGTGTATGTATATGCAAATACAAACATACATTTATAATTCCCAGATGTTATTTGGCTAGGGCTATGTCCAAATAAGATTTAGAAGAGGCGGCAAAATATTTAGTTTTATGAGGAAAGGATGGAAAACATCAATAAAAGGGAAGGGAAGGGAGAGAACAGAGTTATAACAGTACCTTTCTGAACATATCACATTATCAGGTAAGGTACTGTAAATAAAGGGGTTTGTTATGTACATTTAAATCTTTGCCTTCTTTGATGAGATTTTCCGGAGTTTTAGTCATCCTTCTCTTCCTGGTACAGAGAGGGAGACACCGTTATAAATGGAGATTTCTCTTATAAATAATATAAATTTCTCTTATAAAAGAGTAGCATTTATTTGGTTTTCAGAGCTTCTCTCATGTCTGCTGGTTTTTAAAAAAATAACGATCTCAAAGTAATCCTTATGCCAAAGAGGCATATTTTGGGATGGCATATTCTGCATTGTTATTCTTTCTCTTAGCCTCCATTGATTTATGTGGTTTTAATCACTTTCTCCTTTTTCTATCAGGAGGCTTTTGCTTTGATATTTCACATGGCATTCATTTTGCCTTTTTGCTATAGATGTGTTTTTTGCATAGGAGTTAAAATGTTTGTTGAATAAGTGAATGAATGTTCTATTGCTTACTCTTAAGCAGAATATAATTCATCATGTAATGCTCAACTGTTTTGCTTAAGAGTGTGTAAATAAATACCTGCTTTAAGTTGTTACTGTTTGAGGTAACTCTCTGTGGTCTAACTAGAGAAAAATTATGAGAGCATGCCTGACACAGTGCTAGATTCTACTTTTCTCTCAAGGACCAATGAAGATAAGTTTTTTTGAAGGGTAGTATTATCCACTGCTTTTTTGTTTTGCTTTTCATATATATTTTTATACATAAAAATATTTATGAAATATTTTTATATAAAAAATATATTTTTATACATAAAAATATATATGAAATGTATATATGAAAAACAAAACAATATATATGTCATATATATTGTTTTTATAATACATATTATACGTAACAATATAAATATATATATGAAAAACAAAAAAGCAGTGGGGATAATCTATAGATATTTATATATAGATATGTATGTATCTATATATTTTTTGTTCAATGTAGGTGAACTCTCCAATTCCCTTTTTTTCTTTTTCCTATTCTCCTGTTTTTATTAAATCTAATCCCTGCTCCTAGAAACTTGTACATTGTTCAAATGTTATTTCTTATGTCAAATGGTGTTTGTAACATAAGCAAGCTTACTGTGCTTCTCGAATATACAGTCTTTTTTTTTTAATGTAGCTTTAGAGCTAGCACTTTGTAAATAAGAGAAAATTGGAAGAGGAAGTTCAATATATTGCTGTATGTGGCCCACATGGTAAAATGTGTTTTAATGTAGATTGAAGTCAATTGTATCACTTGACGTGTCTTTCCACAAATTCCTTTTGTGTATGATAATGCCAGTCTTAGGTAGTGGAGGCATAGAGGGGACCTGAATAGGTAATGATGGTAATTTGCCTCATGCAGGAACAGGGCAAAAGTGCCCTTCTTTATTTACCACGTTAGAAGAGGAAAGTGATGTGGAGTTTGCTTTAGAAATACATGGTAAAAAGAAAATTGATCTTTGTCTATGTTTGTCCTCTTTTGTTGATGTGGGAGCAATATTGAATGGTTTCTGGCAACTACTAATCAATTGCTATCTTCCTCCTGACAATCCTTTCTGTCATTGTTTGATATTCTTTTATCTCTTTCCTCAGTACATGCTATATTAGTACTATTCACTCAAACATTTATTGACTGCTTACTTGTAGTCCACACTGCACTAGGTGTTATTGGGAGTAAATATAAGTACAGGAGAAGGAAAAATATAGCTTCTATTTTAAAGAAGACATTAGTCTCCTAACACTTCCAACAATTAATAATGTTTTGTATACACAACAAGACTGTTCAAAGCACTTTAACATTCTTAAGAGAAATGAAATTAATATACATATTGTCATCTAAATAGAAATACACATAATGTCTTTATTTAAAAGTCTATAAACTTATCTTCCATAATTTCCCTACTTTTTGACAATTTTTTCATGATTCTTTAAAATATAACACTAGAATTCAACTTCTTTAAGATAGTGTAATGTTTTATCACATCAATTCCATCATCATTAATCCATCTTAAAATAATGTGTTGTATTACAATAAATCGCTTATTCTCTATTGGAAAATATCAGTTTTACTAAGCATGGCATTTATAATTGTGATAGAAATAAAGTAATTATATCTTTTCACTCCCCATACTTGCAGAACCTAAGGTTTTGATTTTCCTGTTCTCATCTAGTATTTAAGAAGCAATTAGGGAATCTGAATGGAACGCTGACAATAATCTGCCTACAAAGAACTGAACGAGTAAGAAAAGGGCAGGGCAAAAACCTTGGGTTGGTCGGATTTTGAGAGTTTACTAAATAAGAATATTAAAAATAGAGCAAGGAGGTAGCTGAAGCCAGCTCTTGGAGATACTTTGAGGAGATAAATGAGTTTACAGGAATTTTGGGATATATGTAAAATGCATGCAGTATATTGACACTGTTCTTCTCCCTTCCACACTTACCACAACACTCCTTCAAAGACATCAACAAACAAATACAAATTTATTTTTAATATATTTCAGATAAAAACTAGAACAAATACAAGGTAGAACAAAGTGTTAGAGTTATTTGGATGACAAAAAAAAAAAGGGGAGAGAAAGCATTTCCTCATATAATTTAAATAAATGTCTGCAGCTTATGTTACTTATAATGAAGAGATGTCCTTTTTAACTTCTCCAAATTAAAAAAAAAAACAACTTCCGCCAACTCTCATAAAAAAAAAAAAATTTTAGATGACTATAGAAGATGTCTTAAAAAAAAAAAAAAATGAAGATGTCTTGACCTCACCTCCAGAGATTCCACAATGTAGTAGTCAACACATGGCACAAGCAGCTATTTTCTGAAAGCTCCCAAATGTGATTTTAATGAGCATTTGGTAACTAGAAACACTGCTGAATCTTCTGCTAGATTTCAAGTCAGGAGATTCGCCTGCAAAAGTGATGAGGTGACATGGAGTGACTGTGCTGGATTAAAATGGCAACGAAAGAAATGTGCCCATTTTTAGTAAATGTGCACTCTTACAACTATTGAAACTAATGTTTGAGTGAATTTTCATTTGTGGCTTAATTCATTATATGCATGCTTTTGAAGAATTGTTAGGGGCACATGGGTGGTACAGTTGCTTAAGCATCCAACTCTTGGTTTCAGCTCAGGCCATGATCTCAGGGTCATGAGATTGAGCCTCACATAAGGTTCTCACTCAGCACAGAGTCTGCTTAAGATTCTCTCTTCCTCCCTCTCTGCCCCCTCACTTGTGCTCTCTTTCTCTCTCTTTCGAAAATAAATAAATAAATCTTTAAAAAAAATTTTTTAAATACTTTGTCTTCATTGACATTTTAAAAAATCCCTTTTTCCTCCTCCAAAATTATGTGGCTATTAACTTATGTCCTTCTGTGGTGTTCCCCATGTACTGTCAGTCTATAGCTGTGTGTGAGAGCTAAGAGGAGACAGGGTGAAGGAATGAGTGCTAATTATCATTACACTTAGTATTAGCAATATGCTAGATTTATAAAATGAACTGGCATGCTTTCCAAATATATATGTTTGCTATAATGGTTTAAAGAACATAAGTTTTGTTTCTGTTTTTTTTTGAAAATCTGAAAGAATTTTCTAGTAAGCCAACTGGATGGGCCTTTGTGGTTAACCATTTTTCAAATTTTGATTCCCATGATATTCAAATATTCTGCCTTTTTCATTAATCATTTTTTAATAATAAATTTATTTTTTATTGGTGTTCAATTTGCCAACATATAGAATAACACCCAGTGCTCATTAATCATTTTTAATGAACTATATCTTACAATTATCCATTTCACACATTTTCAAAGGACTTATTTGTATATAATATTTTATTATAAATATTACTTCTAATACATATTCTTTTGCATTTTTAATGTTATGCAGTATTATGTTTATTTTCTTTTCTTCTAATTTATGAATTTTTAAGTAGGACAGTGACCTTTTTATGTTCACATGATGTAATTATTACAGTCCTTGTCAAATTTGTTTTAAATCAAATTATCCTCAGATTCTCTTTGCCTGCTATTGCCTTATAATTTCATTGCTTTTGTTTTCTGTGTTTGGTACTTTGAGTTGTAATTTTTATTCAGTTGATAGTTTTATTGAGCAACCAGAGCACCCTCTTAAAATTTTGGTATTTCACCAATAATCTGAAAACATCACAGCTTTATAGCATGTCTATCTCTATATCTATCTCTATTCGTGTTATTTGGATTCAGTTAATACATGTGGACTTGGTTTCCTTAGGTATAAAGGTTCCAAGTGAGACCATATAAGAATATGTTAGAAAATATGTGTATGTCAGAGGGGGGTCTGGTTGGTTCAGTCAGTTAGGTGACTGTTTCTTGATTTCAACTTGGGGTATGATCTGGGCGTGGGGAGATCGAGTTCCGCATCAGGGTCCATGCTCAGTGGTGAGTCTGCTTAAGGATTCTCTCTCCCTCTGTCCCTCATGCTCATTTTCTCTTTATCTCAAAAAAAAAAAATGAAAAAAAGAAAATATGTGTCTGTATAAAACATATGAGAATTTTTAAATGCCTCTAGCTATGTCTGTGTGTCTTTTTAAGATTGACTAATCCATCAGTTAAGTATGCCATCATTCCTTTATCCAGAAGAGCCATTATAAAATATATTTGATAATGTTTTATATTATTTGATATTTAATTAAAGTCTTTTGAATTGAAATTTATTTATAAAATATAATCTTAATTTCCTGGATAGCTTCTACAACTCTTTTTAACTCTGTTTTTGTCTCTCCCTCTCCCTCTGTCTCTTTATGTTTTTGATATTTAAGCTCCTTTCCAGAAATTCTCAGGAGAAGAGATCTTTTTTGGATTAATCTTTGAAGCTCCATAGAGTATGTAGAACATATAAAAGGAGAAGCAAATATGAAGACAATGTCTACAGTATCCCTTTTCAACCTCATTGAATGGTCAACTGTATTGATATTTTCCAGAAAGTTGGAACTGGTTCCATTTAAGTTCCACATGAAATTAGAGTTTAATGTTCATGTAGATATTTTCAGCATTACTATCAGAGATTTTAACAATAATATACCAACTCACAGCTTTCACCAGTATAGCAAAGGTATTAGATATTGAGAGGGCCCATATATGAATGTGACTTGTTCTTTGTCAAATTAATCTGAGAGCCAAAATAGGATTCTACAATCACATTGCTAGTTTTCAAAAAAGAAAAAAAAAAAGTGCAGGAAGATTTACACTTTGGTAATATTCCCAACTTACCAAAGTTATTTACAATCAATAGACTGACACAAATGTAGATTAAATAGAAGCACTAACAGCATTCAGTTTCACAAAGCCATTTTTTTCTTAATCCTCAGCTAATTAGTAGTCATGTAAAAACTATTTTGTGAAAAATAACAGATTTGAATAGGGCTACAATGAAGAGGGTTAAACTTGGATAATTGCACAACTGCATGAAGTTAAGTGCATGAAGAGCATCAGGTTCAGGGAATGCCTGGGTGGTTCAGTGGTTGAGGATCTGCCTTCAGCTTAGGGCATGATCCTGGGGGGTCTGCCTATGTCTGCTTTCATGAGAGACAGAGAGAGAGAGACAGAGACATAGGCAGGCTGAGATCGAGTCCTACATCGGGCTCCCTGTAGGGAGCCTGCTTCTTCCCTTGCCTATGTCTCTGTCTCTCTGTGTCTCTCATGAATATTTTTTTTTTTTTAAAAAGAGCATCAGATCTGAATGTTTGCCATTATTTGAAGGGGTTCTGAGTTATCTTTTGATTCATCACTTTTTAAGTGCAAAATGATTGTAGGATTCCAAACTTTTGACCTTTATAAAATGTCAAAAGAGAAGAAAATGCTTCCTATAATGCCAATCGGTGACTTCTCTACAAATTACGTAGTAGTTTGTTTCTTTACCTTAGTTCAGACCACTTTTGATAACTAACTAGATTTTCTTAAAAATAGAGCAAAAACAAAAACACCTATTTTCTCAATTGGATTATTTTGATAGCTCTGGGTAGATAAGATTTATTTTACCTAAGGGAACCCTTTATCATGGTTTGCATGGTAAAGGTCTGGTTTATGCCAGTTTCCTGGCATGATTATTAATAATACCCTTACACACCCAAAGCATATCAGTTTGGATGACATATTATATGATCACTCTATTATCAATTCTCTCAGTCAAGGTTCTCCAGGGAAACAGAGCCAATGGGATATATAAATCGATAGGGATAGAAATCGAGATTTATTTCAAAGAAATGACTCAAGCTATTGTAGGAGCTGGCAAGTTTGAAATCTATAGATAAATAGTCTGGAAACTCTGGGGTAAGAACTGAAGTTGTACTCTTAAGGAAGAATTTCTTCTTTCTCAAGGAAATCTTAGCTTTGCTCTACACTGATTAGATGAGGCCCACCAGCATTATCGAGGACAATTTCTTTTACTTGAAGTTAACTAATAGATGTTAACCACATCTACAAAGTACCTTCACAGTGTTAAGTAACAAAATTCAACCAAGTAATTGGAAGATTTAATTGGATTTATTAATTGATTCACGAATCAGGCTGAAGCTCATCTGCAAGTAAAAAGGCACTTAGAAGAGTTATACAAAATGGGAGATTTTCATAGATGGCAGGTGGATGCAAGAAATTTGCTAACAAAAGAGAAAGGTTGTTCCAGAGGAGGCTGTTTGCTAGGGGGAAATGCAAATGATTTTGTTATATGGATTAACTCATCTTTCTTTTGGGAATAGAGAGGACCCATGTGACATTCATTGGCACTGTTGGAAAGAAATATTTCCTGACTAACCAGTTAAAGCCACATTTCTAAGGGGAGGTTGAAACTGTAATTAGATTGGGTATTAAGCCCTGGTTTGTGCACTTAGTCTGAGTGATGCCATTTCGGGCCTGTGGTTTTGTTTTTGTCTTTTTTTAAAAAAGCAACAGGAACACCTATAATGTCTGATCAAATATGTGGGTACAATTGCCTAGCCAAATAGATATGTAAAATTAACCATCATGCAAGCTGTCAATCTGGCCTAGGAAATTTGTTTCTATTTGCTGACAGCAAACTATCAGATAAGTTAAGAAGATAATGCCATTTACAATAACATCATAAAGAATAAAATACATAGGAATAAACTTACCAAGGGGTGAAAGATCTGTACATTTTTGCTTATTTGGAACAGTGATGCACAAATTAAATTGGCTATGGAAGAGGAAAACCAGGGCACCTAGGTTGAACATCTGCATATGGCTCAGCATGTGATCACTGGGCCCTGGGATGGAGTCACATATCAGGCTCCCTTTAGGGAGCCTGCTTCTCCCTCTGCCTTTATCTCTGCCTCTCTCTCTCTGTGCTTCTAGTGAATAAATAAATAAAATCTTAAAAAAAAAAAGGAAAAGGAAAATCTTTGTTTTTTTGTGCCATGTATTCCTTATATTATCATTGAAAAACTTGCATCATCTTTTAGAGTAACCCACACCTCCCTTAGGGAAACACCTTGGCCCATTCCACTTGTAATCTTTTATAAGTTAACTCTTGTATGAGGTGACTCGACACTAGAGAAGGTTGGCAGCTTTTATATGCAGTGTATTGATGATAAGGACAGAGACAGTCTCCCAACTAGTGCAAATCCTTCAGTAGGCTACACATATACTGTTTTGTTGTTAGTTTGGTCTGCTGTTGTTTTTATCAGCATTATAATCCAAAGTAGGATGCTTGTCAAAAAAATTGTGTTCACAAATGTGTCTAACTTTGATGCTGGTCAACTGTTTTCCTTGGTCTATCTGTACTCATGTATTGTAATTCCATTTGAGATATGAATTGAAAGAAGACATAGATGTACAACTATTTAAGAAGCCAAATGTAGAGTCAGTTTAAATGCCTGATCTCCTGGCTTCCTTGCACAGTGGGGTCACGGGAAAGAATGCTTGAGATGGCAAACATTAAGTTTTACTCATGCTTGCCCATTTCTAAAAACAGGAATTGTAGTTGTTGAAAAAAGTAAACTTTCTCCAGAAAGAAAATGCTGCTACTCCTCTAGATAAGGGCAATGTAGAACTGCTGTCTCATGTATGTACTCTTCTTTCAAAAAATGGTATACATGGAAGAAATCTGGCAGACTTGAAACCAACATATAAAGAGAGCTGTGAGAAGACCACATAAGGAAAGAGAAGGCCAAGGAACAGTAGAACCAAAAGGCAAATAAAAACCAACAAAGACTTAACTAAGTTACTGGCCCTTCAGATGAATCCAAGTGGGCACATTAAAGTTACTAAGAAGAAAGATCCATCCATGGACAGTCCCAAGGACAAGAAATGTTCCTAGTAGTCTGAGAGTCAACTAATTTTATTCCCTTGTTTTATGGATGGCAACTTATTTTAAAAAATCAAACTACATAATTAACTTAGCAAATAATATCAAGTAACTGAACTTATTATTATTGTATTTCTCTTTGGAGATTAACACATTGAAATTCTGGTTTTATATATCAGTTAAAATATGATAATTAATAAACCACAGTACTAAAAAAATCAGGCCTATCTGTATGGTCACTGCTGGATGTTGTGAAGTTCTAATACTTTATTGGAGGAAAAATACAAAGAGTACTTTGCTGTTTTATGATAATTGTTGTTAAAATGGGAACCACAATTAGTAATGGAAAACTTTCCTTAATCAATCACTATAGTGGCAAACCCTAGAGTCAGAAACCCAGCACATACCATCAGATCCTAAAGACGGGGCATAAAGTTGTAAAGTCATACCAAGAAAATGGTGGAGTTGGCTATTCAGAGGGTAGGATTAAAGCAACCAAAATAGGTTCAAAGGGAATGAAAGAATTAATATTAAGAGAGCTCATCACTTTCTACTTGTAAGCTAAACTAAGTATAAGTTTGGGCGAGTGTAATAGGCTTTTGTTTGTTTTGATAAAGGATTAGAAACTATGGGAATGTGTGCTTGGCCTCTCCCTGTTTTTCACTTACCTTTACATCCCAAGTCTTCATGCCCTATTTTCACAATTTAGTAAGCACCCTGGAAACTGGCTGACTAAATCAAGTTGTGTTAGTTTACCAAAACAGAGGAAACTAAAACAAATATTTTCTGTTTCTGTCCTCTTTGAAAGCATTTTACTTGGTTCATGAAGACAGTATGTAAAGCATTGTTTGACCATTACATAGGAACCAGTATCTATGCATTTGAACACAGTAGAATTTGAACAGGATCTAAGTTAACACTAATAATCAGCCTTTTTATCCTGCTATTTCCTTTCTCTTCTAAAGTGGGCTTTTTTTTCCCATGGCTCAACCAAAAAGTATCTAAAGAAAATCTTATGACTTACTTCAAAGCCTACGCTTATTGTGAGTGTGAACTAAAATTTGAGAGGATCAGATAAAGACAACCCATAGTCACCATCAACCTTGTGAGATTTGCCTACTTCTAAATCCAGTACTTTTCCTTGAGTTGCCATTACTTTTTCTGTGGCCAACTGTTCTGGCTTTGGATAGCCTTCTATTTTATCTGTACAGCAATGAAAAATTGAATTTATTTTCCTCTGAGGGACGTTTCTCAAACATAAATAAATACATTTCAAATAACACACTGTTTTTCCTGAAAGACAGTATAGTTGGATATTTGTGTTTGAATTTTATAGAAGGCATAAAAAGAGCCATTTCTACCTTACTTAGTGCAGTTTATTTCTATAATGAGGTACCCTGTGTTTTCTGTACTTATGGTATAGCTCTTGCTGGGTGATGTCTAATTTATATTTATTTTCAGTTGTCTCTGACATGAGTGACTCTTATAAATCTTAATTTTCTTGGTGATTTTTTGCTCAGAAAAATATCATAAGGGGGAAATTAAGGGTTTCCTCTGTCAGAATATAAACTCAATAACTGGTTCAGATACACAACCAAGGATCCCAACAAGTTTTCCAGATATCTCAGAATCCTGGGCAAGAAGAAGTATGTAAGTGCTTGGTCAGAAGAGTGAATGCTGTGTTGCATGTTAAATTTACAAGAGAAAGCAAAACGAGTTGTCACTTCTTTGAAACATAGTGTTTTGAAATTCCTTGAAAATCCTTCTACAGTATAATCAAAACAGTGTCATCTCTTTTTCTCTTTGGAGTTCAGTGTGCTCTTAAAATTACAATTGTTTTTTGATGAAAAAACCTCTCTATTTGACAACGTACATAGAAAGAAATAGAAAGAAAGAAAGAAAGAAATAAAGAAAGAAAGAAAGAAAGAAAGAAAGAAAGAAAGAAAGAAAGAAAGAAAAAGAAAGAACAGAAGTAAGGATGACAAAGAAAGAGAAACAGGAAAAAGTGACTAATATAGAAATTAGAATTTGAGAATTAGCTCAAGACCCCCAAGTGCCAATTAAGACAGATAATATTTGTAATTCAAATTACAGTTACCAACCAAGGTTTTCATATCCCCCCCTTGCTTCAGCAGTCATTCTCAGAAAGATAGAAGGAATAGGCTAAGATTGTAACTTAACAAGTTTAAGATATGTTGGGATGTATTTCCTGCTGAAAAGATTCTTCTCTGGGAAATAGAGTTACAGAATTTAGGATGACATAGAAAGGCAAAGAAAGGCAATAAAAGGCATTGGTCAGTATAAATCTACTCCACACAACTACCTTCTGATTAGGTATTAGAGTATCTCCCCTTTAATTCTCAAACTGGGGATTCCGTTTCTCACTTGAATACCTTCTTTCCCTTCACATTTAACTTCCTAACTTATCCTTCATTGTTTCAATATTTTCTTTTTTAAAAAACATTTTTTAACTCAATTATTCGTAGATCATTCTTCCTAAAGTCTGCTTTAGTCATGTGTGGTCTTCTGTTGCAAAAGCTGCAGTAGCTCCACTATTTTATTTTCTATAAAATAATGTTTCCTTAGCAAACCATCCTCCTTTATTTGAACCTGTACTTCACAGGCTCAGCCTTCAACATAAGTTCTACTCTCTATTTCAGACGTCCTCAAAACGTCAACTGGTAACTTTTAAGGAATGGAAATTCTGAGAACTCATTCCAGATCTACTGAGTCAGAAGCTCTGGTGATGGCACCTCACAATCAGTGTTTAACAACTCATTCAGGTGATGCTGATAGGCACTTTGGTGCACTAAAGTATGAGAACAAATGCTCTTCTAACTCCTAAAAGTGTGTCATGTGCTCTAATTTCCTCATCCTCGTTAATCTATCATTTCCATGTTATCACCACTTCCTAAATTTTATTGGTTATTTCTCCATAACACCTTCATTATAATTTTTTTAAGATCTGTGCATATTTTGTGAAGACATATTAAATTTATTTAAAACTGAGACTACATCAGTAATAATATTAAAATCAGTAGTTGTGACTGTTAATAAAAGTTGGTTGTAAAATTAAATATGATAGCCAGGGCTGGAGGTTGTGGAACTAGGGGTGAGAAAGGGAGGTGAATGTAGGGCAAAATAGACACTTGTTTTTGAAAGAACTGTTCTGTGTCTTGACAGTGGTGGTAGATACACAAATCTACACATGTGATAACATTGCACAAAACTAATACACATGTGCACATGAGTACAGGTAAAACGGGGGAATATCTCAGTAGGATAGGTGGATTGAATCAATGTCAGAATCCTGGTTATGAGACTGTATTATAGTTTTGCAAGATGTTACCAGTGGGGGAAACTAAGTAAGGGATACACAGGATTTCTGTACTAGTGACATTAAATGACAGGCTATTTTAGAAATAATACTTGCATGTCAGTAACACGAATGTTCTGTGAAAATACAGGGATCAGATAATGATTGAACTTTCAGTCTACAGATGGTGAAAAGGTTCAGATGAGAGAGGATCTCTAAGTAGCCAAAAGGAGATTATGTAGATGATTCCAACATATGCATATATATGCACATAACTCATCAGCATTTTTGTGGGGAGCAGAGAAAAGTGATCAAATCTGATTAAGCGTGGAAGGTATAATTGATAACGAACATAAGTTCGCTAATTATCTTTTTCTCCCCTTTCTTCCCAGAGAACAGACACCACGTAAGCCAACGTCTTCTGTCATATAGCTATAGGTTAATAGAAAGGGAAAAATAAAGCAGCGTGTATTGTATTTTGTGCACTTTAAATAGCAGGAAGACATTCCTTTGACTATTTAAAATCTGATGAGAAAGCCATCACTGATCACTGGCCTCTGGAAGGTTTATTGGTCTGTGGAGTGCAGAGGGTGAGACAACTATGTGAAGCAAAGAATCTCTGCGTGTTTCCTGCACTTGGCTGCCTGTGGGAACTCTCTGGTGGGAGCCCCCACAAATGCTGCCAGGAAAGAAAGCACCATAGATTTTTCTAATTAAAAGAGCCCCTTGTTTTAGGAAGCATATCAATGAAGCCCTTGGTTTAAATTCTATTTGAACAGCTACTTTGTAATTTGGAATGCTCATCAGGAACTATGTGTCATTAAGCAGCACAATGTGACTTTGTAAAGGATCCATTTTAGAAATTACATTCCATTCTCTACTTGTCTTTTCCGGGAGGAGAACCCAATATTTAGGGGGAAGTTACTTTACTCCTTGGATTCTGCTCTTGTGTTTATTATTAGGTGTGAGTACCAATTTCCTTTCTTGTTTTTGTCTTTTTAAGAAGACTTGGAAATACATTTTAAAAATTCCTAGATCTACTAATTAAAATTCAAATTTTGTATTTCAAGCCAACATTTGCTAGTTGTTGGAGAGAGAACTGGTTTAAGTAGAGTCATGAATTTAGAGAGATGCTGTTTTAATTTATTATATTTCTTAGCCTAATATTTAGTATGATAAATGTGATATACTTACATGGTTATTTTTGACACACATCCTCATATACACATAGGCCCATATCTACTATGCACTTATTCTCATCCTCAAAATTAGATGCTTCCTTTGTCTGCTTTTTTCTTTTTATACTCAAAGCTAACATATAATATCTTCCCATGCAGTCCTTTTCTAAGAGAACCCACAAAATTGACAGAACTACAGTTTTTCAGCCACAATCATTTATTATTCTTTTATTGACCTAGACAACAAACTCTTTTTCTAATTATTTATCTTCATCTCTACTCCTATATAATCATTTCCTGAAAATTAGAATTTAGGATATATATTCAATTTTGAGTATGTATCATGTTTTTAAGACTTAGCTTAGACAATAAGAAGGGAATAATATGGATGTACAAAAAGTATAGTATTTTCCCCCAAAATGGTTTTCAATCTTAGAAGCAGGTCAGACTACCCTATTGTAGCAGCAAGTGGTAGTCGAAAGATGAACCAATGAGCCTTTCATGCCTCCTCTTTTCCTTGGCTATATTTTCAATACAGCACTTAATATCACGTAGGAACTAGCTCCTCTTCTGCTCGACTTATTAAATTCTTTATATCCCACAAATACTAAACATGTTTAAATACTTCAAGAATACTAGGCTTCTAAATACTGATTCTAATTCTGTAGGGGAAAAAAATTCACCTAAAACCTGAATCACAATAAATTATTTAAAGGCTTTCTACTAATTATATTTAAAAATGATATATATATATTTCTGAGTCTATTTCAAATAGCTATGAGCAATTTCTACATTGAGAATAAAACTTCTGTGGCACCTGGGTGGCTCAGTTGGTTGGGAGTCTGCCTCTGGCTCAGGTCACATCCTTGCGTCCTGGCATAGAGCCCCACATTGAGCCCCATATTGGGCTCTCTGCTCAGTGGAGGGCCTGCTTCTCCCTCTCCCTCTGCCTGCCACTCTGGCTACTCTCTCTCTGACAAGTGAATTAATGAAATATTAAAAAAAAGAATAAAACTTCCTTGAAAACTATCAAATTTATCTTTGGCATTTCTAGAACAATAGAGTAATGTCACCTGCAGACAAAATAAGCAGAACAGAAGGGAAGAGTAAGTTACTTGTTATATACTTTGAATATTTTGATAAAATTAACAACTAATTTCCTATCCCCTGACCTATATGAAAAGCCTTAAATATAAACATATTGAGTAGAAATAAGTACGTATCTCAATGACCTCAGCAACACATTCTATAAGAATATAATTAAGATTTTATTTTATTTTTTTCCTCTAATTATTTCCCACTCTTTCTCATCCTTTCATTTTTAGGTTAAATGAACTTTTTTTTTTCTTAAGATTTATTTATTCATGAAAGACGAGAGAGAGAGAGAGAGAGGTGGAGACACAGGCAGAGGGAGAAGCAGGTTCCATGCAGGGAGCCTGAATGTGGGACTCGATCCCAGGACTCCAGGATCACGCCCTGGGCCGAAGGCAGGCGCTAAACCACCGAGCCACCCAGGGATCCCCAAATAAACTTAGTATATAATATATTTTACATTTATAGTTTCTGTATTAATAATTCTTATAGAGCATTATGGGCTTATATCTTATAGAGGCATTATGGGCTTATTTGGGGCAGGGAGATAAGGAGATTCTCAAATGTATGGGTGATTTGCTTGAATAATAATATATTCAACATAATTACTAAATTTAAATTAAACATCAGAAAAGTAGCCTTAATAATGGTAATATACTGAAACAAAATTTAAAATATTACAAATGAACAAATAATCCAGTTAAGAAATGGGCAGAAGACATGAATAGACATTTTTACAAAGAAGACATCCAGATGGCTAACAGACACATGAAAAGATGTTCAACATCACTCATCTTCAGGGAAATACAAATCAAAAACCACAATAAGATACTGCATCACATCAGTCAGAATGGCTAAAATTAACAACACGGGAAACAACAGATGTTGGCGAGGGTGCAGAGAAAGGGGAACCCTCTTACACTGTTGGTGAGAATGTAAACTGGTGCAGCCATTCTGGAAAACAGTGTGGCATTCCTCAAAAATTTAAAAATAGAACAACTCTATTGACTCAGCAATTGCACTATTAGGTATTGAACCAAAGATGCAAAAATACTGATTTGAAGGGGCACATGCACCCCAATGTTTATAGCAGCATTATCAACAATTGCTAAATTATGGAAAAATCCCAAATACCCATTGAATGATGAATGAACGTATATATATATATATATATCCCTTATTATATTATTATATATAATATATATGAAACCATTGAATTATGAATGAACACATATACATATATATTATATATAAAACCATTATTAATATGCCATATATATACATATGAATTCTATATATTTCCTTTTATATATTTCCCTTATTTTGGGAAATACCCTTAAAATAAATTCTTCTATATAGTTATCAGAGGGTCAAAAGTCTAAAAGCCCACAGGGTCTTCATTGTCTTCAGTTCAAAATAATCCACATGCCAAAGTCTCATATGTGGAGGGAAGGGAACTGTCCCAAACCCCTTTGTCAGTTAAAAGCAATTCTATGACATTGATATGTATAAGGCTATAGATATGGCAGTTACATGTATTCATATGTATCACAACAAAAGTATGCATCATATAAACAATATGTGTAATATATACTAAAATATATAATGTACTTGAGCAAAATGAGAGTAAATAAGAAGAAAGAATGTAAGATCAAGGTTAATAATGGCTCTGATCCAGAAAATCACTAAAAAGAAATCCTAGGATAATGGCATGGCAGTACTATTAAGTGATAACCAATTATGATAGATAAGATAAAAAGAGAGTTCTAATATGAAGTTTTCCGAAACAACAATTCAAGATACTATTTTGTATGACTTAGAGTTAGGAAAGAATGGAATACAATTAAGCACATATATCAAGCAAGAATAGAAAGGATACTAGAAGTTACCATCACCACTTCCTCATTTCCCCTCACCCCAATAAAAGAAAACCATGATCCAAACATGAATCAAATGATTCAATTGAAATGGTAAGATAAGCAAGATGTGGGCATTTACCCCTCCTTCAGTCCCAGGGATGCTTGAGATAAAATACCTGTTACTTTCAACAGGGGGAGTAGTGCTCTCAGTGGAATGCCAAGTCTCAGAAAAAAATAGTCAAAATGAACATTCAAAAAAAATAAGTGAGAACATTTGCTCTCAAGAGGTCATCAGTTCACAAATGCACACCAGAAGTGTGGGAGTAAAAGAAATGTAAGGGGAGTGTGTGAAAATTAGGTAGAAGAAGGATGATTTGGGAGACTTCAGCTTCTTGTGTTGCCTGAGGCAGGAGGTAAGGGAAGTTGAGGTAAATCCCAATCATTTCTCAGGCTGATTATGGTGAATGTTGGTGTGGTCTTGCTAGAATAGATGAAGTTTTAGTCTTTCCATATGCTCTTCCTGATAATGATGTTGGTGATTAGATTTTTCCTGCTCTTCTTCCATCCTTTTTTCCTGTCATTCTCCTCCCCTTTCCCTACTTCCTCTTTTTCCTCCCTCTCTATACCTCCCATTCCTCCTCTTTCTTCTCCTCCTCCTTTTCCTTCATTTTCTTCCTCCTCTCCTTTCTTATTCTTACATCTGCAGCATGATTTAAGTAGGAGACTTTCGGGTACAACTTCTGAGGCCAGGTGTCTATGTTGAAATCCTTCTGTCTCAGGCAAGTTATTCCATTGAATATTCCTGCCACAAACAAGAATTCTTCTGACCAGCTGCCAGAAGGTTTTCTGGCCCTATAAAACTCTTGATGCTCCTGTTCCAGTCTTGCTTGACTAGCGTCTATACCCTGGCTCTGAATGTTTTTGGATTCTATATATTCATTCTCACACCTGACTTTTATCTTTAGTTTGCTTTTGTAATAAGCAGAATAATTGCCCACAAAAGGTATTCACATCCTCATCCCTAGAACCTGTGAATATGTTACTTTACATGGTATACTGGTTTGAATAGTGTTTTCCAAAATTCATGTGTGCCTTAGAATGTGGGAAAGAGAGTCTTTGCATATGTAATTAACTAACTTGTGGTCCTACTAGATTTGTGTGTGCCGTAATCCAATGTCTGGTGTCCTTTAGAAAGAGAAAAGAGAGAAACAGATGTATACAGACAAAGGTAGCCAGGTGAACATAGATATTACAGTGAGGGAGATGTCTGTAGGCTAAGGAACATCAGGGATTGCTGGCAATTACCAGGACCTAGGAGGGGGCATAGAACAGATGTTCTTTTACGGATACTCTCTTTCTCCAGAAAGAACTGACTCTGGTAACACCTTTATTTTAGACTGCTATCCTCCAGAACTGTGGGAGAATAAATGCTTTTTTTTATGCCACCTAGTTTATGCTAATTTGTCATGACAGCCCTAAGTAACTAATAAACATGATTTATTTTTTTTTAATTTTTTTTTTATTTATTTATGATAGTCACAGAGAGAGAGAGAGAGAGGCAGAGACACAGGCGGAGGGAGAAGCAGGCTCCATGCACCGGGAGCCTGATGTGGGATTCGATCCCGGGTCTCCAGGATCGCGCCCTGGGCCAAAGCCAGGCGCCAAACCGCTGCGCCACCCAGGGATCCCTAATAAACATGATTTAAAGAGATTTTGCAGATATGATTGATTTAAGGATCTTGAAATGATGAGATTTTCCCAGATATTTGAGCAGGCCAATGTAATAAGAGTCTTTATAAGGGAAAAGGAAAGCAAGAGAGTCAAAGAAAATGTGATGATTGGAGGAGAGGTCTGAGTGATGTGGCTGCGAGCCAAAGAATGCAGGGACCCTCTCAAAACTGGGAATACAAGGAACAAATTTTTCCCTGGAGCTCCTAGAAGGAATGCAGCTTACAGATACCATGATTTTAGCCTAGTAAAATATTAGACTTTGGACTTTGTAAAATTTTGGACTTTGTAAAATAATACATTTGTATTGGTTTGAGCCACTAAGTTTGTGGTAATTTGTTACGACAACAAAAGTAAATGAAAACAAGGTTTCTAGATTCTGCTTTCTTGGCTCCATCGCCTCTATCACCACCTGAGACCCATTCAACTACTATTATCCAAAAATTATTAAGTTAAACAATTAGCAATTTGTGCATGCTACATTGGGTATGAAATGATAATTTCAACTCTGGACATTACTCACTGGGTAGCAGAGAAGCTAAAAACATAGATTTTCTCTCAGGGTAATATCAGGCAGAGAAGCAAATGTGAAAGTAGCGGCAATCTTTCTTTTCACATCCCTTTGTGAAACTAATTCTTTTTTAAAAATTAATATGACTCCATTTTATTTTATTTTTTTAAATTACCAAAGTATTATTGACATACAATATTATATTAATTTTAGGTGTACGATGACAGTGCAGTGATTCAACAGTTCTATATATCACTCAGTGCTCACCATAAGTGTAAGTGTAGTCACCATATCATGGTTTTACAATATTATTGACTATATTTCTCATACTGTACTTTTCATCTCCTTGACTTATTAACTCGAAGTTTATTTTGCCCATCCCAGAACCACATCCCCTCTGACAACCACCAGTTTGTTCTCAGTATTTAAGAATCTGTTTGTGGAATGTCTGGGTGGCTCACTCAATTGTCTGCCTTTGGCTCAGTTCATGATCTCAGGATCCTGGGATCAAGCCCCACATCAGGGTGTCTACTTAGCAAGGAGTCTACTTCTCCCTCTCCTGCTTCCCCTCCCAACTGGCTTGTGCTTGCTCTCTCTCTCTCTTTCAAATAAATAAATAAAATCTTAAAAAAAAAGAATCTATATATTCATTTGTTCATTTGTTTTGTTTTTAAGATTCTGCATATATGTGAAATCATATGGTATTAGTGTTTCTGTGTCTAACTTAACTCACTTAGTGTAATAACCTCTAGGTCCTTCAATTCTGTCACAAATGGCAAGATTTTATTCTTTCTTATGACTAATATTTTGTTGCATCTACATACTCTTATCTTTCTTTAGCCATTCATCTCTCCATGGGTACTTGGGTTGTTTCCACATCTTGGCTATTGTAAATAATGCTGCAATAAACATAGGGATGCATTTATCTTTTTAAAGTATCAATACTTTCTTAACCCTTCATCCAAATACTATTAATTAAATAACTAATTAATATTAGAATATCTACTATATATCAGGTATGCTGGAAAGTATTGGGAAGGGGTGATAATTTGCATAAAGGCCAAACCATAAGTATAATATGGTGCAAGGAGTTATATGTACAGGAGTGCAGAGGTGCACAGAGGAGGTCCATTTAACCTAAATGCAATGTGGAGTGTTTAAGAATTCTTACAGGGATATTTGGCACTTGTTCTAAAATGATAGACATTAGCTAAGAATAAAGTTAAGGAAGTAGCAATACATCAAGAGTATTGTTAGAAAAAAGCCTGGAACAGTAGGCAAACTAAAAAAAAAATTTTTAATGTATTTCAAAAGAAAGCTTCAAATTTATTCACTGTAGTTAAACTGCATTTCATATTTGTTGAAATAAATGTCACTGAAACATCACTATACAGATATATTTATCAATATTAGGTACACAGTTTATAAAAGAATAAAAATCTTCTCGATAGCATAAGACAATAGAACCAAAGACAGGTGTCATTATACAAATGGAATGAGGGAACAAAAGACTAGGATTTTCAAGCACCTTTATATTACACAGTTTTGAAACTACTGACTCTTTGAAACTGTAGAATTGATAGAGGATAGTTTGGAGACTTATAAGGCAATTTTACACGTGATATTTATGTGTGGAGAGAAGACTGTTAATTGTAAATAACTATCCTGTTTTAACGGACATGACTTAATAGTAGAGTCAGTATTCTGTTTAAAAGGTGGCATGTATATTCTAAATTTTAAAAACATGTCCAGATAAATATATAAATTTTACCTAGAATACCTTTTCTGATGATGCACATTTACTTATATATTTAGCAGTTTGGCGTAACTGGAGATTTTACCCTGAGGCACAGGATAAAAAGAAGTTGGACACATAGGAAATAGGACATGAAGGCTTTCGCATGTCATGTTATGAGTTTCTGAAGAAAATGAGAAACTGTTGATTGATTGAAAGCGGAGAAAAGAAATAATTAGATTTATATTTCAGGAACATAATTCAATTGTATTCTAACCTATATCGCCTGGTTAAGTCTTGCTCTGGCCTCCCTCAGCATCCTTCTTTCATGGTATTTTATTATCCCAGTCTCTAGCTCATAAGGTTCATTATTAAGCTCCTGGATTGCAACAGGCTTATTATTGCTTTAACCTTAGTTAATCCCCTATTGTTTCTTCTTCTTTTTTTTTTGTTTGTTTGTTTCTTTTTCTTAAGACACTCTTACTTCATCTTACCCTTAACATCTTTACCTGAGTAAGTCCTACTCATCACTCATATTAAATGGCCCAAAATATGAGATTGTCCAGGTTCATGTGTCCATTCAACTGAAGTAATGGTGCCAATCAGACACCTTGCAGAACGTTAGGTTATGGTCAAGTAGTAAAGGTAGGCATATTAAATGAGTAAACACAAATCACCATGTATTAACAACTCAGAGTAAACAGTCTGAATAAAAAGAACAGGATGTTAGGTATGGCCACCCCAAGGAAGTGATTATCTGAACCAATCCTGTCACCCACATGAAGACTCCATGAAAGCAGATCCAGATGGGTTCTTTTTTAATTCTGTCAGAGTAAAAATTGCACTCAGAAAATTAAACAGGCAAGGCATGGTTCCTAGGACTTTGAGAAAGCCATTGCTAGATGATAAAACTCATAAGTAGTTTTTAAAAAAGATTTGCATGTCTAAAGGTCAGAATTTTCTAAAGTAAGTCCTCTGAGGAAAGAGAGCTCAGGGATCTAACTTTTTAGGCCCCCCTGGATTCTGTTGGGTCTGAGTTAAAGGAAAGTCAAGGGCCTAAAGGCTGGGAGAAACCTGTCAAAATTTGGTCAAGCTGAGGGAAACATTAAGATTATCTTGGTCAATTCTTGTTATGTACTTAAATAATATAGTTGTGAAGTGGGAGAGCTAGGTTCTTGTCTCATGGAGTTGAAGAATGAATCTCACGGACAAAAGACAGTGAGTAAACAATAGAAGTTTATTAAGCAAGGATACAGCAAAAGCTCTCAGGAGTGAGAGGGGTTGAGTGAGAGGGTTGCCAACATGGGCCTCCACTGACAGTCTTTTGTTTAGAGCTGATGAGGGAGCTTGTGGCATTATCATTCTTGTGATATTTTGGTTTGAGTAAGGACTGATAATAACATCTTTAATGGCTTATTTTTGGGGTCTGGTTATTCTTTGTTGGTCACAGGTGACTGTCATAAGAAAACAAAACAAAACAAAACACTCTCCCCACCCACATCTAGGGCAAGGTGATCTGGTGTGTTCCCTTATCTCTGGTTTCCTCACATCTCAGCATTTTGGAGATTTCTGTGACCCTGATCCCATAGCCCTCTATCTATCTCTCCCTACCTAGTCCCACCTGTCCCTTACTCATTTGCGTTGTCTATCTGTGTTCACACAGGTATCCCCTATCAGGCTGAAAGCTCTTTGAGGGCAGATATTATGTATAACTTATTCCTCGTTGTGGACCCAATACCCACCAACATACTTGGCACATTGTATGCATTTAGTTTAGATTTATTATGTTGAATGAAGAAATAAAAGTATAAGCTATGAAAGAAGACAAGATTAGAAAAGGCTAACTAAAAACATTAATATTATGGAAAGAAATACAATGGTAAGGGAGTGAAAATGTATGCACTAGAGATGATGTAGTTAGGAGACAGTTGGGTGCAGGAGCTAGTGACAAATTTCAAACTTAGGGTGAAAACTGAGTCAAAGAGAAGCTGGCTCTCTTAAAATTTTAAAAATTTCATTATATTCTTGTGTTAACTGAATACTCACCAACCACTGCATGCTAAAATATTATGTTTACTTTTATAATAATACTGAAAGATAGGTATCATTATCCTCAATTTATAAATAGGAAAATTGAGATTCAGTTGTTAAGTTAGTTGTAGAAAATTGCACAACTAATAAACAAAGGACTCAATATTAAGATCCAGATCTACCTAGCACCACTTTTGATCTTACCTTACTTTCTCCTTTATATTTACTTAGAAAATTATTGGTAACTAGTAGATCTCATAAGGCTTGGATCTTGTCTAATGAACATAGTGTGAATTCATTGAAAGGAGGATTACTTTACAAACTCTTCTCCAAGTATGCACTCTCTAGCCCAGTACAGTGCTAATCCTATAGGAGATAATAAATAAGTCCTCAACAAGTAAGTTGCAAAATATGTATTTATGACTATTATTTATTTTAAAGGTTAGTGATGTTTTTCCTCCCTGAAAAGAAGGTCTTTATGCATATCTTTTAAAATGCTATGCAGACTTTTAATTTGCTACATATTTTGAACTTGAAACTCAATATTTTTCTCAAATGGTTTCCAGAAAGGTCAAATTTGGCACCTGGTACAAGGTTATTTTGGAGGTAATTAAGTGAGGTTGTGAACTGTGCATATAGTGTAATCATTTTGCCAAAATATAAATAGTCCCTAGGACATCATTCCTGACTTTGCAAATATTCTTTTATTTTTGACTATTCAATTTTTTTCTAGTTTAGACCTATGTAATATTGGTCCCAAGAGCAAAATAATGTGACTACATGTAAGTAATATGCAGATTAATGACTCCTCTTTCCTGCTAATGAAATCTCTTTGTGAAATGGGATTCAAGGATTATTTTCATTTTTATTTTTTATTTTATTTTATTTATTTTTGTTATTTTCATTTTTAAAGTAAACTAAACCCAGGTTATTTGCAACAACAACCATGACAATAACATAAATCTTATTGTACTTAATATGAAATCTTAAAATCTCATCTTATTAATTGAAAAACAAAATCACTTGAAGAAGAGATTTAAGGATTAAGTTTTAAATCAGTTTTTAATCTGCTTTTTCATTTTTCATTATAGTACAATGAAAATTTATAATAAATAACACAGTGCTTAACTTATTTTTTTTAATTTCAATATATTTAATCCTAAGAATCAAAGGTACTATATATCAGAGAAACAGACCAGAGCACAGAAATTCACTGCTGACTAGTTTTTAAACTGTACACTATACAATGAAACTTTTGAAACATATCAAGTTCAGGACAATATTATTTACACAAAAATTGTGCAATTATACATTATAGTAGAAACTGCACTAGATACGGAATGAGAAGATTTTAGTTTGAAACTAGACTTAGCCTAGGCATTTTGTGCATGTGTATGATATGTAAGTCAAACTACATATATGATACTGACACTTCATAATCTCTAATTCCTATCATATCACATAGAATATAAATACTTTTATTCCAAAGTTCCTAATTTATCCCTCTCTGGCTAGTACTGCTAGTATTTAACTATGTAGTAAGTGGATAGTAATCAATTAATGTAAATTCATTCACTGTCATGAACTTGATATGTCCAAGGTAACTTGGAGATATCACATTGATAGAACCAACTTCTTGCAGTTCTGAAGCTAATGCCTATTTTACCAAAGTGGTAGCACAAAATAAGATAAAACTGTTTCCCAAAGCTTTTTGACCATCTCCTATTAAGATTATCTGTCAATCCATGAGAACCAGACCACTGACAAAAATTAAATTAAGGTTTTACTTTCCCAATCAAGCTATTGTTTCAAATGGCCTCATAGTGCCATCATTAACTTGAGAAGGAAATGAGTAGAGTACGAAGGCCAGAAAACAAAGACATATAGTGTTCAAGTTTAAAAATATTTCTACATAAAATATCTGATTGTTAGTATGTGGATTTATGTGTGTGAACGGGGGAAGGGGAGAAAAAGATCTTACAAAGAGTTTTTAAAGAAATCCAAGTTTGGCCTATAAAAACCAACTCTATACAAAAAAACCTGCACATTGGCCTAAAATTTGTTCTGTTTGTTCTGATTCTAAGAGAAATATGCAGGCCCATGAAACTTTAACTCTCAAGAGCCAACTTCTGCTATCTGCACTGTGGATAGATGATATGGAAAAAACTTCCAAAGTAAAACCAAGGGTTACAGACAAAAATGGAAAAGGCGATTCTATTACTCTCAAAGGGCTGAACCAGGGTCTGCCAGATAAGTTCCCCAAATACCTCATTTCATTCTCAGAAAAAGTAGACTTCGCAATCACCATGCAATAGGATTTCATCATTATTGTCCATCAGTCATTCCTATGTTGGCCATTTTTCCTTTTTTGGAATGTGAATTTTTATTATACTTATTTTATTCCTATTTCATTGTTGTATCTGGGTATAAGGGAGACTAAATGCTCTTATTTCATAATTTACTAGATCATGAAACCACATCCATACCTGATGAAGAAAATAGTGCATCACCCTGGACTTTGAAATAAATGTAGTCACTAAATTGGTTTGGGTGGTAGTCTCCTTGGCAAGGTGGTGGGGAGGGTGTTCTGTTTGGCATAAAGGTATACACTTGAATATTTAGATAATCCAAGGACAGAATATAGCAGAGACAACTAATCATACTCCAATATTTTCTTCTATTCCTGTTCATAATTCCAGAGTACCCTTGATTTTTAGCTAGACACATGGTTGTCAAGAATAAAGATGACTTTTCTAGTGTTCTTTGCAGTTAGGGGTAATTAATAACTTAAATCCTTATGAAAGGAATGTAAAGAAAATTGTACTTATGATAGGGAAATAAAAAGAGGTAAAGTAACACTTCTTCCCTTTCCCATTCTGTGGCAATGCTGTAGTATTGAGAGGTCTACAAGTTAGGAGTCTACTGTGACCTCAGAGACAAGAGTATACATACCAACTCTGAACTGGTAAGATAATTTTCCATCTTGTTTAACTTGATCTCTGTTTTGATCTGTACTTGTTGATCTATATCCCATCAAATGCTCTAGGTAAAGAAAGCATGAATTGAGTGAAAGAAATATTATATGAAGAGAAAATGGCAATTGTAAAGTTTTAGAAGTTAAAAAATGTATTATAAATGTATATATATATATTTATATATTATGGTACATTTGAGAATGTTTGGAGTGTTATGTCTATATCAAGAAAACGAAAGCAAATCTAGTACGTTTGAATTAGAGTACAAGGTATTTTGGAGGGTAGGGGCAAAGTGAGTCATAATTGCTTTAGGTCAGAGAGCTAGTTGGGTATTAGATCTTATTCTTAAAACCAAGAAAATAGATGCTTAATTAAAGAAGTAGGTATAGTCCCTGGAAACCTCAGCAAACTTGTCTTTTGCTTTCTTCTCTCAAATACCTTTCCAAGTATCTCCATGGTTGCCTAAGATGTTTGCTGTTTTCTCCTCCTTTAACACAAATGCCACTTAGTTATTGGGAGGAGTGATCCTCACACTTAGCTTTTGGACTTTCTGAAGTCTTTGCCTACCTTGTCTTCTTGGACTCATCTTGACTACAATTTCCCAGTCTCAATGAACTCAAGTATTCATGTCCATATACCCATACATACTCATTCTTGAAAATTAATTTTTCTTTCTGATGAACCACAGAGGTAGGTTTCTGAGAATTATGCCAATACTTGAAACATTACGTTGTATATGCTTGTCTAGGTTTCTGCCTCTGTGAGGTCCTACAGGCAAATAAAATATTTAATTCATTGCTGATTCAACACCATCTAGAAAAATGCCAAGGATACAGTCATAGCAATTATGTGTTTTGGTTTTTGTAGGCCAATTTATATTCCCAAAATGATCTCATTATTCCCATAAATCTTCAGACTATTGCAGAAATGCAAACATTTGTTCATCCAGTAATACATCTCCCAAATTGACTCTGATATATGTATTGACTCATAATATTAATTTTCAGAAAACATACCTCAGTTTTGGTTGAGTAAATATAATTGTCATGCACATAGTATACACAACAGAGACATTTACAAGTGATACTGAATGAATGGTAAATAAGCTATCAAAATACTTCCTTTACCCTGATTTCCCTTACCTTACTGTTCTCTAAATGTTAATTAATAAATACACTTTTTGAAATTGTACTTTATATGTTCTTGTTTCAACTGCCCCACTGTTTATTTATTCTTGAGTTGTAAATTAGTGTGTACCCTTAGTATTCTACTGAAACAATTTTCCCATAGGTCAGCCATAACTTGCCAAACACTATCATCATTAAACACTTCATCATATTTATTTCATTATTTCATCATATTTCAAAAATCTTTTCTTTTGATTTTTGTGATGTTGCATTTTCAAAGATCTTTCCAATTTTTCTGACACATTCCTCTCCTCTTCTTTTACTAATATTCTTCCTTTTCTCCCTGCACTTTATTTCAACTGTTCAATACTGAGGATGTTATTTTCTTTTTACTTCCATCTCTATTTCAGTTTGTGTCTCTCAAGGAATTTGTCCATTTCATCTAAATTGTCAAATTTGTTAGCAAAAAGGTGTGCATGATAATTTCTTATTATCTTTTTACTATGTGTAGAATTATATAATGATGTTTTCTCTCTCATTTTCAATGTTGATAATATTGATTTTATCTCTCTTTTATATTTTTTACTGGCTAAAAGTCTGGCTAGAAGTTCCCTCAACTAATGAGAGAAAGTGTGGGTGGATAAATACCACTGCTTCCCCATTCTCATTGAGGCAATACTGAAGCATGTTCTAAATAGTTATTCAGTTTCCCTTACAAAATTGAGCCCAGTTGCTCAATCCTCCTAGTGCACATTTAATTGTCCTTTCAGTCTTCTGTTTTACTTTTTCTACTACCTCACTGGTGCTTATATCATGATTGGCTTCTAAGGAACCTAAAATAAGACAAAGTTAAAAACCATTATCAATCCAGGTATTAAATATTACTAAAAAAATGGGGAAAAAATACCATCCTCCAAAAATACCCAAATTAGCAAAACCTTATTACTTACACAATCCTTACCATATTACTACAGAAAGGTATAACAATGACAAAGTCATTTTCCCTAAGATTAATTTTTTGTACTATCTAAAAAAGGAATTATTAGGCTATAATAATAAGACTAGTTCAGTCTTTCATACTTAGATTCTGTTAGGCATTATAGTGTGGGAAGTAATGATCTTGCTTAAAAATACTTCATAACTTCAATGAGATTATCTCTAGCTCATATATTTTCTTTTCTTTTCTTTTTCTTTCTTAAGATTTATTTATTTATTTATTTTAGAGAGCGAGGCACTGGGAAAGGGAGAGAATCTCCAGCAGATTCTCACTGAGCAAGGGGCTAGATGCAGGGCTTGATTTCATGACTCTGAGATCATTACCTGAGCCAAAATCAAGAGATGGACACACAACCAACTGAGCCACCCAGGCACCCCATCTAAATCATATATTTTCTATGGAAGTTCGATATATGGAATATAATTATTTTGCAATTTACACTGTTTTAAACTTTGGTTCTATCATTTTACTTTTGAGGGCACTGTGGCCCAAAGAACTTCGTAACTCATCCATATTTAGTTGTAACCCATCCATAAATGACATTGAAGATTAGGAATACAGCTGGGAATGGGGTTCATAAATCCTAATTTCCAAGTCAAATTATTCCTACATTAACATACAGTATTTCTCTTATACTGATTAAGATAGTTCAATATTTTGAATAACCCAGAGAACAGATACATATGTAATTTACTCTGGGACAGGAGAATTTGCATATAGGTTACATGTATACAATATGGTGGTAGAAGCTAAGAATATGTATTTAAGTTCAAAAGAATAACCTCACATTAGTAGAAATGGTGAATTGGTTCATCTAAGCCTCTGCTTCTTCAGGTTTTCTTTTTTTTTCTTTTGCTCAAGGAAATGTAAATTTCAGAATTTAAGCACATCATGATTAAATGGATGAGATTAGGGAAAAGCAAATCAAATGACTGGGCAGCAAGGTGAGAAAGTTTATTTGTATAAAACAATACCAAATGTTATGGTAATTGCTGAAGAAACTGTCATGGCTCTTTGGAGAAAAAGACATAAAACTTATTTCAAAAATAACCAATTAGATATCTTCATTTTTATTTTTACCAAAAGATATAATGCTAGCAACCAAAGGATATCAGCCTCTATCAACTTCTGATTTGTTTTTTTAGTAATATGTTGAGAGAAGGGATCCCTGGATGGAGCAATGGTTTAGTGCCTGCCTTTGGCCTAGGGCGTGATCCTGGAGACCCGGAATTGAGTCCCACGTCAGGCTCCCTGCATAGAACCTGCTTTTCCCTCTGCCTGTGTCTCTGCCTCTCTTTCTCTGTGTGTCTCTCATGAATAAATAAATAAAATCTTAAAAAAAAAAGATGCTGGGAAAAAAAAAAGACTTCAATAAGCTGTATACTTACCGGTGACTATAACTTACCATTAAAACTAATTAAATTAATGTTTATTTAAATTTTCACCTATCATTGTGAAAGTTTATATTTTGCTTCATTCTTTATTTGTTTAATTTTATTTTCTGGAGGGACAATGTTGGTTTTAAACTTGGCTTCTAAATATTGTGATAACTTATAGGAATTATTTATGTTTTGCAGTGATATGGTCTCAGTCCCCAATGATAAATCTCAAGAGGAAAAAAAATACATAGTTATAAAACACAGTAAGCTGTTCCCACTTACTGTAGACTGCTTTATTTACAGCAGAAAGTCAACTTTTCTTCCCTCAGAATGCATTCAAAATCAAACAAAGCAGCTTAAAAGAACAAATTCATCTCCGTAAACTGTGGCGTATAATAGGTCACAATCATCTATTCAGATGCTGTTATATTCCTTAAATAAGCAAAGAGAGCAAGAATATAACTGTATGAATTTGCTACTGTTGCAGATTACAATTCCAGACCAAATGCATGAAGGAGGGGATAAACAGCTGATTTCTGCTACTTACAGAACATTTAATGCTATCATTCAATTCCGAATTTCTAAGGAAGAATGTATCCCCCTGGCATTTGCTTATGTTTTGGAGAGGTTTCAAACTGTATAATATTTTAAATATTCAGAATAAGCATGAGTTTTAAGTATACATATACATACATGTATACACATATATACATAATACATATTTTTTTAGCCCTTCCACTAAAAACAAATTGAAACATTGACAATCCAATAGTAATGAGGACATCAAATTCCCGAGTTATCATCTCTAAATACAATTTTTCATTAAAATGCTTCAGGACTCCTTGGAAGAAAAATACCATATTGCAATGAAATAATAGTAAAATAAATTCTGAGATGAAAAATGTGCCAGATGAGTCTCGGACATTTAGCTGTAACCAGAAAGAATGAAAGCTACCAAAGACTAATAGCACTATGCCAAAAGAACACCAAAACCAATGTGAAGAAGACACTGTCTCGAACCAATTATGGAACAATGTGATCCTCAAAAAGAAAAATGAATACAATTGATTTCCAAACTGTTTATATATAAAATCAACAAGTTTGATTATCATAAATATCAAGAAATGGAAAAGCAGAAAATATTTATTTGGTTACCACTGAAAGTAAGAAGGTCTCTAAGTCCTCTCTTAGGAATATTTAATTGGGGTGCTTGGGTGGCTTAGTCAGTTAAGCAACCAACTCCTGATTTCAGCTCAGTTCATGATCTCATGTTATGAGATCCAGCCCTACTTGGGGCTCTGCCCTGGCATGGAGGCTGCTTAAGATTCTCTCTCTCCTCTGCCTCCAACTCCTAAAAAAAAAAAAAAAAAAGAAAGAAAAAAGAAAATTTTATCTTTAATCTTCCATCTTTCTGTTTCTCTGTGAACTCTATTTCAATGTAGCCAAATGATGCCAGTGACAGAAATAGGTATGTCATTTTAGGAATTGAGTCAAAAATGAAAATTGGGGCTTGCAAGCATGGGATCCTTCAGAACATTGGGTTCTGTGTGACTTTAGGCTGCATGTCCATAAAGCCAGCTCAGCTACCTGATTAAAAAATAAATAAAAGATTAAAATAAAAGAATTTCTGCTAATAAACCAGTAAAAAACTGACAGAATTAGATCAGTTCCCATTAACAATAAAATAGTAGATTCAGGCACTAGTAATAAGTGTAATATACACAGAAAAAAAGATGAAAAGTTTATGGGGAAGCTAACAGAGAGAACAGGCTGCCAAGAACTGTTTTAGCTGATTAACATTAGCATCTCCAAAGTAGGACACCCAAGCATCTGATGTGATAGAACAGCAAGCACAGAGCATGAATACGAATAACTGACCTGATAATATCTTCAAGGAGTGAAAGGAATTTTAAGAGAACACTGGCTATCTGCCATGTTAGTGTATCAGCTCTGTATTTTATCTTCCAAGAGAATGAGAACATTGTGATTTAGGAATTCACTGTAACTGAAAATAAAATTAGAACTTGGCCTTAATAAACATCTGTTCTCCCAGCTACTAATATATTTATCAAAAATTTATTGAATATCTACTATATGCTCTATGCAGTGGATTCTGTATCTGCAAAGATGAAAAGTTATGGAAAAAAATGAGTGGGGAGATAAGTCAAGAAAATAATTGCAATAAAATGTGAAGTTCTTCACAAAGAATAAAGAAGTGGACTACAGTTGTCAGTATACCAGAAATTTGCTAAGAGGGTAAGTCTTAGTGTTTCATAACACACACAAAGAAAAAGAAAAGACATTTTAACTCTGTGAGGTGATGGATATGTTAATAAGGTGATATTTGTTAATTAGCTTGATTGTGTTGATGATTTCACAGTGTATATGTATATCACAACATCAAGTTGTACACCTTAAATATATAAAATTCCATATACAATTATACTTCAATAGCGCTGAGGGAAAAACAATGTATTTTATAATAAAAAGCACCCAGCTTTTTCACCTTTTTTAAAAGAATTTATAAGCCTGAGGGGTAAAGAATGGGCAGATTTTCCACAATTGATTAATTTAATTGGAAGAGTTATTTCCATGTCTCATTTTCTAATGCCCAGTCTAATCCTCCATCTTTCATGCTAGCCATTCTGGGGTATGAGCTGTACTAAATGCTTTCTAAGGCAACTGTTGATGACACCCACCAAAAATACATCATTAAAGCCTGTTTTTATTCTATTTTCCTTTCCCACTTCCTTTTTTTCTTTCTAGTCATCCCCTTTCTACTTGAATTGCTGGTAACTTAATTGTACTGGTGATTATTTGCTACTAAAAAAGCCATTTATTTTAAAAGTGAAGAATTACTGTAGCGGTATAAGATAGTAGTTTAGCTCTCAGGCTCTAGAGTATGACTGAGCCTTTTCAGTCTGTAATGTTTGAAAAGTCACTGAACTTCTCTATGGTTTAGTCTTCAGATATTGTCAAAACCAACTAATCTATAAATTGTCCTGTGAAGTAAATGAAATGATGTTTATAAAAATCCTTGCATGGTTCTTGGTATATAATAAGCACTTAATAAGTTTAGCTATTGTTGTCATTATTAGACTCAGGGTATTAGGCATACTTAGGATGCTTGAGCCATTGTCACTGTTGTTTTAAAAAGTCCTGAGGTAGGAAGGGAAAAAAGTCACGTACATTTTAACTGCATGACTCAGATGCTTGAAAAAGTAAAGTACTATTGTGGTGATTTACAGTATTCCTTTCACTAAATGATGTCTGGGACTTGCATGATTCTATGTCTAGCCCTGAAAATAAGGATAATATATACTGACACCTTCCCCACCTATAGAGCATGCTTCCTGTCCCCTGCCCCCAGAATGTTCTTCTTGTGACAGGATCCTAAGTAGAGTCTTATATTTGACACAATTGGTACCATGAAGTTTATCCTTTATCCCCTTTCTGCATCTTCTTATGTCTTATTAGTTGGTAAGTATACAGCTTAAATGTTTTGAAAGAAAGCACAATATTATCTAGATATTTTATAATATATGAGAGATGAGTGCAAAACAGGAACATGTTGCTGATGGTTGAGGGGGCACATCTCCTATATCCAAACAGCGAGGTAAAGCTTTCAACATCACAATTAGCCATTGTCAGAGCTAATTAAACCCCAGTCCTAATATCTCTGGGATCAATAAACTCACTACTTTATTGATGCCTCAAGTTAAATTTTATAATGGGAAACAATGGACTTTGTTATGGATTGGTAAAATTCAAAATCACGCTATAGTATATATAAATGTAATGTTAGTGATGATAATTTTACATGCTAAATATACTGACTGCTTAACTGGATGCTAAATACCATGCCATGAGCTATGTAGGATATTTTATGGAATTTCTATAAAAAATTATTTTCAAAGATAAATAAAATAATCTTTATTTTTTGTATGATGCAATGATGCACAAAGAAATTTAGGGTATTAACAGTGGTCATGCTGTCAACAAGTGGTAGAACCAGGCTCCAAACCCTAGAAGTATGGCTTTACTAGAGTCAACATAAGAATAGTATGTGAATTTTATGTAATGAACCAATATATATAATATAATATAATATATTCCAATATAATATACTATATTACCTAAGTAAAGGCAGCATTGTTAACTGACCTGGAATTATCTATAAACAATACACACACACACACACACACACACACACACAGTCTGTGTGTCTTAAGTAGGGCATTATATTTTGGATAACAATCTATATATAATTTCCAAAGCATAACTCCAATTGAGTTCTCCTAAGAAAATTTAGCAAATAATATTTCCCATGTTCAAAATGGCAAATATTTGACATGGATATATATATATATGCACAGTGTTTTTTAGCCTCAGAAAGAGTTTGAATTGGTTTTACATAGGCTCCTCTGGCATCTTTCATTTTGCTTTGTTATCATTTTTTACTTTTTTTTTTTGGTTCTTAAAAAAGTATTAAAGGCCTACTGATCAGCAAAGCAAATCCATCCATATTTCTATAGTGCACGTCAACACATCAGTAGAATTTCTTGATGTTTGAAGGAAGGCATTCTATGAGATTCAGAAATTTACAGGACAAAAAGTCTTTTTACTTTCATTAGGATCCTGAGACATCGAGAAGTGCAGAATCAAATGTTCTTATATTATTTTTTGAAATCAGGAAAATATCAGGAAATTCTAGTTAATAATAAAATAGCTTATTTTTCATTAACTCCTACATATTTATGATTGAGTTTTTCTTTACCCTAGAAATCTCTTAATCAAGTGGCTCTTCCATAAGCGTTCAGATCAAGTTTAGGTTCATTTTCATGGGTCAAAGAAAATTGGAGATTGAAGTATCACTATTATTGTTTTAAGACTACAAATTATTTTCTTCACACTTTATATTTTTGTGTAAATGGTATAATTATTTTAAAACCATTGTAAATAAGACGTGTCATTCAGCTACGAGAAAAAAATCTCAATTTAAAAAGACTAGCTCTCTCTACAACTGGCATGAACTTATTTGAAGTGGTTCAATTTTCTCAGCTTTAGCAATGCTTAAATATTTCTGGAAGTTTTTCTAAATCATTTTTCACAAATGGTGACTAAGACACGTGATGGAGCCCAAGACAGTATCATTCATGTTAACATATTTTTTATCTGTCTCAGTGAAAATAGTTTTTTTTTTTTTTAGGGATCTAATGAACCTATGGTTGGGCCAAATCCATGTATGAACTGTTCTAAACCTTATTTGTAAGTCAAATGTAAAGAATTAGGTAACTTACCATAGAAATAATGGTGTATAACATTATTAAATCCCCAGATCATCTTTAGTAAGGATAAAAGTGAGATTTGAATCTGGTAAAAGGGCAAAGGAGAGAGTTTTATTTCTAACAGTGTAGTCAATTATGTAGTCTGGAAATCCTTCTACTGTAAAATACAAGATGCTAGATAAACCAGGAATCATTCTTATAAACATTTAGCTGAATCTGAAAGAATGTAAAAAGTATTCCCAGGAACACCATCTCTTTCCTTATAGAAAAAATAATCAGAACCCAAATGGTTTGGGGTGCCTGGATGGCTCAGTGGGTTAAGCGACCGAGTCTTTTTTTTTTTTTTTTTTTTTTTTTAAGCAACCGAGTGTTGATTTCAGTTCAGGTCTTGATCTTAGAGTTGTATGATTGAACCCCACATTGGGCTCCATGCTGGATTTGGAGCCTAGTAAGGGTTTTCCTTCTCCCTCTCTCTCTGCTCCGCCCCCTCTAGAAACCCAATGGTAAGCAAACTCAGAATATAAAACTGTCTTAGAACACTTAATGACAATTAAGAGCTGATATTCACAAGATGTCACTGCCTTGCCTAGATGACAAAGGCAGAGCTTAGCTGAACAGGGTCTTGGAAATTCCTGAATGGAGCAGTTATGAGTGTCAAAGTAGAGAAGTCAGCCTGGCCAAGATGACAGGAAGACTTGAAGGTAGAAAAGTATTTAGTGGAGAAAGGTAGTCCTGTCAACAAATGATACTAGAACATTTGGGTATCATACACACACACAAAAAATGAGTATTGATATACCTCTTAACTTATATATAAAAAATAACTCAAAATCAGACACAAATTTTAAACTCTAAAATTATTAAATTTCTAGAATAAAACAAGAAAAAAAAATCTTTGTAAATTTGAATTACAGGTTTTGTAGGTACGACACCAAAAGCACCATTCACAGAATAAAAAGTCGATAAATTTGACTTCCTCCAATTTAAAATTATTTTACAATACAATACAGTAAAATTATTTTATAGTTAAATACCTTTCTAAACCCAATTATCTAAATGATGCTATTACTGTATAGTACAAAAAAGTTTTTAAATTTTAATATTGAGGGCTCATCATTATCAGCAAATATCCATCACAATTTATGAATAACCTGCCCATTGTGACTGGATATTATTTGATCATGCAATTGCTATTTTCCTGAAGACACATCTCCATTAAGAAATTTTTTCTGGGGACTCCACGGTGGCTCAGGGGCTAAGCATCTGCCTTCAGCTCAGGGCACATCCTGGGTCCCAGGATCAAGTCCACATAGGGCTCCCTGTGTGGAGCCTGCTTCCCCCTCTGCTTGTGTCTCTGCCTCTCTCTCTCCATGTGTCTCTCATGAATAAATAAATAAAATCTTTAAAAAATTTAAAATTGACCATTTTAAGCACGTTTTGAAGGACTAATGATTATATACATACAGTAATGACCAAAATCTTTCATACTTCTTGAAGAAATAAAAAATTTACAGACTTTATGTATTTATTTAGTTAGTTTGGGGAGTTATTTTTTTATTTAAATTTTTCTCAACTTTCTTGAGGTATGTAAGATGGATAAATAAAAATTGCATATGTTTAAGATGTACAACTTGATGTGATATATATATATATATATATATACACATTGTGAAATAATTGCCACAACCAAACTTATCAACATATCCATCACTATACATATTTATTCTTGTGTATGTGTGTATGTGTGTGTAGTTGGAACATTTAAGATTTACCCTTTTAGCAAATTCTGGGTATACATTACATTATTGTTAATGAGAATTGCCATGCTGTACATTAGATCTTCAGAATTTATTCATCTTCTAACTGAAAGTTTACACCCTTTGACCATCATCTGTTTCTGAGACCCTCCAGCCACAACCAACAGTGAAAAAAGGTTCTCTTTTTTGGATAGTATGTCTCCCAGATTCATACATGTTACCCATTATAGAATTTCCTTTTTTTTCCCCCCACATCCTCACCAGTGTTTGTTATCTCTTGTCTTTCTAATAATAGACATCCTAACTGGTGTGAGATAATATCCTATTGTGGCTTTAATTTGCATTTTCCTGAAGATTAGTGAGACTGCGCACCCTTTTTGTGTACCTGTTGGCCAATTCTGTGTCTTCTTTGGAAAAATCTATTCAGGTCCTTTGGCTGTTTTTAAATTGAGTTTTTGTTTCCTTTTGTTTTGAGTTAGCTGCTGAGTTATAGGAGTTTCATAGATATTTTGGATATTAACCCCATCTTGTATATATTGTTTGCACATATTTTCTCCCATTCTCCAGATTGCTTTTTTCATTTTGCTGATTATTTCCTTTGTTGTGCAGACACTTTTGAGTTTGATCTAATCCCATTTATTTTTTATTTGTCTTTGTTTTGTTTTGTGAGGGCTTTTTTGTTTTGTTTTGTTTTGTTTTGTTTTTTACTTTTTGTTGTTGCTGTTGTTATTTTTGCTGTTTTTGTTGCCTGTGCTTTTGGTGTCATATCCAAAAAAATCATTGTCAAGACCAATGGAGAACATTTTCTCTTACATTTTCCTTTTGGCCTTTTTAGGTTTTAGGTTTTCTGATTAAGTCTTTAATTCATTTTTAGTTGATTTCTGTGTATAGTATAAAATAAGAGTCCAATGTTATTCTTTCGCATGTAGAGATCCAGTTTTTCTAACACCATTTGTTGAAGAGACTATCCTTTCGCTGTTGTGTATGCACGGAAACTGTTGAAAATTAGTTGACCATATATGTATGAATTTATTTCTAGGCTCTCTGTGTCTGTTTTTATGCCAATACCACAGTGTTCTAGTTACTATAGCTTTGTGATACTTTTGTTTTGTGCTAGTCTCAGCCTATCACTATCCAGTGTTATAGCTGGACCAGTCCTTGTGGTTTTTATTCTAATTGCAAGATGCTCTCAGCAATAACCACCAGGAAGCTGAAAAAAAAAAGTTTATTTCTTCTTACAGGTCTTAGAGGCCTCCACACATCGGAGGCCATGCAGAGAAGTCACAGGCAGAGAGCTAAAGTACCAATGGGCCAGGAGTTCTGTTGGGTTGAGAGGGAGGGCTCAGGGTTTCCTGCATTCACTCATTATTGGTAAATTTAAAACATAGGAGAAGGAATTTAAAATGGAAAGAAACAAAAGCATTGGCCTTAATGGTCACTTATCAGAATAAACAAAATTCTCTAAAAGAAAGGTGCCTGCCTCCTACCCAAGTCCTTGGCAGTAAATGCCTCAGCAATCAAACTCAAATCCATTATTTGCATTACAAAAAGAATAGCCAACTGTCAGTGCTTAGATTACTGGCCACCTTGTGCTGCCCAAGTTTCAAAGTCAATAGTGAAGACTTTGGGTAATAGATATGTTAAAAGTTAAGGTAGTGCATGTTGTAAATATTTATAAACATTATAAAATGTTTATAACATTATAAACATTATAAATTATATAAATATAAATGTTTATATAAATGTTATTTATAAATAAAAATATAAATGTTATAAACATTAACATTATAAAATGTTAATATTTATTCTTTTTGAAAACACTTAATACTATTATAGTAGAAAATCCTATTATAATTTTACAGACAATAGTCTGAAATCCAATCTATAGCCATTGTCCCAAACACAAAGGGTCCAGCCATGAGAATTGGCCAGTGATCAAGGGGAAATCTGTTCAAGGACTTGGGTAATATTATGGAATATTTTAACATCTTAGGTATTTTGGTATAAGTAGATTTGAACTTCTCCTGAAATGGTAAATATTCCATATCTCAATGAATCAATTTTTTAGTCCTTGGAATAGATGAGTTCAGTTAATGGATTATATCTAATTTCAGGAGGTAGTATGCAGGTTCCCTCCCAAAGTTAGGACTACATGAGACAAGTATTCTCATCAGGTATTTGATAAGAGGCATTTCTATGGAAACAAATGGAAAATAATGGTTAATGGTTGGAGCAGACTGTAAACCTAGTCTGAGTCCTGAGAATGGTCATTCGAAAGATTTCTAGGATTTTGGGCTGAGAGCACCTTCAGATGGAATGAGGGCAGGCAGTGGCAATCTGACAATTTTTCTTGGTTTGCAGTTTGAATGTCTCTGGTGATCTTTTTGAGTGGCCCACACAAAAACACACAAGAAGATTTGTCCATATAGAAACTATTGTGCTTATTTCTCTGAAGTTTATATTATGTTGACCCACTTTAGCTTTCATGGTTTTGGGAAAAGGGTGGTTTTAATGCTCAATGACTCTCAAATCAGAAAGATGAGAGAAAAATTAGAAACATTAGTTTGGAGAGTTGTTTCTAAATGTTGGAGGTAATGATAAGAAGTCAGGATCCAGTCCATTTTACAGGCAGAAAATAAAACCTCAAAGACAATTAAAAAGACTAAAATCTCTTATCTGCAAGGGTGGATTATAGTTTTCCATTGGAATGTAATTTTTCTCTATAGTCACTCCCATTTCTATGAAAGATAATCAAAATAAGACTAATCTGCAAAATAAGTCTACTCTCTTTAATTTTGGCCTATTTATTTATATAAACTCAGCAAGAATGTGATTGACCAAATAGGCTCTTTTAAGCCTGCTTTGCTGGAATTGAGAATTTCTAAATTTTGGAGGGATAAGATAGAGGAAGAAGTAATTGCTTCATCTTTGTTCACAAAAGCGTACCTTATCAAGTTACTAATAGCTTAAGAGAAAAAAATAATTTTTCATTAAATCAAAAAAATTACAGAACCAACAATATCTCAAAGTCATAGGAATTACATTCCTCTCCATCTGTTCACTTAGTCCCAAAAGATCTTGATCTTTTGTTAGTTTTATGAATCCAGTATTTTTTTCCCTTAGAGTTTTAGACATTCTTACCTAGTTCAGTAATATGACCTGAAAGTTATCAGAAACTTGTACTTGTTAAAGTCCTTTCCATGAATCTCCTTGATGATGAAACACTTGCAGAAATACTTTTGCAAAAGCATCAGCATAAAATAATAATGTCTGTAAATGTCAAGCATTGCAAATTTTACTTTTTAGTCTGTGATGGATAATCTTGCTTTTTGTTTTGGTTGATATTCTCAAGCCTTTTTCTGGGGCAAGCTAAATTACTTTGAAACAGTTTGATTTTAATAGTTGGAATAGACCAATGGATTAAAATAAAGAGGGGTAGAAGATAGTTTATCCAGATGGTATAAGCTTTAAAAGAGAAATCTATATGCAAACAAAGGTGAAAGAATAACTATATTGGTGGTGCTTGAGTATTACTGAGAAATTGATTCAGTCTCTCAAACCTGAGTGTATAGATTCTGGGGGAGTGGAGTAGAATCTATTGGGAAATAATATAATGTAAGCATTAGGGGCAGCCAAATTTTATTCAAGACAAGGAGTAGAGGAAAAATCTGAAAAAGAGATTGAGGTTTTGAAAGGTTCAAGTATGAATATAATGTAAATCAGATGTATTAACATAAGAAATATGAAAAACTAGAGCTAAAAGGAAATAGAAAAATCAAATTATATTCTCTTTAGCTAATTTTTCTTTTTCCAATATTTTAGATGTATTAAGATCAAAATTTTCCTATCTTTATATTTATCTTCTATCAATATGTTTTTATATAATTTCATATATTTTGTAGAATCATCTTTTAATATATTTAGAACTTAAATATGCATGCTACATATTTTTAATTTTAATTTTACATGTTATACAAACAATGAAATGTTTGTTTTATAAATGTTAATATTTATTCTTTTTGAAAACAAAATCAGTTATTATATATAATTTGTATACTTTTGAATTCTTGAATGTTCCTGACAAATTTTGGGTTAAGGTAGTTTAGCCAAGAAGGAAAATGTTAAATCCAAAATATTAGATTTGGTGTAATATATTTGTATCAAGCAAACCCAAGGAAACCATATATTTCAAATTTGTGGAGGTAAAGAACAAAAGAATGTGAAAAAAAGGATACATTTGAACTATTTAAAAGATAGAGAGACTATTAAAAATAATTCCATTTTAAGAGAACAGATTAACAATTAGATTTGTCAAAATTGCTATTAACACAGAATCCTTTTAACTTTATTTCTCAATAAAGAATTTCCCAAGAGAATGTGCTACAGGACCCCCAATAGCAACTTTGCCCAGAAGTGTTCTAATTAGCTGTACCAGAGGGTCTGCTGTGCTGTCTAGTTAATGCTTTCTATCTGGTTCTTTGCTGGCCATCATGTATCATTGTTCAGGGAGTGACAGCAGTCAGGTTATTAAAGGTGTAGATATTAAATTAACAACAGTAGTAAACATTGTAGCTGTACTTCACATCTCAGCAGAACCAATGAAGTGGATGACACTGAATCCATGCTGATATGCTGCAATGACAGATGGGCGTCATTTAACACAATACATCAGTGGGCAACCCACGTACCACAGCTGTCCTCCACTAAATGAATTAGATCAGGGTAATTAATCTAAGGCAGAAAGTATTACTAAAGTGGATCCTAAGCAGAATTAGAGAAGAAAGAAATCTCCTGCTCAAAAATGGAAAAGGATTTATGCATTAACAGTTTTAGTGCTGACAAGAAGGTTTCCAGAAGTTATTTCACTTCTTAAGAAAAAAAAATCGTAAAATTATTCATTTTTGTTTAGAAGCAACTCACCATTTGGGGCTACAATGGACTCTGCCCATTCCTTTATTTCTATGCTTAAAATAGATATTGTTGAGAAATGAAACTCAACATAGTATAACAAATCTCATTATCTTTTATGGTATACGTTTGTTCCAGGTATAACACTATGAGGGCTAGTAATTATACTGGTAATGATTCTCATGTTAAATTTCACTTTATTTTATTTTACTTTTTAAGATTTCTTTAAGAGAGAGTGGTGCACAAGTGCAGGGGATTTGGGAGGGGCAGACAGAGGGAGAGAGAAAAATGTAAACGGACTCCACTCTGAGTGCCTAGCTCCTTGGAGCTCCGTTTCACAACCCTGAGATCACCACATGAGCTGAAACCAAGAGTTGATCGCTTAACTGCACCATCCCTGTGTTCCAAATTTTCATTTTAGGTAGATTTTATACAGAGAGAGATGGATGGATAGGATGGAGATAGCTAGATAGATAACTTTTTTCTTTCTGATTTCAATTTCCTGTCAAAACAAAGTTTATTTAGGTTTATAAAGGTAGTCTTGCAAGAAAAAAGGTACACATTCTTCACAATTTGGAGGAATTTCTTAAATCCTTATTTTAAGAATCTACTTAAGGCATATTAAAAATATATTTAATACTTTAGCATTATTAACCCTTTTACTCATTTACAATAATTTACATTTAAGACCCAAATGCTTACAATTTAATATAAAGAGTTGCATTTTTAAAATGGCTATTTAAAGTCTTTTTATGATCTTAAAGAGCCGATTAGTGATGTGTATCTTTTAAAAAGAAAATATTCTGAAGTTATATTTAAAAATTGCAGATAGATCAAACATGATTTTGACAAAAGTCAGAAACTATTTAAAGTCATAAAATAAGCAAATACATTCTCTCTAATGTTTAGCACTAAGTCAGTGTGGGCCTAATTGTACTTAACTCTTTTTAAACTTAAAAATCCCAGTGCTTAGAAATTATATTCAAATTCATTCACATCTTATAGAGTTAATTTCGAATGTTTCTCTAATATCTTCTATAAAACATATTTTCAACAATTGTGGCCATTGATCAAGCAGCAAGTCATCTGATCAATTGTTATGTTTCAGTTCTCCTCTAGTTTTTGCTTTCTTTCTAGTCTCCTTACTGGTGGGTTCCTTTCTTCTTCTTCTCATGCGAAGTTGGAGAAACCTGCTGCTAATTACTGCAGTTAAAATTTTAACACAGCAGGAGATATCCAAGCACCAATCCTTCTTTTTTTAAAAAATTTGCTAGCTTCTTGTTAAGTTAGCAACTCTTAGTTGGAGGTCTGCAACAATCACATCAAAGTATTGTGTGTTTATTGTAGAAGCATAGGAAGCTGCAGCTGGAAGAAGCTACCACATGCACA
Source organism: Vulpes vulpes (assembly GCF_048418805.1). NCBI lineage: Eukaryota > Metazoa > Chordata > Mammalia > Carnivora > Canidae > Vulpes > Vulpes vulpes. Next base: position 89,778,463 of record NC_132786.1, read on the forward strand.
GTATCTGATTTTTAAACTTCATTATCTTGATCATCCATGATTGGAGCAAATTGTGGACTCACTGCTGGTTACATTCAAGTATTAAAATTGAAAATATGTTGGAAGGGCAGAAAAACATAAACACACCTCAGTATGGAAGGATATTTAGTCTCTCTCCCTCAATTATCAAAAACTTAAAAGTGCACTTATACGTTGAATTACATAATTATCATAATCAATCTCATCTGTGTTTTTAACTGAAATTAAAAATGATTAAATACAAAAAAGAAAGGGACTATAATATTCCATTGATTGAGAACTGCGTTAAATTTAAAATGCAGTGGCCTCTCTATCTTGACCAAAAAAATAGTTTATGTTATTTTAGAATATAAATAATGCTAAATTTAGTGGGTTTGAATTTTCTTCTGATGTGGACAGCTGTCTACAATATTGTGAACTTATGGCCATTGAGCAGCAACAATTCAAAACTAATTTTCATTGTTGCCTACCTGGAGATATTTTGCATTATGTTCAGAAGCTCTTTGTTCATAAGATCCTCTTGTATCTCCATATAGTTTAAACTCTATACTCTGATATATGAGCAATAATAAAATACTGCTATAAACTAATTTTATTGCTATAACCTGTGATATGACAATTTAGAGTGACAGCAATATCATACTGTCTTTTGCATACAAAGCTAACATTACTGAGTCACCAGTACCATGATGTGTATTTTCAGTTGTGCTCATGTCCTGACTTTTCTATATAAGAGCTTTTATACTATTTTGTCTTGAGGATATTATTTTAACTATCTGAACCTGAGTTTTCTTATTCTAAAATGGGAAGAATAACTATGCATTGTTTTGAGACTCAGATGAGAGAAATAAGTATTTTTATATTTAATACTTTAGCTGTTTATGGCACAGCAGTCTCACACATATTTTGCACCGCTCAATGTACAGAAACTAGTACAACATTATTTATGAGATTGTCTTGGTGTAGAAAAATACATGCATGATTTATAAGAAAATAATTTCTTATACAAAGCTGTTTTACTTGGTGTTCAAAACTGTAGTCTTCTTAAAGGTGCCCACTGAAAAACCCACTGAAAAACCCACTGAAAAAAACAAACCTCCACCTATACAAAACCAAACCAAAACCAAATCCACTTGGAAGTGATTATTATCTATCGCAGTACCATTTCAAGAACCAGTGGTTGGATTTCAGATTCCAATAATCAGACAAACTCTTTCTTTATGGATAATAGCCATTGAAAAAGTGCTTAAGCAGAAGGTAGAAAGGTTCATGAATGGAAGCTCATTACGATACAATTTTCTATAGAATAGAGTTAATGATTCAACTTCAAATTACTGAGGTATAAAACAGACTATTTTTAAACTGGTATCCCCTATAGTTTAAGTTCTTCAAATTAAAGAAGAATAAGTTGCCAGTTTCACACATTGAAGTCTTCTTATCATTATATTTAGAGGCTAAAGATGTCATAGATGCTACAGAGATAAGAAGATTGTCTTTAGAGGCAAACAGACTTGCACTATCGATAGAATACTTAGCTATACTTGGTTTTGTTTCCTCATCCAGGAAATGAGAATATCCAGATTTACAAATTCATTGTCAAGATTAAATATAAGTATTTCAGTGGTACACAGTCAGTGAGGATGCCTCACACATAATGCAGGCTCAATAGTTGTTTATCATTATCTTTAAATACAAAGCCAAAGCCAAGGTAAAGTTAGCAAGTAGGAAAAACTTCTGAATTTCCTTGTCCTTACATATCAACAATTCATTTCCCCATTTCACAGACCCACAATCCAAACAAAGAAACAACAACCAAACAAACAAAAACCACAAAAGAAATAGCCCTAGGGAAACTTCATTATACAATGTGGAGAGGGGCACTCTCTAGGGGGGAGCTATTGCTTGGCTTAAAGGACTAGGTATCTAGAATGGTGTCATCATTAACTGAGATAAAGAATGCCAAAACAAATCTAATTTGGAAGGGTGCAGAGGAGTCTACCATGTAAAATATAGAACATTTAGATAGAATTATTAGATAGACATTTATGAATGAAGTTATAGGATATTAACATACCAGTAGAAGCTTTTATGTGTTAGTAATGGATTAAATCACTCAAAGAACCTACAGAACACAGTGGAATAAGGACCAAATACAGAATCTGGAGTATTAGATTAATGAAGAAAATGGGGCACCTGCGTGGCTCAGTCAGTTAAGCATCTGCCTTTCGCTCAGGTCATAGCCCAGGGCCCTGGGATAGGGTCTCGCATTATCCAGGCTCCCTGCTTAGTGAAGAGCCTGCTACTCCCTCTCCCTCTGCTGTGCTTGCTCCCTGCTTGTGCTCTCTCCTCTATCAAAGAAATAAAATCTTACAAAAAATTTTTAGATTAATGAAGATAAAAATAATTGTGTATGCGTGTATGTGTCCGCACATTTAAGATTGGAATCATTAGGTAGAGGAATAACTGGTCTCCTATGTAAGTGAGTAGAACAGTAACATTGATAAAGATATCATAACATTTAAGTGAGAGAAGAAAATCTCAGGATTTCTGAGGGGATTAAAAGACAATTGAATCTAAGAGTCTGAAGGGTTGTTATTGAGATTAGAGGCTGAAAAAGGGAAAGAATGAGACCAGGAGGTTAAACAAGTGCCCAGGGCATACACCAACCACTCCTTCCAGAGAGAAAGGAGAGAGTGGGCTGAAGTACAGTATAATAGATTGAATTTATTGATGGCGGTAAGACAATGACCTACATACTGTCCAATCATTTTAGTGAGGAAATGGAAACTACAGGAAAAAAAAGCGTTATCTATAAAAACTAAGATATGTGCCACTCCTTTGATAATGTTACTCAATTTAGTCCTGAATTAAAAGATCTAATTAATTTGTTGGTTTATGATATGCCTAAAGAGATGCTTGAAGGGAAATTTCTTTTATGACAATACAATTCATTAATTGCTGAATCTGCAAAAATATAATCTTTAACCACTATAAGCATCTTTAATAGCTATGAAAGTAATAACGTTCTTGTAATTTTGATAGAAGTTAAAAAAGATAACAGGCACATTTTATTAGAGAATTGATTATTGACAAAAAAAAGAGTGAGCTCTTGGTACTGAAATCAGTGGCCTGTAGGTCTAGCTCTGGCCCTTAGTGTATTCTTTATCTTTATGTAAGATGAATCAGATTCACAAGGCCTTATCTTTCCTTTGTCTAAATCTTTATAACCATATTTGTCTAGTTATGATTCACAGTCAAATGTTATTCCTTGATATCATGCAATGTTCCTAGCAAAAAGTAATCAGGATTTAGGAATGCTTGTTGAAGTCAAATTCCTAATACACATCCTGAAGAAAAGTACTCATGATATGTCTAGGTCTCTAGAAATGATTTTCCACTTGAAGAAAAGAAGAATTATAATTTTGGGATATATTACTTGAATAGTGTGTTTTGCAATCTTAATTATCTGTTCATTAGCACTTCAGCTAAGAGGTAGGTTAGTGATAAAACAACTTTCTCTTTTCCAACTTCTCTTAAGAATTTGTGAAAAATACAAAAGAAAAATCATCTGAGGCTAATGACTAAGATGAGGTGCTTTCATGTTTCTCTAGATGTCTTTTAAATCCTCTCTAGAACTGTTGTCTAGTATCAGTTAACAATGAAAAGGCCTAAAGACTACAAAGTAAAACATTATCTTATATGTATGAACATACATGCATGCACACATACATACATGTATACATATATATACACAGACATGCATATTTATGTATGTATATTGTATGTTTGTATTTATTGTAGGATCCAGAAAAATATTCATAGAAGTATATATTTTCTTATTTTATGAAAATGATTGATTCAAGAATTCAACTTGCTCTATTTTTCAGAATAAGATTCTTAAGCAAACATATGTAGTACACCAATGGAAATGCTACAGTAAATATTTTATCTCAGAACATTTCCTGGCCTTGTTGGCCTTGCCAGACCAGAATGAAGAAGGCTTAGAAGGTTTGATTATAAACAACAGAGTTTAATGGAGATTTGCAGTTTTGTTCTTGTTAACAGATTTCATCCAAGCTAATTTTTAATGTTTGGGACATTTCAATCTATCACTCACTGATTCCAATGACTGTGCTTTAAACTCTAGTTAAACTAGTGGGTATTAATTAGTGTATACCTTTTTTTTAGGATTTTATTTATTCATTCATGAGAGACACAGAGAGAGAGAGGCAGAGACACAGGCAGAGGGAGAAGCAGGCTCCATGCAAGGAGCCCGATGCAGGACTTGATTCCAGATCCCAGGATCATGACCTGAGCTGAAGGCAGATGCTCAAACCGTTTACAGGTGTCCCTATATCTTTTATGCAGTATTATATAGTATATATACTTTGATACCAAAAAGCCTGTATTTACATTTCAGCTTCACTAATTGACAGTTCTGCAACCTTAAAATGTAATTTTATCACATTTTGCCCTAAGTATCCTCATTGTCAAAAGCGTTTGATTTATGCCATTACTTTCATAAGGGATAAATATGATCACATATGTAATGTCACTAGCATAAGGCCCAGCACACAGTAGGTGCTTTATAAAAGTTCTTTTCTGCTTTTGTTCTTTCTCTAGTGGTAATAATGGTGCAAATGAACTTTAGCACTTGAAAGTGAACTTTGAATGTTATTGGTGATAATAATGTTATCTTTGGTTATCAGAAATGTGGTACCTAGAACTTTTAAATAAATGTACAGACAATTCCAATTTCACATATATGCGTGTATGTTTGTGTGGATGAATTTTGACACTTACATGAAAGGTTGCTCCCATTGAGCCATCCTGTTGACTTCTGGCCTATCTTACTTTGATTATTTTGACTGGAACCCCTCAGGATAGATACGAACTGATTGCTTTAGGTTTGGTTGAATGACTTAGGTAAGGCTAATTAAATCTTTTTCAATAGAAGGGCATTACATCTTTATACAGACATAATGGCAGAGAATTTGTCTTCTGTTTCTGTTGCTGCTCCATCTAGAAAAAATAAAAACAAAAATAACCATGAAAAAAAGGATTTTACATCTGTTGTCTGATATATTCTTTTATAAACATACCTCAATGGAAAATTTAGTTTTAATAGCTTTATTATTGAATGCTTGTTAATGATATATTAGATACTTTCTTTGTGCTTGATAATCTGCTAGGTCCTTGACTTTGTCTTTTAGTCTATAATTCTTTTCTAATTCCTATACTGTTAACAAATCTAATATCTTAACATAATTTAGGTAGGACACTACAGAATATATTCTATGCACAAAGATTTTTATTCTCTGAAAGAACATTGATAGGAAATTAGTGCAGCTGGTGAATCACACAAACCCAAAGATCTATCATGTAAGTATTTGATTCTTTTCTTCTAAGGTAACCTAAAGGCACTATATTTTTACAGAGATTAACTTGTTTTAGAATAGAAGCTATTAATCTCTCCCATAACAGGGTGCTGAATCATTCTCATTCATTCTGTCAATGTCATTTTAAAACTGAGTTTTAGACAATTTTTATAAGAATAAGATATATAAGTATTCAAAAATGCTAATATTTTCAGCTGAGTATTCCTAATTATGTCTTCAGTTTATATTTGCTTAAGGCTTTTATGTTGCAATAATCCCCTCTTCAGTTTTTTCCTTTTTCATTATACCACACTTGGCTGGTGCTAGGATGATGGAATTCTTTGGCTGGTAAGTCTTTACTTACCCTGCATAATGTAATGCTTCAGTGAAATATGTTAAAGGAATTAGTGATTAAAGGGTGCCTAGGGGCTGAGTCGGTTAAGTGTCTGCCTTCAGCTCAGGTCAAGATCCCAGGGTACTGGAATGGAGCCAGGCTTAGTGGTAGTCTGCTTCTCCTTCTCCCTCTAACCCTTCCTGCTTGTGGTCTCTCTCCAAAGAATAATTTTTTTTTTAAAGAAATTAGTGATCAAAAGGATGGACAAAATCATATCTCTTTAATTATTGTGCTAAATTAAAAACAATTACTTGGACAGATAAAACTTTTCTCTAAAATTCAATGAAAAATCTTTATATTCCCACCATTGATCATCCATTCACACCTTTGATCAAATCATATATATATATATATATAATTATTAACTATAACTGCATTGGAAATTACTTGATTATTTATAGATCAAATTTCTGCAAGGAAAATATGTCTTGTTCATTGTTATATTTTTAAGATGTAATCTATTACCTGAAACATTGAGGAGACTCAATAAATATTTGTGAATGAGTAAAGATAAAATATGATTGTGACTTAGACCAGAATCATAGCTGTAAGAATGTGAAATTGAAAAGTATAGAACTATTATGGAGTAAATCAGAAGGTCTTAGCTATACTGGACTTAGGAATAATAAAATAAAAACATAAAGATGACTTTAAAAGAAATTTTCTGACATAAAAGGATGATGACACCATTGAGAAATTCCCTTACAATTTTATAGAATAATTTATAATTAATACAATCTATAACCATGCAATTACTTATTATAACTGACAAACATGGTATTCTAATATTTTAGTTTAAATTTGTACAATTAACATAGGAAGCCATATATTATAGGAATTTTGCCTACTCTACTAGTAATATTTTTCTCTACCACAATTTATTTCATTTGATGTATGAAATGGGCACATAAAGTACAGTATTATCATTATGTGGGTGGAAATGACGGGAGGCAGTAAGATAAGCTTGTTTCTGTAGTTGAATAGCATTGCAAATTCTTAACTAGGAAAGAATGCAAATAAAATTTTCAAAAGAAATAGAATGACTTCATCAGACATCTATTCGGTAAACTTAATGGCCTTATGTCTGTTTTATCATTTTTGCTAAGTAAAAAATGTAATTGTAGTAGACTTTAGAATAAATATTTTGTTGTTACTAGATTCTGGTCCCATTAATTATGTTATTTTGATATAATTATCCTATTTGGTCTCTGTATAATTATGTCTCCATTGAAATTAAAAAGGAAAAGTAAAAATAGAATTAATAAAAGAGGCTTTGTCAATTTCAACAGATGTCATCCATAAATTTATTTACTTTAGTGGAAACATATATTGATCAGGCATGACTATTGGAAATGTTTTGATAGGAAAATTTACTTATTTAAATATTTTGGGATTTTTCTTCCCAGATATTTGCAGATGGAAATGCAGGCATTATATCTGTAAAGAGCACTATTATCTTCATCATTCATAAGTAACACAAAATTACATTTGGACATTGATTTCTTCAAATAGATTACTTCTTTGTTGAAAGATCTAGAAATAACAAATATATTTTAGTGGATCTATGCATACTAAAGTATATGCCTAAAACCATTTGTCTACAAATAATTGAACTGGTCTTTTAAAACCATAGTATTTCAACACCAACTAAATCTTGGTACTTACTATATATACATATATAGTATATAGTATATATATTTTATATATATAGTATATATATTTTATATATCTACTACATACTATAGTATATATAGTAAGTATATATTTATATATATTATATATATATATATATATATATATATATATATATATATATAAAGGTCTTTTCCTAAAATAAGAAAGGGAGCAACTAAGGAAACATTTACCAAGTATTATATAAGTAAAGTGAGTATTTGATGCTGATTACATTATTCTTTTTCCTAAGTATAATTCTTACAAACTATGATTTTAATAGTCACTGTGCACTGGACTCAAAGGAACAAAAAGGTTTGGAATTAGACCCTGGTTCCAAATCAACCTCCACCACTTGTTAGCTCTTTGATCTTGAATAAGCTACTGGATATCTCTAAGCTTATTTCCTCATTCATTCATTGAAAAAGAAGAAGAAGAAGAAGAAGAAGAAGAAGAAGAAGAAGAAGAAGAAGAAGAAGAAGGAAGAAGAAGAAGAAGAAGAAGAAGAAGAAGAAGAAGAAGAAGAAAGAAGGAGAAGGAGAAGGAGAAGGAGAAGGAGAAGGAGAAGGAGAAATGGAGCTTATGGGAATATTGGAAATTTTAAGGAATTTATGCAATATAGTTAAAAGGGTTTTTTTGACACATGGGAGATGTTTCATCAATGTATCACTACAAGTTACAGTGTTCTTTGGAAACTTTGTGTTTTCATAATCTTTTTATCATACATGTTATAAAACAGAATAATTACCACATATGAACCTACCTAATTTAAGAATGAAAAAAAAAAACATGAATCTATGTGCTTCTCTTTCTTTTCTTTTTTAAGATTCTATTTATCTATTCATAAGAGACACACACACAGAGTGAGAGAGAGAGAGAGAGAGAGAGAGAGGCAGAGACACAGGCAGAGGAAGAAGCAGGCTCCATGCGGGAGCCTGACGTGGGACTCCATCCCGGGACTCCAGGATCAGGCCCTGGGCTGAAGGCAGTGCTAAACCACTGAGCCACCAGGCTGCCCTGTGCTTTTCTTTCTAACCACATTATATTTATGTGACTTTTGTATTTTACCTTGAGATGAGGTAATCATAATCCTGAAATTTGTTTTTCATTCCTTTACTTTTTTCTTATTGTTCTCTCCACAGTTCTTAGATTCTGTTGTTCTTTTTTTTTATTGACTCTTTTTAAAAAATCAGTGTGGGAAACTTCTATTCATCTACTTGTAAACATAAAAAAATTGTTTTCTTGATTACATCTAGTTTACATGTGCCCATCAAAAGCATTTTTTATTTCTGTTGCAGGGTTTTTGATTTCTAACACATCCTTGCAATTCTTTCCTTCTTTTTTTTCTTTTTTATCCCAAGCCCCAGCCTCTGATAACCATCATTCACCTCTATTATTATGAGTTCATCTTACCCCATGCTCCAGCTTCTGATAGCTATTATTCTCCTTTATTACTATGAGTTCATCTTGATTCTTATAATTTTTATCTTTCTGCTTAAGTTAGCCATCTGTTCTTATGTTGTTGGCTTTCTTTCACTGTGCTCTGAACATATTAATTATAGTATTTTTAATTATATGTATGACAATTCCAACATCTGTGTCATATTTGAGTTTGCTTATGATGCTTGAGTTTTCAAACTGTGGGGCTTTTTGCTTTTCCATACACCTTGTAATTTTTTGTCAAAAAAAAAAAAAACAGACTTGTTTTGCATAATGGAACTGAGGTACATAAGCCTCTATTTCTGTTACTCTGGCTAGTAGATGTACTTTTAAAAATGTTTGCAGTTACTATAGGTGCCAGTAGGCTCATATTTTTCTAGTATCTTTGGTTTTGTCTCCTATAACTTTGGCCTCCCCTAAGTGTTCCTCCTTAGAGGAACATTTTACATGCTTTTTACTACTTTAAGTTGCATTCCATTATTATTATATTGGTCTTCTGGTGGTGTGATAAGATGTTAAGGTATATTTAGTGGTGGTGGTGGCAGGGGCACATTCTATAATGTCCCAATTAAATCTCAGTGTGCTAATACATGTGTCTGGCCTGTGACCTTCAGAGTATATATTCTTACATAGTTCTCATCTAACTGTAGATGAAACAGGAGGACTATGGGAGGCTGGAGGGAGAGTAATGTTCTTATCTATTCTTCTGAAACAAAGTTTTTTAAGTTTTTTCTACCGGAGTATGCCTTTGTTAAGGAGAATGCTCTGGGCATATTTCAAAATGATTACTTTCTCTCCTGCCACACTGTGGAATCTTTCTGGAGAATGCAGAGATAAAAATCTGCCTTTTGGAAGCTTCAAGTCATGTATAAGTTGGTCTAGCAAAAAAAAAAAATCTATCCTTTTTCCGAAGATCAAAGGAATTATTAAAAGTTGGATTTATTCTCTGAAATTCAAAAGCTGTACACAGAAACTTTGCTATGTTAATAATTAGAGTGGCTTAAAGGGAAATATACTAATGAACTAATATTATGATCTATTGGAAAACCAGCTTATGTAACATAAGTCTGCATTCTTCCCTAGTTTTCTATATTCTCCTATTCTTTTTTCTTCCTTGAAGATCATGCTTTTCTTAAACCTAGAACATCATGTTTCCTTTCAAATAAGATCTTCTTACAAATTTCTTTTATATAAAAGGTAAAAATATAGCTTAAAATATCTATCATCTTAGTTTGGTTGGATTTGGGGATGTTATGGAAACTATAAACTTAGTGCCAGAATATCAATAAGTCTCAAATCAATTTGAGAACACTTTCAAATGCAATGAATAAGTATGCTAACTCACAGGTTTCTAGGAACCCACAGAAATGATACCCCAGCAAAAAAGCAATTGATCAAAACTGGTAGGATGGAGATAAAGCAGTGCTTGTGGGGAGATATAGCTTCACGTGCTTTTATTAGAAAATCAATAACCCAAACTCCTGCCTAAGAGAGAGAATATTATAGATAACTTTAGGTCAACAAATTAGATAAATGAAATATACAAACCCATAAAGATACAAATTGACTCAAGATGAAATAGAAATCTGATTGTACCAACAACAGATAAAGCCATTGATTAGTTATTAAAAGTCTTCCCATAAAGGAAAGCTCAGGCTTAAATGACTTCACTTAGGGAGTTTATTAAGTATTTAAAAGCAGAAATAAAGCGAGGAAATTATAATAATATTACAGCATGAAAAAATCAACTTAGTACACAGTCACATACATTTCCACACACAAATGTACAGCCTCACATTTTTAATTTCTATAAAAAATTTAAACTGATAAGAAAACATCCTGCCCTATGAAATTAAAAATTTCATGAATCATTGATGAGACTTTCGTGTTGTAAAGTATGGTGGAGTAGACACTGCAAAGGCTCTACTCACTGCAAAAATTGATAGATCCCTACTAAACAATATTTATTTCATTTCTGATTCTCAAGGAATAAGAAAAGTATCTAGAATGTGTTTTTATATCCTTAAAAGCCAGAAAAATGGGAATGAAATTCAATATGTAGATCTTCAATTACATGAAAAATGTTAACACTGGCATAAGTGACAAAGGAAAATAACTAAGAAAAAGAAAAAAGTAAACACAAAAGTCTCATAAATTTCCATTTATTCAAAAAATGCAAATATATACTTCTGAGTAACTTATAGGTCAAAGAAGAAATTATAATAGAAATAAACAACTTATTAGACTTGAACAATAATCCAAATATTGTATATAAAACTTATGAAATCTAATTATAGTGAATATTCATAGTTGAATGCTTATATTATAAAATAATATTTGATGTTAATTTATGAGCTGTGCCCCAGTAATGATGTTATTAAAAAATAAAACAGAATAAAACTAAAGATAGATATAAAGAAATAATGGAGATAAAAGCAGAGTTTAGTAAAAAAGAAAACAAATATAATCTAGAGAAACACACAGAAGACACAAATCTTTCTTGAGTTGATGAAGAAAAAAGAAGGCATGAATACATTAGGAATTTGAAAGGAGATATGAATTCAGGTTCCATTTACATTTAATATAATGGGAGAATTCTATCATAATCTTATGTGAATAAACTAAAAAACATTACACAAAATATATAAAATATGAGACTAGGTTTTAAGCTTTCTGTTTGACATAAGTGCTATGTGAATTGCACCTTAGTATTTCAGGAGAGAGAACATTTATCCTTGAATTTAAGATGGGAATGGTGTAAAGTGAGAATTAGAAAAGAGTAAATTAAAAGTTAGCATTTGGCCTTGGGAAAAAAATTATTTAAAAAAGCCCATCCAAATTGCTAGAATGAGCAAGAGCAAGAAGACAGGAAATCTCATGTTGAAGTGAATTCATAACATTTGGCTGTTTTGTAGGGCAGGTTATATGGATGTAGGTTTGGTAATACTGAAAGAAAACATTAAATATTCTCATATTCTTGGATAATACAGTTGCAGCAGTATAGAAAATATTTATTGTTTCTAATATCTTATTAGGTATTGGGAGACAATTAGAATGAAGCTCACCTTTATGTACATCTTGGCATTACCAACCTATATGCTCCAGGATTCTCTTTTCAAGAATTGTTTAATAAGGCATTCCTGGAAAGGTAGAGATAGATACCCTCTCTGGATCAAATTCATTTACATTCAGTGATAGTAAACAGGAAGACTTCCCATTCCCAGAGGTCATTCAAAATAATAAAAATGAATATGTCTTTTTGTCTTTTCAGAAGATATTTGATTACATTCTAAGATAAAGATAATTCTTTCTCCAAGGTGGGGAAAGACAGATTTGCCAGTACCTTTTATATGATGCCAGAGTTCCCTAATCTCAAGTCCCTCTTTCATGCACACCCACAGCAGATGCAGGTAATACCTGAGTCTTCTCACAATCACTCTATGGAAATTAAGGATCAAGGAAATGACACCAATGGTTACTCTTGCTTTAAATAATAAAACTGTCTAAATCCATGTGTACTCGTTGTCTCCTTGCCAGCTGAATCTGTGGAAGTGTGACAAGCCAATCTAGCTCTTGCCACCATGCTGCTGCTTAGTAATGACTTGCCTGATTGACATTAGTTTGATATTTCTAAACTCTGGAATAGTTGGGAAATAATTAATATGGAGTTTGGGAAAGAAATATAGATATACACAACAAATATATTTTGAAAATGTTATTATTTATGCCACATTTATTTTTTATGCCACATTTATTGACAATTAAATATATACTCCATTTTAGTTCTTCCTAAAAATTAGATGTGTCAGCATGGATCTGCTCTCAGCTCCTATCTTACTAAAGGTACAAGTATTTTGATATCATTAAAATCACATGAGAGAGTCATGGTACACATGAAGCTTATGACATTCATTTTGTGGCTTAACTTTATTTAACTACAGGGCATCAGCTTTAAAATTAGAAAGCAAAATTTTTCAAAGACATAGGGGATACAGAGGATCATTTTGGCTTTATGGTTATTCAGTTCTTATTGTTTTCTTATAGTTTCAAAAATATCAGATGAAAGTATGATTGCCAGTAACTCATCCTTTTAGTTCTTTGCGAATGGATTTAAATTTTTAAGATAAAAATTTTCTCAAAAATGTATCCAAAACTAGTAATCTATAGATTACCATACACCTTAGAAAAAGTTTAAGTCTTTAAGATGTGTATACGGTGAGTATAGTTCTCTTGTTTGATTAAATAATTATAGGTCCATATATTTTTATAAAATTCAAAAACTTGTCCTTCAGGTCTGATTTCTCAAAAGTTTTCAAAAGCTTAGCTCTGCTTGTTGGATATAGGACAGGGAGAAGAGGTAAATCTTTAGAGGAGTACACCTGCAAAACTGTTGTAAATTAAAATATGTTTTCTTTGATGAAATCATAATTTCAACATAATCACTACACCAAAGTAAGGGGAAAATAAATGTCAGTCTTATTAATTAATGGAAGAAAAAGGTCCATCGTAATATCTGCTTGTGTGAAATCTGGGATTGTGGATGATCTAATTTAACAGAAGTATTCATTTTAGATGACAATTATAAAATTTCATTGGACTTTGCTACTAATATGAATCATAGAACCAAATCCCTCTCCTCTGCCAAGCATACACATTAGCACAGAGAGCCATATCTTTAGACTACTACTACTGCAATATTTTTCTCAATAGACACTAATGGTGAAACCCAAAATATATCAATATATTCTGAGCAGGTGCAATAGGTTTAACATTGTGGTGAGGAAGAAACTCACCACATGCGGTGGACATTTAAGATAAAATTTTCCTGCTTTAAAAGGAATTATTAGAGAGTTGATTGAATCCCAATGAATCAATAGTTTATAATGCAATAAATAATGGAGATTGAAAGTCTTGGATATAGTCCCAGTTTTGTTATTCTCATATTTGTTGTCATGACTTAGTCGTTGTCTTATGACTTATTATTGATTGTATTGTACAAACTGTTTTATATGGTAGTTTAAAAACTCTTCCATGTATTTATTCCTTCAACAAATTTGTTTAATGGCTACTTGATATGAGACACTGTTCTGGCTACTGAGATTACAGCATTATAGAAAATGGCATAGTCTCTGCTTTCTTAGAATATTCATTATGGTAGTTTGAAACAGAAAATATGTAGATGAACAAATACTTATATCATGAAAAAAGCTGTGAAGAAAAACAGCAGAATAAGAGGATGGGATAGTAAAGCCAATTTTAACAGGCTCAAACTCACTGTTTTTTCTGTGTCTTGAATATACAACTGCCAATTGTTATAAATTCAATGTTATTACTTGTGAAGTACTATCCCATAGTCATTCATTTAGTGAAAACCTAGTATGTGTAAGGTATTATAACAATCATTATTTTTACTGAGTGATGTCAATTTCTCTGTATTGAATAGATTTTGAAATGATTCTCTGACTTATAACAATATATGTAGATTTTATATATATAGTTCTATATTTTAATGAATCATTTAGTTAAAATCATGTCACTATGCCATAAGTAGAATAAAATTGCCCGTGAAATATATTAAATATGATTCATAGCAGATAATAAATCTCTTTCATATATTTATGCATACTTAAATAGAAGGTTTCTTTTATGAGTTGGGTTTATAGTATCGGCTAGAATTTTTATTTTGTTTTTTTTTTTTTAAGATTTTTAAAATTTATTCATGAGAGACAGAGAGAGAGGCAGAGACACAGGCAGAGGGAGAAGCAGGCTCCATGCATGGAGCCCAATGTGGGACTCGATCCCGGGACTCTAAGATCATGCCCTGGGCTGAAGGCAGGCGCTAAACTACTGAGCCACCTAGGAATCCCCCGGTTAGAATTTTTAAATGATCATAATAATACATTTGTATCCAGGAAAATCTTTATATACTTTTGAATTGACCATATGTAACTTTTCCTTTATATCAATACCACATGCTATTCATCACTAGCTAATGCATAGCTTCATCAAGAGTAGGATTAAAAGTTAAATTTACTTCCTTTGTCAGAGCACATTTTCCTTCATAAATATTAAGGTACAGGTTTAGAATATCCTTAATTGGACTCTCTTAAAATTGTGGATGGCCTCCAAAGTCATATTCTCTTGTTACTAAAGATGATAAATTCTAGGTGTAGATAGTATTAATATTTATTTACATGGACTTTTGTTCTTCAGATCATTTGATAAGTGAAAGTTAATATAGATACACAATTACTTTTTGTGCTTCACTCAAGACCTTGTCAGAAAGCCCTGCCTTTGGCAATGCTGGAAAAGCTAGAGATCTCCAAGACAGGGCAGGAAATAATTTGACAATCTACTATAGGGACAAATCTAGAACTCTGAGTGCCCTCAACAAGTATTCAACAAAAATTTGTTTCATCAGGGATATTTATGGGCTAATTACATTTGATGACATGATGTAGGAGTTTGAGCCATTATTTGTAACATTGTTTCTATAGATAAATTAGTTTCTTACTACTGATTTATCATTTTTTTGCCAATTTAAAATACAGTTTTATTTAAGACATTGCATTTTCCACTTAACAATACAGTGCTTATAAAGTGCAATGTTTATTTCCTTTCCCTGTGCACATATTCCATATTCAAGTATCAAGAATATGGTATATTTACTATATATTTATATAGCAGCTTGACTTTACAACTGCCATGGAATTTGCTACAAATTTGGGTCCTTCAAATGTGTGGAACAATGCTAGACCTGTCATCAGTTTGGCTTAATCAACCTCTTCAATGGTAGGCCCAAAGGAGGCACCACCAGAGGGAGGAGCTCCACCACCAGGAAAGCCTCCAGGCATTCCTCCTGGCATGCCTCCTGCACTCTGGTATAGCTTCATAATGATGGGATTGCAGACTTTCTCCAGCTCTTTCTGCTGATGTTCATATTCTTCTTTCTCTGCAGTCTGGTTCTTATCGAGCCAGTTGATGATTTCATTGCACTTGTCAAGAATCTTCTGTTTGACTTCATCATTGATTTTGCCCTGAAGTTTTTCATCTTCAACAGTTGCTTTCATGTTGAAAGCATAAGACTCAAGTGAATTCTTGGAAGACACCTTGTCTCTCTGCTTCTCATCTTTGGCTTTGTACTTCTCAGCTTCCTGGACCATGCGCTCAATGTCCTCCTTGCTCAAGTGGCCCTTGTCGTTAGTGATGGCAATCTTGTTCTCTTTTCCTGTGCTCTTATCCACAGCAGACACATTGAGGATACCATTAGCATCAATATCAAAAGTGACTTCAATCTGAGGAACGCCACGAAGAGCAGGAGGTATGCCTGTGAGTTCAAACTTGCTGAGTAGGTTGTTATCCTTGGTCATAGCACGCTTAGCTTCATAGACCTGAATAAGCACACCAGGCTGCTTGTCAGAGTAGGTAGCAAAGGTTTGTGTCTGTTTGGTAGGAATGGTAGTATTGCGCTTGATGAGCACAGTCATGACTCCTCCAGCAGTTTCAATACCAAGAGAAAGTGGGGTGACATCCAATAGCAGCAAATCTTGAACATTTTCAGATTTGTCACCAGAAAGAATGGCTGCCTGGACAGTTGCACCATAAGCAACGGCCTCATCAGGGCTGATGCTCTTATTCAGTTCCTTTCCATTGAAGATATCTTGCAGAAGTTTCTGAATCTTGGGGATACAGGTAGAACCACCCACCAGGACAATGTCAGGATCTGAGACTTGTCCAGCTTGGCATCTTGAAGAGCTTTCTCTACAGGGTCCAGGGTGCCACGGAACAAGTCAGCATTTAATTCTTCAAACCGGGCACGAGTAATAGAGGTATAGGAGTCGATTCCTTCATACAGAGAATCAATCTCAATACTGGCCTGGGTGCTGGAAGAAAGTGTACACTTAGCCTGTTCACATGCAGTACGCAGATGGCGGACGGCCCTCTTGTTTTCGCTGATGTCCTTCTTGTGTTTGCGCTTGAATTCTGCAATAAAATGGTTGACCATTCAGTTGTCAAAGTCTTCTCCACCTAAGTGGGTGTCTCCAGCTGTGGACTTGACCTCAAAGATCCCATCTTCAATAGTAAGGACTGACACATCAAAAGTGCCACCTCCTAAATCAAAGATCAACACGTTCCTTTCAGCTCCAACCTTCTTGTCTAAGCCATAAGCAATAGCAGCAGCAGTTGGCTCATTGATAATTCGAAGTACATTAAGACCAGCAATAGTTCCAGCATCTTTGGTAGCCTGACACTGAGAGTCATTGAAGTATGCATGTACCGTGACAACTGCATTGGTAACAGTCTTCCCAAGGTAGGCCTCTGCAATTTCCTTAATCTTAGTCAGGACCATAGAGGACGCCTCCTCTGGATAGAAAATTTTGGTCTCCCCCTTGTATTCTACTTGGACCTTAGGCCTGCCAGCATCATTCACCACCATGAAGGGCCAATGCTTCATATCAGATTGGACAACAGCATCATTAAATCTACATCCAATCAGCCGCTTAGCATCAAAAACCATGTTGGTGGGGTTCATCGCAACTTGATTCTTCGCAGCATCACCGATCAATTGTTCCGTGTCTGTGAAGGCGACATAACTTGGGGTGGTTCGGTTTCCCTGATCATTGACAATTATTTCCACTTTCCCGTGCTGGAAGACACCCACGCAGGAGTAGGTGATGCCAAGATCGATCCCGACTGCAGGTCCCTTAGACATAGTTGCTTCTGTGTCGGTCGGGCTTGGCTCCCGGAGACAACAGCCTCTGCAGATCTGGCACCGCGTTCAATGAGACCCTGATTTATCAATTTTGAGTCCAATATTATCACATATTAAAGTCAACCTTTCAGTAAGTGATGAAAAAATTATGTCACAACATGAAAATCCCACTGAAATTGCAAACATAACTAACATTAATAAGAAGGAGAAAAAGGAAGCTATCATAACTGGGTATTTGTACCTGGGCCTGTCTTACCTGACCAAAGGATTCAATAGTCTTTGTAGAATGCAAATAGCTGTCACAAGTATTTTTAAATATCTCTTTTTATTATTCCGAGCGGAACAACAAAGCATAAGATGAAGCATTAATAATTGCTTTTCTAGATCTAGGAGCATTCTAATTTGTTGCCTGTTGAAGGATTGTTATGAGCAGCTACAATTCTCTTCCAAAATGCCAGTCTAGAGTCTAGGTTTTAAAAATTGTTCTTTTATATCTTAGGTTCACTATATTCATTTATATATTTCAGCTGGTTGGGGCTTTATATCTGGGGTACATGTCCTGGGAAGTGCAAGTAAATGTTTTTTTATTATGGTAGATGCTAGTTGGTAGAAAAGTCTAGAATATACAAAATAAGATATATTTAGTAACCATTCATAGAAAAAATATTCTGTAGTGACCTGTCCCTCCTCTCTGTCCACCTTCCACTAGATAGGTTATAACTGGGTAACTATTTTATTTTATTTTTCATGATAAGTATTTGTTAATATCATATATGCCCTATGGAAAATAACACCCCTGTGGATTAAGGCAAAACTATTGGAAAAATCTACAAAATCTTAAAATTTCTAAGAGAAATTTTAGCTCACAAACACACAAATCCTTTTGAGTATAAATGGGCATTTACAAAGAAAAGCTTCTGTTATTTCTTTCTCAATGTGGCTTATCCTTATCTTTTGACACAAAAAGGTAGGAAATATCTCTTGGTCTATGCAATCAGTGGTCATTGACAAACCTGGCATTAAAAGCATTAGGCAGTATAAGAGAAGAAAACAAAATAATAATAATAATTAAAAAAGGATTTGTGTTTGCATCACCAAATGTTTTTATTATAAGAAAATGCGTTGTTGATAAAGAATCTACCAAAAAATAATCAGCTGCTTTTCACTTTACATGAGCTATAATTTAAAAAAAACCACAAAACCTAATTACTAGGTACTTAATTTTTCATTCATTCACTTTTTTAAACATTATTTATCAGTGGTCTTTTTCCATCTATGATGAATTAACAGAGACCAGATATACCCTCCTGTCACTATAAAAAACTGGAAACAATGTATGAAAAAATGGCTTTCAATATACTTGATGTCATGTATTTCTTCTAGTTTGACACATTCTACATTTGAAATTCCCAAATCAAAAGGGTGACTACAATAGTACATTTGGAAGACACAGAAATAATTTCTGAATGGTAACTAGAAGTTGCTAGCAGCCTACCTTAAGATTTAGCACTAAGGAGAAAGAGTTAAACAATTCCAAAGAGCTGAAGGTAAGAATTAGTTTTACTATTAGCCAGCTTCAAAGTCGTCACTGTTTTCGACAGCTCCCCCTCAGTAGGGCTCTTTTTTCTTTTTAAATATTTTATTTATTTATTTGAGAGAGACAGAAAGAGCATGATTGGGTGGGGGGAGGAAGGGGTAGAGGGAAGACAAGAAGACTCCTCACTGGGCACAGAGCCAGATGCAGGGCTCCACCCCAGGATCATGACACCATGACCTGAGCCAAAGTCAGACACACTTAACCAACTAAGACACCGGACAAATAGGGCTCTTTTCTTAACACAAGTAGTTATATTTCTCATGGGAGTTTCTGTTGATGACTGAATTCAAGGCTTTCACTATAAGGGTGGTACTCTGAGGGAATAAAAAATATAGATAGATAGATAGATAGATAGATAGATAGATAGATAGATTAGATAGATAGATGATAGATAGATGATATAGAGAGATAGAGATTTTGACCTAAGAGAGGAAAGCTATATCAAAACACATGGGATCATAATTGGTTAATTGATCCTCTTCACTTATTCAGGCATCTATGGGCTGAGAGTTTTTTATACATCCTACTCAGACTCATCTTGCATTCACAAGGGACAGTGACTGTGAAATGAAAGAAAGCTACAGTGTTCTTTCTCCTCTGGCATAGTCTTAGCATTTTGTGGAAGCTGCTTAAAGAATAAAGAATCAAAGGAAAGATGACTTGAGAGCTTATTTGGTAGAGAGGAATGGTTTAGTAGAAGCTTAGAATGGAATACAGTGGCCTTGTGTTAAGCCCTATAGCAGAAGCATCGCTAATTATTTATATCCTGCTGGTAAGCGTAAAACAGGCTTGACTGCCCTTACAACAGCTGCAATCTCACCACGTGTGCAGTACCATGAACTTTATGTGTGAGCTCTCCTGAAGAGCTTTCAGGGGCATGGGGCACCATAAGCAGGTAGAATCATTGTCAGAAGAGCCTTCTGAAGAGTCCTGGTGCATCGGCAGCAATTAATGCAGGTGGTATTTTAGACAAGGGAGCTAATGAGCTTTAATATGCATGCAGGTGAGGGAGTGCTGAATCAGTAGAGCCATTAATGAACCTATGACAGCCTAATTAGCTACAATTTAAAATCTATGGAATCTAATCAGAGGAGCTGAACACTGCTGCAAATCTGTGTATGAATGAGTCTTTCTAAATACTCCAATCTGTTGCTTAGTCACTGATTGATAGTAATTGCTTTTTTTCCTCTATTGTGTATAGGAAAATGCCCAATTTTGCTCTGATAGGGGAGGACACAACATTGAAGTTAAATGCCTAAGATGTTTAGCTGCTTAAGTTTAATCAGTGGATGTTTAAAAAAAAATCAAAGTAAAATTAATTTTCAACTCTGAATATAGATGATTAAAAATATACCATCAACTTCTTATATATTGGGTTGGCAAAGACTCCATGGTTGTTAATCAACTGCAAATAGCATATCTGAAAAGCAAGCAAAGACAGTACAACATGCAAATGTGTAAAGCATATTTATTAATCCGTAATTTGTTTTAAAAGGACTTATTTATGTTAGTGATCAGAGATAACAGGGCAAAAATAGTTTTATTGAATGCTTGAGATGAGAGAGAGTTTTCTGAGGTTAACACAATCTATTAAACATCCTATTTGAAAGTGGCTGAACTAAGTGTTCTTTCAGAAATTGAGAATAATTTTATGAAGGTGTGAGGTGATACTATTTTGTAGTGCCCATTTGGTAATAACTGACGTATAAAAGGTACAAGCAGTTTTTCTACTCTGACATTTCACCTTTATATAGCACAATTCATCTGAGAACCTTAAAGAACTTTGTAGGCTCTGATTTATTGAGTCTTATAATACCACTGGAAGACAGGTCATTGCGGCTGTCCTCCTTAACAGTCGGCTCAACGGAGCTCCATTTGCTGAAGGTCACAAGTGAGTCAATGGAAGAACTATAAAAAAGAGACCCAAGAAAGCCCAGAGTGATACTCCCTCACTTTTTCCATTTGATAAATGGTGAACCTCACAATTATGACATTTTGGATAAAAATCTATGTATCTAAATTTGGATTATCAACTTAGAGAAAAACTTTGAAATGTAGATTTATAATTGTGAGTTATTTTTAAATATCAATATTGGGTACATATATACGATATTATCAGTTAACAATTAAATGACAAGAACCATCACATTCCTTATTAGTGTCAATAGAAGTGATCTTGAGGTGTTGTTTTTATTAGATTGACCACCAGGTACTGAGGCTGAAACCTAAAGAAGATAAAAATGGAAAGTTTGCTCTAGTTAGGGATATCTAGAATAGGGATATCTAGAATAAATCCAGAGATATCTAGAATAAAACAAAGAAAGAAGAGAGGAAAGAAAGGAGGGAGGAGAAGAGAGGGAGAGAGAGAACACATACACCACACACACATAAACACATCCAACAAAGAATTTTAGATGAGGCAGCTTAGTAAATGCAAAAAAGATATATATAATCCATTAAATTTGATTTTAGTGGGATCTCTATCTAAAAGAAAAGGAAAAAGAAAAGCATATAAGGACACTGACAACTCAAATGATGTGCTAAAACAATTTGAGATTATGTAGTAGCACTTCTGCAAATCCTATTGCTAGCTTAAAAAATGTACTGCAAGGGAAATTTCATGAAATCTGATGTTTCAGTGAAATTCACTTGATTTTTGGTCCAGTAGATTTTTTTTCAAGTTTGACAATATTATGAAAATATCACATTTTCTCCTGTGTCAAACATTATGCATTAAATTTGTGAGCAGAATAATCTCTAAAGCAAATATTTTTTTAATTCCTGCTGATGTGACAGTGTTTACAAAAGTGCCCATTTTCTTTGAAACAGACAAAAAACAGTGTTGTCAAAACTTAATAAATTAACAAATAAAACATTATTTCACTCAACATGAACATCTTATTCTTAGCTATATCAAATTTGATCATTGTTTTTCTTAATTTAGTTAGCAGGAATAAACAGTCTCAGGGCACCTGAGTGGCTCAGTGGTTAAGCCTAGGACTCTTGGTTTCAACTCAGGTCATGACTCAGGGTCCTGAGATCAGCTCTGACTAGGGCTCTGCTCAGTGAGGTGTTGGCTTGAGATTCTCTTTCTACTTCTGCTCCTCCCCCTTCTTGCATGTTCTCTCTCTAAAATAAATACATAAATCTTTAAATAAATAAATAAACTGCCTTTACATTTTATTTTATTTTCATATGCTGTGCTATAATACCAGCTAATTAAAAAATGGTTTATTATGTCTTGAGATTGAGTTTTCTTTTTATTACTTTTATGCATATAATGTGAAAGTAATTTTTCTTGACTAGCTCTCTTAATAGCTTCTTTAATGATGTATTATCTGTATTATTAGTTATTAATTAATTAATATTAATTTCTTGTTTTTTCTAAAATTGTACTGAGTGCTAGGGATAGCAGGTCTTCAACAAAAGAAGATGCCATTTTTGCTTCAAGGAGATTATACTGTTTGTTGACAATAAAAGCGTACCAGATTTCTTTTTTTATATTTATAATTTTGTAAATGTCACCTTTGAACCACTGGCTTTAAATCAATAAACATACTATCCACTTAGTAAATTTTAATATCCATATTAAATTTTCAGGTTCAAATGATATTTGAGTTTGCAACCATTTTACATTTAGGAATAAATTAGTATAGTACTTTAATTAGACCATTGTATGTATTGAAATGTTTCATTTTCAGTTTTCCTGGACTTTATTTAATTTTAGAAACCATAATTATTTAGTTAAGAGTAGTGAGTAAGATCAGAATTGTAGTAAGGGCTCTTGTGTGTTTTGGTTTTGCTTTTTTATTGGAAATAGATTTACCCTTTTAAGCTGCTAGATTCAGATATGTCTGAAAGTAGAAATTTGATTATATTAGAATCTTCAAAACTTCTCATTTTGTAGAAAACTAAGATTTTATTCTCATTCTGAATATTCAGGGTATCGTATGAATTATAATTTATCAATATAAGATAATTTAAATTTTTTGAAAGTGGAAACTACGTCTAATATAGTTCCTTTCATAAATCAATCTATAAAGAAATTTAATATATGAGTTTATACATCCCTATATATTGTTTTCTTACCATACTCCAGGTACTGTACTACTTAATGAATGTATAAGGGTCAACAAAACAAATATAATGAGTCTGCTCAAAGAAGTGTAAATGTTTAAGTAGTCATAATTTGTATTGAGGTGTCAGATATGGCCCTCTCAGAAAAAATAAATAATTGAATTTATCTTACAAACAGTTTGCCAGAAAGGGCATTCTATGCAAAGGGAATTACATATGTGAATAACATGAAGGTGAAAAAATCTACACACAGCTAAGAAACTAAAAGAACACTAGCATGGCAAAACAGAAGAGAAAAGAGGAATTTGTTATATGATTGATGAGCTTGACAGATGATGTATCATACAGCAACTTCTTGGCCAACTTAAGAATTTCAGATTTATGCTAAGTGGAAAGAATCATTTGGAAGAAATTTAAAGATGAGATTTATATAATTTTGTTCATATTAAAATTTTGTTTGGGGGATCCCTGGGTGGCGCAGCGGTTTGGCGCCTGCCTTTGGCCCAGGGCGCGATCCTGGATACCCGGGATCGAATCCCACATCGGGCTCCCGGTGCATGGAGCCTGCTTCTCCCTCTACCTGTGTCTCTGCCTCTCTCTCTCTCTCTGTGACTATCATAAATAAATAAAAATAAAAAAAAAGATTAAAATTTTGTTTGGGAAAAATGAGCAGTTCAAAGTTAGTAGAAGGAAGAAAATGACAAAGATCAGAGCAGAAATACATGAAATAGAAACTAAAAACACAATAGAAGCAATCAGTGAAACTAAGAGCTGGATCTTTGAGAAGATAAACCAAATAGACAAACCTTTAGCTAGATTTACCAAGGGGGGAAAAAAAAGAACCCAGATAAATAAAACTGGAAGTGGAAGAGGAAACCTTAAAACTGATATCACACAAATACAAAGGAACAAATACAAAAGGAAAGACTACTCTGAACATCATACACCAACAAAGTACACGACTTATAAGAAATGAATAAATAACTAGAAGCATACAACCTATACCAAGACTACATCAGGAAGACAGAATACGAGAATAGACCAGTAATTAGTACAGAGATTGAATTAGTAATTGAATAACTCTCAACAGAAAAAAAAAAAAAAAAAGTCCAGGAGCAGATAATGTCACTGGGGAATTCTACCAAACAATTGAAGAATAATTAACATTGGTTCTCCCCAAATGCTCCCAGAAAATAGAAGAGGAGGGAATACTTCCAAACTCATTTTATGAGGTCAATGTTACCCTGACACCAAAGCTAGGAAAGAATGTTTCAAGAAAAGAAAATTGCAGGCTGGTATCCCTGCTGAACACAGCTGCAAAATATTTGGAAACTAAATTCAGTAGCACATTAAAAGGATCATACACCATAATCAAAAGAGATTTATTCCAAGGATGCAGGGACAATTCAACATCCACAAATCAATGTATATGCCACATAAACAAAATGAAGGATAAAAACTATATGATAATCTCAATAGATATAGGAAAAACTTTTGCAAAATTCAATATAACTTACTTATAAAATGTTCTCAACAAACCTGGTACAGAGGAAATATACCTCAACATAATTAAGGCCATATATTACAGGGCTACAGTTAGTATCATACTCAGTGTTGAAATGCTGGGAAAGATTTCCTTCTAAGATCAGGAAATAGATAAGAAGGATACTCGTGTTACCTTTAATCAACATAGTACTAGAAGTCCTTGCCAGAGCAATAAGTAAAGAAAAATAAATAAAAGGCATCTAAATCAGAAAGGAAGAAGTAAAATGTCTTTCTTTGTAGATGACATGATAATATATAGAGAAAACAGATTAAAAAAAACTGTTAGAACTTACACGTGAATTCAGTAAAGGTTGCAGGATACACAATAAATATACAAGAATCAGTGTGCTTCTATGGACTCCAGCAAATTGTAAGAAAGAGAACTTAGAAAACAACCCAGTTACAATTACATCAAAAGGAATAAAATACCTAGGAATAAATTTAATCAAGAAGATAAGAGACAAGTACACTGAAAACTATAAGAAACTGATTAAAGAAATTTAAGAAAACAAAGGTAAATGGAAAGATATTCCTTGTTCATGAATTGGAAACTTACTATTGTTAAAACGTTCATATTATCCAAAGTATTCTCAGATTTGATGTAATGACTATCAAAATTCCAGTGGCATTTAACACAGAAATAGAACAAACAATCCTAAAATTGGTATAATCTTGAATGGCCACAGCAGTCTTGTAAAAGAACAAAGCTGGACGTTTTACAATTCCTGGTTTCAAACTGCATTTTAAAACTACAATAATCAAAACAGTGTGGTAGTGGCATAAAAACATACACAGATCAATGGAAGAGACTAGAAAGCCCAGAAATAAACTCAGGCATACATGGTCAATTAACTTATGAAAAAAATGAATAAAAATATACAATGCAGAAAGGATAGTGTCTTCAGAAAATGGTCTGGGAAAATATGACAGCCTCATGCAAAAGGATGAAACTAAACCCATATATCGCACCATACAAAAAAAAAATCAATTCAAATGAATTAAAGACTTGAACATAAGTTCTGAAATCATAAAACTCCTGGAAGTAAACATAAGCTCCCTGACATCAGTATTGGCAATGACTTCTTGGATTTGGCACCAGAAACAAAGGTAGCAAAAGCAAAAATAAACAAGTGGGACTATAACAAACTAAAAAGCTTTTGCACTCCAAGGGAAATCGTTAATAAGATGAAAAGGTAAGATATATATAAAAAAACTAAAACAACTCTGCAGGATATTTTTAAAAACTTAATTTTATAAAAGCCTTAAATCAAAGCATCTTTTCATACATAACTTAAAAAAAGTTTTTTCATGACGCCCTACCTTTAGCATATTTCTATCTATAAAGTGGAATTTTTTGACCCAAATTTAAAGCTATCCTCAGAAAGGCAAAGCAACTTCACTAAGATCAAATGGACATTCACTGACCATGTCAGGGGCTCTAACTCTTGGTCCAAGTTCTCTGTCACTACACTTTGCCTTGTTATCTTCTCTAGTTTCCTAAGAGAAGATGGTGATCAAAATTAAACAAGGACACAGACCTTAATTAATTGGTAAAGTTCTATTGGTAGTGTTTTGTTTTGTTTTGTTTTCCATTGGTACACAACATTTTAATCTGACACTATCATGTTTGGCTTGTAAAGAAATTACTAAATTGAAAAATGTCATTTACCAGAATTACTGAGGTCAGAAGCCATGGATATCACTACAAATTTTATTAAAAGTGTCTAACTTTTCAAAGACTCAGCACCTTCATATAACAAAAAAGAAACCAAAGACATGCGAGACTGCCACTGCATGGACTTTCATTCCTTTTTTTAATTTTTGCTTCGCTTGGATGTGAAGATATCCTGTGTGACTGAGCCATCTCATATTGAAGAGTCAGCACTGCTGTTGCTGTTGAAAGAGCTATATTGAGAACTTTATTATGCTCATCTGAAAAGCAAAATCAGTGATTATGAACAACTTACAGGACAGCTGAAAGTAGTTAAATCATTTACTTATAATACGCCCAAGATCTTAAAATGCTACAATATATAAAATACATTCAGTCACTGCAGCACTTTTACACTCAGATGAACCCTCTCGAATCTATGGGAGCTTTTCATTTAATCCATTTCTCCTTATTCTATTGTAAGACAAAAGTATTCAGAAGTAGACAGTTTCCTACTTTTTGCTTTGAATTAGATGTTTAAATATATATACTGTTTTCAATCCGGAAAAACAAGCACATTTTGACAAGAGGTCTTCTTATGACATACTGTTTATTTAGAATCACTTTGCTCTGTAGATCTTGGGCAATGTGTAAGTCCTGGGTGGGTCACTTATAAGCTGTATGACTAAGAAATTCACTTATCCTAAACTGATTCGGTTTTCATTTTTGAAAAAAGGAGCATAATAGTCAAGTATAACTTTACCCACTTACCAGTATCTTATTGCAGGTCAAAGGTGAGATCAGAGAAGACGCAGTTTGTATAATGACTAAAATTTTCAGAGCCAAAGACATTATTTTGAATACTGGATTTGTCATCAATTGTTGTGTACTTTGGGGCAAGATTTTCTAATTTCCTTTAAGCCACAATTTCTTTTTCTATAAAAAGGAATACACATTTACTTCACAGAACTATGGATATTTATGATAGCATTGATTTGATGCTACAAGCCTGAATAGATTTGTGTGTTCCATGCTTCTCTGACTTATTTTAAGCATTGCAGATCAACCCAGTAAAGGAGCACTGTTATTTAATCATTGCCTTGGCCTTTACTACATACTTTAAGAGACATCTATCACCAGTCACCCCAAGACTTTTGGCTTGAACTCATACCCAATATTCCTGTAATAGATCCAAAGAGCTATTCCCTGTGTCATATTTCTGTTTATGAGAGATACCACCAGAATCTCTACCTTCTGAGATCAATTATCTTCATTATCTTTAAGTCCTGTGGGGCTCTGAACATCTACTAATTCAAGCCAATTTTCAGGTCTTCTATGTCCTTGCCAACATTTCCAATGTACCTTCTCAAATGCACCATATGTCATCAAGGCTGTGATATGGTGATAGTGGTCCTCCTTTTGTATAATGTGATTTCAAATTATTTCTCATTCCTTCTCCTCCAGAAACTCCTATTCCCCCAATTCTCCTCTTCCTTCTCCAGAAATCCCTACTCCCATAATTTTCACATCACTGAATTGATTGTACTTTAATTGATTATTTACCCCTACTCACACTGCATGCCTACCCTTAGCCCCCATGTTTCCAAGATATGTTGCAGTGAACATTTCCTTGCAGCTAGCCTCAATTCCTTTGCCATGCTTTCCCAGTTGTAATGTCTCTGGATTCATCTACTTGATGTTTGCACCTATGTACAGCTAGACAAAAACTTACAAGAGCATTGACTGGTCCAATTTTTAAAAATTGCCGTAATTTCAAGTAGGCATCCAATATGCCATTTAATTTCTTTGTGTTTGCACTTTTACCCCCAGAACAGTTGTTTCAGACCTCCTATGTCATTAAATCTCCATCCATCTCATTCACACACTCTGCTCGCACATACAAATACATTTGAGCACACACACACACTTTCAGCCAATGAATTGGTTTTCATTTTTCCTCAAAAACTCCCTCACCTTTCCATTTTTAAACCTATCAAACACTCGGTATCCTTATTCACATTCTTTCCCTTCCTTTCAATTATGTTGGATATAATGTTCCTATTCCTACAAAAAAGGCTCACTTTTTCATGTTTTTTTTTTTTTCATCCTTATGTTCAAACTTCAATAGCATTGCAGATTGACAGCCTCAATTCTATCCCCAGATCTGGCCAATGCTTTGTGAGTAGCTCACCTTGAATTGGGTGGCTTTTCCCCTGATAAGTTCTGTCACAGTCTAATGCATCTATGTATGCCTGATAGAAGTCTTTTTTGGCTGTCCAGTAGGCAGCGGTGGCTTCATCCTAGGTACATGCAGAGTTTAGGAAACTTGACTTAATGCTTTGCTGTCACCATTTTGAAATTCTTATAATTTATGAACAAGGATCCCAGATTTTCATTTTACACTGGACCCTACAAGATGGGTAGCCAGTTCTACTAATAAGTATTACAAACTTAATATGACCCAAACAGAGGATTTTATTTTCATTTGCTAAACCAGTCTTTGCTTTATTTATCTTATTTTTACAGCTGCCAACAATATCAATATAGCTGCTCAAGTGAAAATCTAGAAGTCATATTGGATGCTTTCACCTTCTCATCATCCAGTGTGTCAAAAGGTTCTATCTGTATATGGGGTTATGTTATATCCCATTTCTCCATCACTACAACCAACAGAGAGAAATGGGTTGTATTGGATATTGTAACAGCCTTTTTCACTCTTAGATTCCTATACTCCATTCAGCACACAGCAGCCAGAAACATCCATACAATGTAACTCAGGAAGTATCACTCTCCTGCTTAAAATTCTGCTGTGTTTTCCTGTTGTAGTTTAGATAAAGTTACTTTTATTACTCTGCGTGATTTGTCATTGCCTACCTTTGTGCCCCTATTAACTTCTATTTTTTTCACAAGCTTTTTTTTTTTTAAGATTTTATTCATGAGAGACACAGAGAGAGGCAGAGGGAGAAGCAGGCTCCATGTAGGGAGCCAGAGGTGGGACTCAATCCAGGGTCTCCAGGGTCACACCCTGGGTCGAGGGCAGGTGCTAAACCGCTGAGCCACTCAGGGATCCCCTTATTTTCTTTCACAATGCACCAGTGACAAGGGCCATCTCTCTATTTTGAAAATATAGCAAACTTGTTTTTAGTTCTAGAGCACCTATATTTGCTGGTTTGTTGGTGTGAAATATTCTGTCTCTGATATATGCATCTCTGTGTCTACTTTGCCCTTTGTATCTCACTTCAAACTATACTCACTTAAAGAAATCCTTGCTGACAATTGCAGCCTAAATTAGTATTTGTTCCACCACTCACTTACTATCTCAGGATATGTTTTTTCCTTTTAAAAATATTATTCAGTGTATTCCAATTTATCTTTCTCATGTATGTACTTATTTATGTTATTCTCCCCACAGGAATGTAAGCTACATGAGAGCAGAGACTATGTATGTGCAATGTCTGCATATCTGGAATGAAAGATTTGTTAAATAAATTGAAATTATGGTGCTGAGAATATGCCTATCATATATTAAACATCCAATGAATGTCATGTGCCATATTGTTTTATTATGTATAGAAGTGCTGAATCTACCCTCTGGGCCCCCCATGAACTTTGCTCTGCTGTCCTCATCTCCGCCGAACTCCTCTTCTCCTGCATGAACTTATACCTGCCTTACTGATGCTGTGCTGCTGCTGCTCCTGCCTATTTGGCTTGTTCCCTGGTCCAAATTCCCTGACACTGTACTCCCCATGGTCTTTTGTAGCAGTATTCCTGCTCCTCCTGCCCTCATCCTTGTCTTCTATGTACCCATATGTGGGCATGGACTAGCAGCCCCCCCAAAAAAAAGTGCTGAAACAAAAATTGTCAACAAAGGTTCCAATAACCAGAAAAACTATTTTTCAAAAAAAGATGGGGAAATACATTTCTAGAAAAACAAAAACTAAAAGAAATTATATCTAGCAGACCTTTCCCATGAGGCTACTGAAGGCTGTCCTTCAGCCTGAAATGAGAATGCTAGACAATAACTTGAATGAACAAAACAAATAAAGAGTTGGTAAAGATGACTACATAGGTAAATGTAAAAATAGTACAGGTCTGATTTTGGTTGTAGATATATTCTTTTCTAGTCTAATTTACACAAAAAATACATAAAATAATAATAATGACAAAACTAGAACAATGGATTTATAGTATATAATGGCATAATTTGTATGACCATTATATTATAAAAGAGGTGGGAAGGAATGGAGTTATACTGGAAGCAAAATTCTTACATGCTATCGAAAATAAATTTACATTAATCATAAATAATGTTGTAAGTTAAGGAGTTGGTTGAAATCTTCAAAGGAAACTAAGAAACTAAGGGAATTAAATATCACACTAGGGCAAAATCTATTTAACAAAAATAAGGCAGTGATGAAAGAAATGAGAAAGATAATTTACCTCAGTTATAAAGAACTATAAAAATGGCAGATGTAAATTCAAACCCATTACTAATTTCATTAAATGTAAATGATCTAAACACTCCAATCAAAAGGCAGAGGTTAGCAAAATGAGTGAAAGCCATGATCTAACTTACATTATTTAAAATGGACATAAGTTAGATTCAAAGACACAAATAGTTTGAAAGATGTAAAAAATATATACCATGCAAATAGTAACCTAAAGAGAGAAGGAATTTCAATACTAATATCAGACAAAATATACTTTAAGGCAAAAATTATTATTAAAGACAAAGAAAGATGATAGCCCACAGAATGTGAGAAAATGTTTCCACATTATATATATATATATATATATATATATATATATATATATATATATATATAAAATTAGGGATTTACATTCAGAATATATAAATAACATTAATAGCTCCAATTTTAAAAGTCAAATAACCAAATTAAAACATTAGCAAAGGATCTGAGTAAATGTTTTTCTGAAGATAGTATAAAAATGACGACTAAACACATTAGAAGTTTATTATCATTTTTATTGGGGAAATGCATATCAAAACTAAAATGCTTTTGACTGTGGGTTCATACCCTCTATGTTAGCTAACATAAAAAAGACAGAATATTCAGTTTGGTCAAGACTATAGAATGATTCAAATCCCCATACCCATACATTAGTGATGGGACTGTTGAATAGTATAGTCACTTTGGAACACTGCAGTTCTCAATAGATTAAATGTAGAGTTAACATATAACCTAGTTAATCTAGCAATTCTACTTCTAGCTATGTTCCCAAAAGATTTGAAAACAAGTATTCGAAATAAACTTCCACATGAATTTTCATAGCAGGACTATGCACAATTGCCAAAAGCTGGAAACAACACAAATATCTATTAGCTGATGCATGGATAAACAAAATGTCTATATCCATGCAATGGAAACATTATGTTAAGTGATGGAAAGTAGTCACACATTGTATGATTCCATTTGTATGAAATGTCTAGAACAGACAATTTCAGAGAGACATAGTAGATTTGTAGTTGACAGGACTTGGAGGGAATGGAATGGATAATGTCACATAATGGGTTTGGGATTTCTTTTAGGAATGATAATGTTTGATGGTTGTGATGGTTGCACAACTATGATAATGTACTGAAAACTATTGACATGTGTGCTCTAATTCGTTGCTCTTGAAACCGGATCATGACTTCTGAAAGTTTGGTGAACCAAATTTTTCTTTAAAAATTTGTATTTATTTATTCATGGGATACACACAAAGAGAGGCAGAGACATAGGCAGAGGGAGAAGCAGGCTCCTCACAGGGAGCCCAGTGCAGGGCTTGCTCTAGGACCCCAGGATTATGCCCAGAGGTGAAGGCAGACGCTCAACTGCTGAACCACCCAGGCATCCCTGGTGAACCAAATTTTGAATCACTTTTAATTATATAATTATTTAAGGAAAATCATGCAAAATAATTATATCTGCTTTCATTTACAAAATATGCTCCAAAAAGTTAACTCCTTCTTGACAATTTAGATACCATGTATTTAAAATCAAAAGAAACCATTTTACTTTCTAATGTATTTAAATATTTCTAGGTTCAGTATGAATTAATGAATAATGAATTTGAAGCAGTGCTGTTCTGGAGCCAGCTTATATAGGCTTGCAAGAGCCGTCAAATTTTTAGTTAGTAAAATATGTTATAGTCTTTGAATAGCTTTTAGATTTAAATCTCCTAACCTTGAGCAGATCACCAAATTTGCTTTTCAGCCAAGTCTTCTAAAATAGGGCAAGACTGCAAGGGTATTACCAACTACAAATTCAATCTTGATGTAGTTCAGCTATTCTATTCTTCATTTGTCATCTCGCCATGGGAAATGATTGCCAAAGTTGATTCCTGGCACTTTTCTTACTCCCTGAAAACTCCCAAACCATTCCTGATTAAAATATGTAAGATTGTGTTACATTTTCTCTTTCAGATTTTAGTGAAAAAAAAATTACTAGTAGCAGTCAGTCCATGAGAAGTACAGGTATTAAAAAGAGACAATAAATATTTTGAATGATTTTATTTGACCCAATCTTACAATTATTGTTATAATGACCCCAAATATAAAGTATGCATCTATTCTGAAAAAATGGAATAATTTAAATAATCAGTCACTTACATGCCAAATTCTTGTAACAATTCAATTTTACCTCTTTCATTTATCACAAAATGTTATTAAAAAAAGCTATCTTGCTTTTTAAAATATTTTTAAAATTTTGCTTGATAATATATATTCTATATAATTGCTGTCACTGTCTTATTGAAATTCTTCAAAAATGGAATGATAATTATGGTAGTGTTTATGTCAAGCCATTGATTTTCTATTAGCACAAAGGGAAGATGATACAGGATTTAAAGTACTATCTATCAGGCAGCCCAGGTGGCTCAGCGGTTTAGTGCTGCCTTTAGCCTAGGGTGTGATCCTAGAGACCCAGGATCCAGTCCCACATCAGGTTTCCCGTATGGAGCCTGTTTCTGTCTCTGCCTCTCTCTCTCAGTGTCTCTCATGAATAAATAAATAAAATCTTTTCTTAAAAAGGTATTATCTATCAAGAGCATGGGGCTTGGTATCAGAATGCTCTGCTGTCTATAACCTATTGGCTGTGTGGGCCCACTTTTCCTCAGTTTTGAAATGGGGATAGATAAGATTATACACCTCAAGGTCTTTGGAACAATCAGATCTGTTATCAAATGTGATATACTTACTAAACAATAAAGCACTTTGGTACTACCAATTGTGACCACCACTATATTGTTGCAGAAAAAACTAAAGCAGAAAAAGCAAAAATGCAGAAAAAGCAAAAATGTCCTGAATCTTTATAATGACCTGCTAACATAATTAGTATCTTCAGTGACCCATTCTTCCTCACGTTTTGATCTTTGCTGTTAAAGGACCTTTGTATCTGGATTTCAACCTACACTTTACAATAAATGGGTAAGATTTTAGCCATTTCTATTTATGTTGATGCTTTTGAAATAATATCTATACCAAGTAGTTTTTTCAAGGAATAATTTTGATTAAGGTTATCAGCCTGTTTTTCTATATAAAATATCTTTCCATTTTCATAATCTATATTATTTGCAATTTAAAAGAATAATCAGCCTATCTAAAACATTTTAGCATTTATTTTTGGTTGAACTAAAGGAATTTGTTTAATTTTATATATAGAATAACAATGAAGGCGTCACATAATATCTTGATAGGAAAGAAATAATTCTGAAAACTGGATTCACAAATAAGTCACTTTCATCACCCATGGTTTTTTTTCCCTTCAACTTTACTCTCTTAAAGGCAGATAAAAAGAAAATCCTTCTACCAATCTTTATTTATATTATACTTGTTATTTTCTCTGTTTCCATGCAGAAAATAAGAAGAATCCTATATAGGAATTTTTTAAAAATTCAACTTCTGTATATTCAGTTGAAATATATATTCAGTCTTTATAATCAGCTTTACATAATGACCAGGAGGCATGATCCTAATTTTATTTAACATATCTACTTTTTTCTGGTGCATATGTTATTCTCAGCCTGGTGAATGCTTCAAGACAGTATTTCATTTTTGATACTTTATCTAGTGGCCTTTTAATTTTCATTTCCACTTTTCTGCCTTATGTGAGAGTATATTAAAAAGTTAGATCATATTATCTCTATAAAACACATTTATATTGTCAAGCATTGAAATTATGCATTCTCAACATACATGAGAATCTACTGGTGCATATGTTATATAAGCTACTCTAAATTGATGTGAAAATCAGACTCTAACAAAAGGTCATGAGTCTGATCACTTTTTTAAAAGACACATACAATGGAATATTACTCAGCCATTGGAAACGACAAATACCCACCATTTGCTTCTACGTGGATGGAACTGGAGGGCATTATGCTGAGTGAAATAAGTCATTCGGAAAAGGACAAACATTATATGGTCTCATTCATTTGGGGAATATAAAAAATAGTGAAAGGGAATAAAGGGGAAAGGAGAAAAAATGAGTGGGAAATATCAGAAAGGGAGACAGAACATGAGAGACTCCTAACTCTGGGAAACGAACAAGGGGTGGTAGAAAGGGAGGTGGGCGGGGGGTGGGGGTGACTGGGTGATGGGCACTGAGGGGGGCACTTGATGGGATGAGCACTGGGTGTTATGCTATATGTGGCAAAATGAACTTCAATTAAAAAATAAAATAAAAGACAAATACGACAAGGTTCATCTGTGTTAAATCCTTAGGCAAGGACTTTGTTGTTGTTTTTGAATGACACTTGCCCAGTCAGAAATGAAAGTACCAGCAAGACCAGAATAAAGCAACAGGAGATCATTGACCTAGAATTTGGCTCATATTCCAAAAGCTGCAAGGCCTGAGGTTGTTCATGAGAAGGAGTTGGTCACCATGTGGTGCTACTGTAGCACAGCAGGCATGCAAAATGAACAATAACATTATGCTTGCAGAAAGCATGACTATAAATATGAAATCTTCTTTTTAACACATCCATAATAGCAAATGAAATAAAACAAGCCAATAAAAATGTCAATAATAAACAAAGTTAATCTCCTAATATTAATATTTCTAAATTCTTTAAGATTTAACTCAACACATTTAAAAATTCAGATTAGTAAAAAACACAAATTTTGTACATGCTCTCTCCATCTTCCTTTCTTTCTCTCTTAGACACACACAGGTATACACACACATACACACACACACACACATATAGACCTACAACAGTCAATTAATTGCTGAGATTTTCCAAGACAGGACCAATACAGTCCCAAGAACTCTGAAGAGGAATACAACTAAATCAATGGAAATGAGAGTACGTACGTAAGTAGTAAATTGGGAATGTAAGTAAAATAAATTAAGAATGATATCTGATATAAGACTAAATACAAAGTTCTCTAGTAGTCACGTACAGTTGTTCTTGACTATATAGAACCTACTACGGTTCTCAAAAAAGTTACTTAATCTACTCACAGCCTCAAATGAATTTATAGTCTAATCTAATATTAATCAAACAATTTTTACCTTAATAAAAGAGCACTTGAGTTGTTGGACTAAAATTGTTTAGTAGCAGGGACACCTGGGTGGCTCAGGGTTAAGCATCTGCTCAGGTTATGATCCTGGGGTCCTGGGATGAGTCCACACTGGGCTCCCCACAGGGAGCCTGCTTCTCCCTCTGCCTATGTCTCTGCCTCTGTCTGTGTGTCTCTCATGAATAAATAAATAAAATCTTTTAAAAAGGTGTTTAATAGCAAATGGTAGTCATCATATTAATACTTTGTCATATTATCATAAATAGCCAATTTTAAAAGCTTTCAGAATTTTCTTCTAGTTTCCTGAAGACCAAGATTTTATACATATGATGACAGAAATGATACATTGCTGAATGTGTGCCTTTTTTTGTAAAGAAAAAAAAGTTTTGTGTTCTTGGCTACTCTTGTTACTTGAGGGGAAAATTTCTAGGAATAAGACAAAAAAACCCACCCCAGATACATAAAATATTTTATGTTCAGGCTCGTTTGAACATCCTGACCATTGTTTCTTCTTTTAGTATATCCGTTTCCTTTAGTAATAATTCCTGCTTACTTGTGCAAAACAGGAAATCATTTTGTATAGCATCAGTTTACATATTTAATAAATGCAGGTGTGTATCATTACAGTATAGCATCTGACTGCACTCAAGATAAAGTCACTACACAATTGTAGCAAGGCTACAGGTATAGAGAAGATTCCCCCACTTTATTCCCTAAAATGAACATATTAAAAGGAGTCAAGTAACCTTCCACAGTCATTTCTGTGTCTCAGAGTTCGTGGTAAAGGACATGTAATGTCTATGAGAACTTCTAAATTAAATTGCTTTGAAGGAAGGAGATATTCAGGAAATAGCTGCAAGGTGAAAAATCATGACCCTGTGAAGAAGTACCTGACATTTATTATTTTTTTAATCCAGATATTGAGATGGTTTCCCTTCAAAAGCAGACAAGTCATCCAGAGTGAATCAATGACAAAGACAAAATAAGGGATGTGTGCAAATGTAAAAGTAGACTTAGCAGTTCTGTCAAAATGGTCTTTCTCTTATTTCTATTATTAATGCAATAGTTTCCAGAGGAAAAAGAGAGAAAAGAAAATAGAGGAAAGGTTTTCCTCATAGCTTCTGGACTATGAAATTTGACTATCTCTTTCAGTAAGGTAGCTTTAGGCACCATATGGATGCGTGTTTTCAGGTGTTTTGACCTTAGACTTGCCAAGAGAAAAAAATGCAAATACTCTATATTACATTATATAGGATTACCATTTATTTGAACTTTTTAAAAATCTCCAAAGATAATTCATTTTCCATGTATAAATAAAACTTTCTAGTGTAGATCTTTCCCCACCAAATGATTAATTGATTCAACATTTTTTTTTCAGTTAAGCCAGATACTGGAAAAAGGTAAGTGAGTCAATGACCAATCAAAAGTGAGCCTGATGGTTCATAGCAGTGAAGCACACCTCTCTAAACTTGTAGGGAAACACTTCAAATGTCTTCATGAGGTTTTCCATGTGTTTGTGTGTGCATTTCAACTATGGGAATATCTCAACCACTGAAAGGAGGGCACTGAAAAATATTGAATATAAAGAAATCTGAATAATTCTTTAAGGATTGCTAGGGTCATCATGTATAGGATAAACATAATGTTCACTGTGTACATGTAGATCACTCTGGATTTTTTCAGTAAACAACTTGCACACCTGCAGCAGTGCTGAATCATTGAAGATGGGTTAATGAATAGGAGGCAAAAAGCTGAGTGTTATTTCTTTTTCTGATTTAATGGCTACAGTATTTGATACACATTATACTTCTAGAAGTCTTTCTTCTACTGCTTGACTCTGCAAAATCCAAGCTGATATGCTGTGATGATTCCTAGTGTTAAAATAAAGGATCCATGGGCTTTGAGATAGATTTTTTTCAAACCCTGTTTCCTATTTATAAACTTACTGATTTTGGACATAGTACTTAAGCTCTGTGTCTTACCATCTTAAATGAGTTGGTAATAGTTAACTGTCTTAGAAGGTTTCTCAGAGAATCACTTGAGATTTTATGCAAATTACTTAAGAAGCCATAGTTTTCTATGTGTTAATTCTAGCAGAATCCCACACTGAAACCCTTAAATTCTATATTGATGGACAAATATTAAATAAATGCTAAGTTTGCTTATTACTCCTATTGTCCACTGAGACAGGAATCTATGTAAAATATTCCTGACCCCAGGTTAGAATTCCTCTTGTATTTAATTAGACTTTCTTAATCCTGTGTATTTAATCAGATTTTCTTAAAGTTTTCAGCCAATTAACACAATTTGCAAAACAAACTGATAGAGGCTTAGGTATTTCTAATTCAATGTAATTAGTCTCTGCTTAAACCATCAGATAGTTACTGGTGATTTAACTGATTCAAATGATTCTCTGTACAGATAATGTGAATAGATAAAAAAATCCTACTAACTTTAGTTATATTTCTTTTATATTAAAACATGTGCCTAGTATTTTTAGTGAGAGAATTTCAAAACCCAAACTCACTTTTCAAACTATCATGGAGATAAAAAAAAGACCCTCAAAATTCCATTTATATTTTCAGGAGTATGATTTATTGCAGTTTTACATATATTTTTAAGTGTGTACATATGTATTTGTAATATTTACAAAACTACTTAACATAAGGCCATTGCTTCTCTATAACCATGAGAGTATAAACTATTTTGAAAGCTGACAGCTTGTGATGATAATTTTGCAAGCTCCAGTTGTACAAGCTTTATACTAAAATAAACAAAAGGCTATTGCTGTCTGTTTATGTTGGATTTTGTGTTTTTATCTGGAGCACTAAACTTTCACTTGAAGATACACAAAATGAAACAACAATTCCAAAGAAGTCTCATAGAGAGACTTTTTCAAGATGTTATACAATATTTGAGGAATAGAATTTAAATTTTGTTTTGTTTATTTTATAATGGTACATACTTCTTGAAAAAAGTGTCCTTATTTTCTTGTGGAAGAGATTTCCAGATTAGAGTGTTCATCTACTTTTTCATATTATCATTTTCTTTATAGGAGGGAGGATCTTATAAACTAAGATTATATTGGAAACATGGCTATAGGTTTTAAAGTTATATTTTATGAACTTTAGCCATATTTGTAGCTGATATTTTCTTTTTCTTTATAAACATCTTAAGGTCCTTTTGCTTTTTAGAAGAAGAGTATATATATATATGTATATATATTCATATATATATGAATTTAAGGCTAGATTGACAGACTAGATTTATGGAGTGAAAATGAGAAAAGCTAAAGATAACACTGTGTTTATGTTGATACCTCTGGAAAAAGCCTGACTTTAGTTTTTTGGAGACCATATCATTTCCTCATTCATTTTGTCTGTCAGACATGGGTGGTGAATGTTTATGGACAGAATGGTAAATGGTTAGTGTCATGACTGGGGCAGAATGATAAGAGCAGAAATGGAATCCATACTTCCTTACTAACAAGCAAGTGTACTAACTAAAGCTCTGGTAAGTATGGTACCCAGGGAGAGAAGATAAATTATCAGTTTAGGAAAGGTTTTCACTGTAGTAGCTGGTGTTTTTACACTTATCTAATTATATTTTAGGTCTGCAGACATAGTGTAAAAACTCTAACAACCATTTTGATATCAAGAATAATGCTTTCCATGTTGTATTTTAGTTTTTACAGGTATAGTAGTAATAATCAAATAAGAAACTAAAATTAAAATTAAAAAATGCAAACAAAGGGTACCTCAACATCATAGGTAATATTTTACTTTTGTTCTATTTGTTTTTACAAAATAATATCTAATTTATATTATTCCAAAACTTGTTTTCCACTTTGTCATATAACTTCCTCTTTGGAGGGAATACTTATGGATTCACTCATTACTTTTTATATGTTTATAGCATAAATCATTCAACTGTTGTCCTATTGATTTATGTTTATATATTTACAATTTTTTTTACATTTCAAACATTACTAAAGTGTCTTTTTATTTACATTTTTATGCTTAATGTAGCAACTTCACTATCATATGTATTTATTATTTTTTTTCTTAGTCTCTAATTTTTTGCCTAGACTGTATTTTCTCATATAACATTTTTATTTTAGGTGGTAAATTTTTTTAAGCATTTTCTTTTCTGGTATCAGAGTTTCCATATTTGCTTTAGGAAATACTGAAACTTGTGAGATTCCAAAAATATTTTCCTATAATTTATTTTATTTCTACTTATTTTATGATATATTATTTATATCTATTTTTATATTCTCATATCTATTATTATATGTCTCTTGGATATATAATAAATATCCAAAATATATATATTACTAATATTTGTATATCCAAAAGATATATATTACTAATATTTGAATATGTATAAAATTTCTTCCATCTGGAACTTATTTTTACAAGGTGTTTTACATGATATATGTTTTCTTCTGCATTAATATTCAATTATGCGAGAATCATTTAAAAAACATCCTTTGGTTAAAATTGCATATCTATCATATGAATATTAACTCATTAATTTTGATGAATTTCTGTACTATATTTTATTTTACTGAATAGTTTTTATACTATTTGTCAATGCCATAAAGTTTGATCAGAATAGCGCTGTAATGAGTTGTAATATTTGGTAGAGCAAGTCCTTTTTAATAATTATTTTTGTTTTTAAGAGCAGTATAATATTCTATTATGTATTTTATAGTAGGCCTATTTGATGGACATTTAGATTGCTTTCCCGTTTTTTTTTCTTATTGTGAATTCCCTTTCTATTACTCTTTTTAAATTCCTGATATATTAAGTTTTCCTCTGGCTTTTTTTCTTCACTGTTAGAGCTTTTTCTAACTTTTTTTTACTGAACAAGTCTATTGGCAACAGAATCTTGTAGTTTCCTTTCTGTTCAGAATGTCTTTAACCTTCATTTCTGATGGGTATTTTCATAGTTATAAAATTCTAGATTGACACTTATTTTCTTCCAGCACTTGAAAAATGTGCAATATTCTTCTAACCTCAATAATAAGAGAAATAATAATGAGAAATCCACTGTAATTCCATTTTTCATTCTTCTGTAACTAGCCCAGTGCTTCTCTAAATGCTTTATTTTTTTTCCCTTTACCTTTAATTTTCAGAAATGTCATGATGTGTCTGGGCATGTAGTTGCCTTGATTTATCCTGTTTGGGATTTGCTGAGCTTCCTGAATTTGTGGGTTTGTGTTTGTTTTGTTTTGTTTTCAGTTAAAAGTTTCCAGCCATTATTTCTCAAATAATTTTTTGTGCCCATATTCTCTCTCCTCTCCTACTACTGATGACATGTATATTATATCTATATTATTCTCTCACAGGTCCCTGGAGCTCAGTTCAATTTATTTCAATTTATTTTATCTTTTGTGTCCAAATTAATTAATCATATTGCTTTATTTTTGAGTTAACTGGTTGTTTCCTTTGTTATCTGAATTTTGCTATTGAGTCTATCAAATGTGACTGTTATTGTGGTTGTTGTATGTTTAGTTCTAAAAGTTGCCACTTGTTGCTTCTTTATGTGTGTGTGTTCCTATACATCTATTACACACACACACACACACACACACACACACACATACATATACACCTATCAACTGATTTCATGAATGGACCTCTTAGGGATGTAGCCAGGAGTTCATACATAGGTTTAATAGATTTCTTTCTTTAGCCTCTTCCTTCCTATTATCCTTCCCTTAAATCTATAGTTGGGGAAGGGCGTGCTTTTCTGTGCATTTATATGCCTAATGCAGACAAGAAATCATCAACACACTGCATCCACAATTTCTGTTCCATAGAGATGGGGAGGCAGAGTGGCACCACCTCTTCTTGAGTTAGAAAAAGCAGTCAGTGATGATTTAATATTTTATTAAAATTTAGACCTGAGGAAAATCTTTCAAAAAATAGGATTTATTAAATATGAGTGTTAAGATATATTCATCAACAAATATTTATTAAGCATCTATCCTTGGGTAGGAAATGTTCTAGGCACTGGGGATATTGTATTAGGCAAAACAGAAAAATACCAGTATTAGTGAGTCATACACACTAATTGAGGAGTTAAAAATAAATATAAACACACCAAAGTCTCACATTTAATTGGTGCTAAGTATTTTTTTAAGACAGAATCAGGAAGATTAAGGAGTTCCAGGTTGGAACAGTGTTTATTCTTATAGGGTACCAGTGAATACCTCTTTAAAGTTAATATTTTAGTAGAAGACTAAAGGAATAAGCAGAGAAGACTTTGGGGGGAAAACGTGTTCTAGAAGGTGGTAGAACAAATACAAAAGTCTAGAAATGTAAGAATACTTGATGTATCTAAGGACTCTAGGAAACCAAAGCGGCTGAAACATAGTGAGAAAAGGAACATGGCATAGAAGATGAAGTCAGAAAGAAGGAGGGAACCAGTTTATTTGGGGATGGGTAACTCATGATTTTAGGTTTTTCACTAGGTGAGTGGGAAAATACTGAGCTATTTTAAGCAAAGGAGTTATACTACATAGCTTAACTTGTAAAGGAAAAATTATTTTTGTGCTGTTGGGATACTCTAGAGTATAAGACTATATTGAGTTTTGCCCAGTACCCAGTGTGGAGGTGTGGTAAATGATCACATTTTGGATATAATTTGGATATGGAGCCAAAGAAATATGTTAATGGAATGGAAAATAAAAATAGAAGTTAAGGATTTCAAGTTAATCTGCATGAACAAGAGGAAGAATGGAGTTGATGCTGATGAAGACAGAGTAGAGTATTGCTTATTTGTTGACAGCAATCAGGGCATATTTTTGGAAGTAGTTAACAGGATATACAAGAATTGAATTAAGGGGAAAAGCTAAAGCTGAAAAGTTAGGCTTATCAGTATAATAAGTAAATAATCAGTATATAAAGCCATGAGATTGGATGCATTTACTTTAGGAAGTTAGGAAAATGCCAACTCTAAAGATTGATTTCCAGAGGACCCAAACATTCAGAACTCAGAAAAATAGAGAACAACAGGTAGAGGAGTCTTAGAAGAGGTAGGCTGTAAAACAAGGAAAGAATCCAGGAAAGGTAAGGTGGTGTCCTGCCAGTCAAGGTGAATAAGGTATTTTAGGAAGGAGGAAGTGATCAACCATGTCAAATGTTCTATAGACCAAGTCAGAAGAGGTCTAATGGTTGAGCATTTTACTTGGCAAAATAGAAGGCACTGTTTACATGGACCATGATCTATTTCAATGGTGGAGATGAAAGCTTATGGAGTAGGATCAAGAAAAGAAAGAATTAATTTTGCTTGGGCCAAATGCATGGGCCAAGATGATGGTAGTGACAGAGTATTTAATCCCCGATCCCTCTGAAAGGAACTGGAAGGGCAGAACCTAATGATCAAATATAATTTCCAGGAGAACACCTTCAAAAAGTAGGGACACCAATTAGATGTCTCTTGAAAGGGTTCAGGTTGAGAGATTTTTGTGGTTGGAATCTGAGTGGTAGCAAGGAAGATGGTAAGCGATGTTTTTGATTCTTGATATCTTTTTTAAGAACCAACTGACAGAATTTTCTGAAAGATTGAATGTAAGGTTTAAGAAAGAGAAGCCTAAGATGACTCAGTTTTTTTTTAACAGAACATCTGGAATGGTGCAGTTGCCTTAATTGAAATGACATGCTTTTTTTTTTTTCTTTGTTTGAAAAACAAGTCAAGTCATAGCATAGCTGCTTAAAATTTTCAATAGTCTTCTCAATTCATTCAGAGTAAAATCTGAAGTTCTTATTGTGGAATATACCATAATACTATACTAACTAACCTCTCAACTATACTAATAGCCTAAAATTCTTACCTGGCAATTAATTTGATGTAACCATGTGATATTATTTGTATTATCATACATTAACTTTTTCTATTTGCATGTCTTTCTCTATATAAAAGAAC
This sequence comes from Vulpes vulpes, assembly GCF_048418805.1. Classification (NCBI taxonomy): domain Eukaryota; kingdom Metazoa; phylum Chordata; class Mammalia; order Carnivora; family Canidae; genus Vulpes; species Vulpes vulpes. The sequence goes on from NC_132786.1 coordinate 89,822,408, forward strand.
TATAAATTGCCTAAGATTAATGCTACCTTTCCCAAGACTGATCAATAGTCTATGTATATAAATAAATGTGCACATAAATCTTTTTTAGCAAATAAATGAAATAATATAACAGAAATTCTTACTTCTATATATCTAGTATCATATAATATGGAATAACTGAAGTTCTGAGTCCTAGAAATGGGGAAGATGTCTTTCTAGACATCTAATAATAGCTAAGAGACCAGATAGGTTCTTGGTATACTGCCCAATACATTGTTTTTTTTCTGACCACAAAATTGTTTCACATTTTAGATTTTACTGACATACAAAATTGATGGTAAACTAAAGTGATGATGATGGAAACAACAACAATAATATCATTAATAATAATGCATTTCCAGTGTTATGAGTCACTCACTCATAGCATGAACAGCAGTACTTTAGAAGGTCTCAATGCAAAATGGCATGAACTGAAAGAGATTTCAGAAATATTTTCACAAGGAATCTAAACCATTTGCACTTTAAGGGACAAAAGCTAATAGGAGGAGATTGCTGATATGGAAAAAAACAAATTCTTTTTTTTAAAGCACATTCTTGATTTATATTTTATGAAAGAGTTGGAAACAAAGGGAAGACAGGACAGTTTCAGCTGGAATAACAAAGGCTCAAAAATCTTATATAGAATTGTCAGATGTTTTAAGCATAAAATCTTGAGGAAATCAGCTAAGAGTTGTAAAAAGCAGGTGTTTGTTCTAAAACTAGACTACCAGAACAATGAAAACTTCTAAGATAAAAATTAATGAAAGGAAAGCTCATAAATGTGTCACAAAAAGATAATTATTATCTCAAATATAAGCCAGATGCACTCCTGTGAATTGCATATTAATATTCACAGATAGAAGGTTCTATTTAGACAGAAAGCTTCCATTTGATGGGTTATATATGCAATAGATAGAGAAGTTGGTTTGTAATGATGATAATTGGACCATAACAGAATCAAGAGTTTTAGATTTGGAGATTTATTTGAATGTTGCTAATCCTATCTGGCTGTAGAACTTGCTTTTCATTTCCAACCATTAATGGCCATTCACAGTTTTGTGACTTTTGTAAATTATATTTCTATAGAAGTCATTTTCTTTAGTAAATTTCTTGGTTTTTTAAATGAACTAAAACATGAATTATATATATATATATATATATATATGTATATATATATAAAATATGTTTTGTATGGCCTTTTAGTATTACGTGGTTAAAGGATAATACATCATCCAAGTTTTGTGATTAAAGGTAAATAAACTATTAATTATTTAAGATTAGGCACATTCTTTAGGAAACTAAATTCCATTCAACTAAATAACTCTTTAAATTTCTTAATATGTGGCCTGAGAAAATGTTGAAAAACAGTAGCTCTAGATCAAGGTAACTGATCAGTGATCCTAGGCAAATTAACCCATCAAAAATGAACAAGCTCCCAAATACCGACCAACCAGATGAACATGACTCAATCAACATCAAAATCAATGAGGTGAAAACAGTCTGCCTTCAGTGAAAATCAATGATGGTGAAAATGGACTTCCTTGAACTTGACTTTTACAGATTTTGAGCCTGCCTTGAATAACAGAAAAGCATTTCAGTCATAATAGATTCCTGCTTCTTTCTAGTCCCTATAATCTGCTAGAATATAAAAATAATTCTATGTTATAGTACCTGAAATCTTTCTTTCTTTTTTTTAAAGATTTTATTTATTTATTCATGAGAGACACAGAGAGAGAGGCAGAGACACAGGCAGAGGGAGAAGAAGGCTCCATGCAGTGAGCCCAGCATGGGACTTGATCCTGGTTCTCCAGGATCACACCCCAGGCCGAAGGCAGCGCTAAACCGCTGAGCCACCTGGGCTGCCCATACCTGAAATCTTTCACTTTAAACCTGAACTAAAGCCAGAAATTTCAAATATAAAGAATAAGAATCATCTATCAGCTTTGGAGAATAATATTATCGAAACAGGTACATCATTGGAGAGTCCTTAAATAGTTTACCGATCATTTAAACCCCCCAGTTACTTATACCCTTTTATTTAGCTCTGGGAAAATACAGCAAAATATGTTTTTGCAAGGTAATTAAAAAAAAAAAGGTTGTTAGATGATAAGTCTGTGTAGTACTGATACCCTATCTTTGTTCCAAAACAAAGTAACTTTGTCCAGTTTAGTTATAGTACTGTTTTTTAATTGATTTTATTTTTAAAGTTTTATTTAAATTTCAATTAGTTAATTAACATAAAGTGTAATACTAGTTTCAGATGTATAATACAGTGATTCAACACTTCCATTCATCACCCGGTGTCATCACCTCTCATACCATGAGAATTATATTTCTTTGCAAATGTACATACTTCCAGATAAGATTCCTAGTCCTTAATATGGAGTCTTGAATAATGTTAGGGTCAAAATATAGTAACCCCAAATAATATACTTCTTTATTGAAGTTCTTTGAAAAAAATGGTTTTTAATTTATATTTCTCTAAAGTAGGGGTCAGGAAACTTTTTCCATTAAGGAATAGTAAATATTTTAGGCTTTGTGATCTATATGGTATCTGAGGAACTACTCAATTTTGCCACAGAAGCTTAAAGATAAGCCACAGACAATACATAAAAGAATGAGCATTGCAGTGTCCTAATAACATTTTACATTCTATGTAATTTTCATGTATCACAAATTGTTCATATTTGATTTTTTCAGCTACATAGAGCTGCACAATTAATTAGTTGTGGGCTATACAGAAGTAGGTGGAAGGCCAGATTTGGCCAATAGGCCATAGTTTACCAACTCCAGCTGTGAAATAAACATATGAGATATTTCTATATATTGACAAGGCATATGCATGTTTAAGTCCTTGTTATAAGTGATTGAAAAATCCAAATCCCATAAATCTTTTCCGCTTCTATCAAGTTTTCCTAGTAAAATGTTTAGAACTTAATATGACATATTGTTATTCCATTATTAGCTACCATTGTTGGTTTATATTTTCTTCAGTGGAAACACTGATTATATTTTGTCATATATTAATTACAATATATATTGAGTATCTAGGATAAAGTAAAATAAATAGTTATTGTCATCAAGGATTTCCTATATTAAACTTTGATATTTCACAATAGATTTATATCATATAGATATTCTGATCCACTCATTGTAATGTAACATTAATTAAACACACTGTAAGCCAACATGAATCCATTGTCATGAAGGTTATCAATCTCTTTTTGTGTGTATGGCTTTATGGTCTGTTGAATTTTAAACAAACCTCTTTTCTAATTAAATATATGATATAGAACTATCAATGACTAGTATATCTTTATTGTTTATTTATCACAAATATCACATATTTTATAAGCCTCATTTTATTTTTAAAGTAAGAAGTCATAATTATTATCTCTTGTGCTTAATTTAAAATACTTTTGTTTGGGAAACAGTATCCTAAAATAAGAGTGTCAGTTGCAATTCTATACTTTCTCTCTCTCTCTCTCTCTCTACCTTTATATTTTTTTTAAAGAAAATAATAAATCATTTACTAGAGTAGAATTAGCAGCTAATGGTTGAGTGGCCAGAGGACTGCAAGGTAAGATTGAACTTAATTCTTGTTTTTAGCTGAATGTAAAAGGAAAGTGAACTCATACCAGTGTAAATCATTCCAGGGATTTGTTTCCTTAAAAAGCTGAGAGAAAAATATCCAAATCAGTTATAGTCCAAACAATTCCATTTTTTATGATTATCTGGGTCTTTATTATTAGTGTGATTAAATCACTGTGCTCCTGGAATAAATATTTAAAGTCTTTTCAAGTGATTTTCTCAGAAGAGAAAAAAATTTTTCTGTAATTCCCCAGTAAAATAGTCTTGTTAAATTATCTCAAACTAGACTAGATATCTATCTCTCTACAAATTCCTGTAGCCATGGGACCCTATATCGATATGGGCTTAGGCTTGGCCTTCTGAGTTTACCATTAGCAAGTACATGACCCACGGTTGGAGGTAGGTCCTGCATCCTCCTAAAAAAAGGGACTGTGTTGTAGGTAGAAGGGTGGTTACCTGTAGCCAAATCTGAATGTATCTGGTAATGGGTATATGGATGTTGAGGGATCAGCAAGTGGTAGCCATACTAAAGTGTCTGGATTTTGTCTTGTGAAGTGAACAACTGAGTGACATCAAAGGATATCAAGCATAGAGTGATATATATATATATATATATACTCACATAGCCCACATTGGGCTACTTGCTCAGCAGGGAGCCTGCTTGTTTCTCTGTTCTGCTGCTCCTCCTGCCTATGCTCTCTCTCTCTCTCTCTCTCTCAGAAAAATAAATAAATAAAATCTTTTTTTTTAAATTATTTATTTGCTAGAGAGAGCACATGCATGAGGCAGGAGGGGCAGAGGGAGATGGAGAAGCAGACTCCCTGCTGAGCAGGGAGCCATACGCAGACTCGTTTCCATGGGATCATTACCTGAGTAGAAGGCAGATGCTTAACCACTGAGCCACCCATGCACCTTGTGTCTATTAATTTGAGGGACTGCCCAACTATTTTCCAAAGTGATTTTATCATTCTACATTTTCACAGGCAGTTTATAAGAGTTCTGATTTCTCCATGTCTTCTCTAATATTTGTTATTATCTGACTTTTTGATTCTAGCAATCCTACTGGACATGAAGTGGCACCTTATTGTGGGTTGATTTTCATTTCCTAATGACTAATGATGTTGAGCATCTTTTCATGTACTTGTTGTATATCTTCCTTGGAGAAGTGTTTATTCAGATATTTTGTTCATTTTATAATTGGGTTATGTGTCTTTTTTAATATTGAGTTCTAAGAACTCTTCATATAGTCCAGAGATAAGTCCCTAATCAGAATATACAATTTGTAATATTGTTCCCCATCTTCTCACATTCTTAATGGTCTATTTTAAAGCACAAAGGTTTTTAATTTTGATGAAGCCCAAATTATCTGTTTTTTTTCTCTTATTGCTCATGCTTTTGGAATTTATATTCCATGTTTGTGTATCATAAAGATAAATTCTGTATCCATGTTTACCATGTTCTCTTATCCATTATACTTGTTATTAACTCTAGACAATACTGAATTATGAAACTTAGGGTATATGAGAGGAATAAGGAACATTTTTGAAAAAATAAACTTATGCATCTGGGAATAGACATTACTTCATAACTGTATCAGGGAGCTTACCCTACAAAAAAAAATAAGCTAAGCAGATGTGAGTATCCTAATAGAGAATATTATAGGCAAAAGACTTATTAAGATCTAATCAAGATACCCATCTGCAAATATTACACACACAGATGCCACACCTACTTTAAGGCAATTAAATATATAATAGGTGTTAATTCACAACCTGTTCACCCTGTCACTCCTGCTTACATAACTTGCTTTATATTTTTAAATTTACCTATGAGAGAAGTAATAGAAAACAGGTAGAAATCTGGGCTAAAAAATATAGTAATATTGAAATTGAGGGTTTTTTTTTAATCTAAATTCAGAGAATTGAACATTGTTACATTCTTGGTGTGTTAAATAATTGGATACCATCACTGAAGAAAAGATCATGTAGTAGGTTTGCATGTGATAGGGACTTAACAAATATTTTTCTAAAAATTATTTTTCAAAATAGTTATGTGGATGGTTCCTCTGGATCTAGATAGATGAAGCTATCCTGACTGATTAAATACAGCAATTCTTCCATATCATGGACCAATGGTTGTAGAAAAATGAGGCAGTCTATTGAGAGAACCATTCATCCAAGCAAGGACAGTAATTTTAAAACTGTAAATTTTAAATTTTCAATCAATATAAATCAAAGCCACTTAAATCACCAACACAATGCCAAAAGTTGTTTAATATTTATACAACTAGCACATTTATTCAAAATTTTAGAATGATGCAATGAAGTTTGTTGTGATCACCTGCAGATAGAGCAGAGACTTCCAGACCAAATATTGTTCTGATGTCAAGACTACTGACACCATGCATACAAAAGAGTATGAAAATATTATTATTTATATAATTGAGACCTATAGGGAGATCAGAGTAGTCCTCTTAATCAGATCTAAAAATGGCTTGAGAAAGCAGGGAAGGATACTAACTCAGGGTTTTCATTGTGGCTTCAAATGGAGTTGGGTTATTTGGTTTCCATGTAGCGGCAAGAGCTTATGTTTCAGAATCTCTTACTGGCACCAATGGAAAAGCATCCAGACTTTCCTGCCAGTTTGCCCAGATGTAGGGCAGAAAATGAAGAGCAAAGAAAATGGCTTAAAAGTTGTTAGCAATCTAACATCAAAAATGGAGTCAACCTTTTTTTGGAGAGTTCCAGTTAAAAGGAGCATGTGGAAGTTAGAAATGTGCAGGTACTGAATCAAGCTTCCTTGATTCCATTCCTTGCTCTTACATGTGCTAGATTAGATGTTGGACCTTAAGAGAATTATATAATATTTTTGTTTGTCGGGCAGCCCCCGTGGCGCAGCGGTTTAGCACTGCCTGCAGCCCAGGGTGTGATCCTGGCGACTCCTGGAGACCCTGGATCGAGTCCCACATCAGGCTCTGTGTATGATGCCTGCTTCTCCCTCTGCCTGTGTCTCTGCCTCTCTCTCTGTCTCTATGAATAAATAAATAAAATCTTCAAAAAAATATTTTTGTTTCTCAGGATCTTAATCTAATTTTTATAATGAAGTATCTACCTCCCAGAATTTTGTAAGAAGTAAGTGAGTTAATACTTGGAATTTGCTTGGAAAAATGTCTAAGTCATGGTAAATGTTCAGTAATGTTAATTTTTTTTCTGAAGCCCAGAAGGGTTACATTACTTATCCAGGGCATATAGTGGCAGAACTAGGCTGAAAACCCAATGTACGAAATTCCAATCCTTGTTATTTTCACTATGCGAACACCAGCTTCCATTGCTTGTTATCAGTTTCGAACTCACTATTCTCATCACAGTAAAAATATCTCAATGTCTGTGAATATAAATATTTATACTTGGGCTATTTCCTTCACTTCTGTGGTTTCCTTCACTTGCTGAAGAAATCCAAATTTGTATTTCTATCTTAGATCTCACTCTTTCTTCTAAACACCTAAATGATACATAAAATTGTCTACTATAATCATCACCTTCATATTATTTACTTCACAAGTATCAATCTTAACAGATCCCAAACTGAATACTTTGTCTTTATCTCCTGGCTGTTGTCTCTAAATATGTATTTTTACCTTATCATCCAAGTCAGCAATCTGGGAATTCTTCTAGGGAACTCTGACTTTGTGTCAATAGCTGTATTTTATATTTAGATTATTCCCTCACAAACTTTAGCTTCATTTTTATAATTATATTCAGATTCAGCTCTCAAACTCCAGTCTGCCTTCTTTTTAAAGTCCAGATCAAAATGATAATAACTATTATTTACTAAAATTAATTATGTATCCTCGTGAAGGTAAGTTTTTAAAAATACTTTACCACACATAAGCCTCCTAATAACCCTATGAGGTGGGTATTACAAATATCTGCGTATGAAATAAGAAAACTGACCTAACATGACTGTTGTGTCATGTGACCAAAGTGACAGAGAAGGCAGATTGTAGAATTTGGATTTGAAACCAGCTCCACTTTATCTTTAAACTAGTCCATATATAATTCTGCCTCACCTTAAATGTTCCCCCATTTTTTTTTTTAAATTTCACATTTCCTATGGAATCAAGTAGAAATATCTTGGTACAATTTATATTTACTGTGCAAAGGTACGGCCTTTGTTTGAACTTTAGGCTTATTTTTAGCCTACAAACCCTTACAGGCTGTGCTTCAATTATCCTGATCTCTTTCCCATCTCCTTTTCTTGGTCTTTTCTTCCTCTTTTTCCAATCTGCTGGCTGCCTGCAGGACCAGCTACATAATTTGTGGGGCCCTGTTAAAATATGAAAACACAGGATTCCTTGTTCAAACAGCAAGAAAAAAAGTGCTGTTACTCATCGTAAAATGTAAAGCTTTTTGGTTCTTCCATTGTGTCTCTGTAGATTTGTAAAGTGGCTTTTATTTCTTTTTCTTTAGTTTTTAAATTTACTTATGAAGGGGGAGAGGAGAAGAGGTAGAGGGACAAACAGACTCCACACTAAGCCCAACATGGGGTTTAATATCAGGACCCTGAGATCATGATGTGAGCCCAAACCAAGAGTTGATGCTCAACCACCTGAGCCACCCAGATTCCCCAAGTTGCTTGTATCTGTATTTGATATCATTCGAAGTAAAGAAAAATTAAAATGAAAAGTTATTAGCAAGAATTCTACCATTAATTTTCATATTGTGCTATGTCATTTGTCATTTTGAAAAGCAGATATAAGGACAGCATGTGGAATCACCAAAATCACACAATTTGTATTTTATTTCTCACATAAGTATATGTATTTTGCTTTTACCAGAAAAAATGGAAATGATTCACATAATTAAACCAACTTTTATTTCACTTCTTAATAGGTACACGTTCTACTAACACTCTACCTTCAGCCTCCTGATGAATAAGGAATAGCTGAAAGGAAAAGGAATAATGGGTAACCCTATCTTTCCCTTTCCTTTCTGTCATTTTCAGCCAATGTGGCTGGCTAATATAGGAAAATGACATATGCAATAAAGGATATAGGGCTCTTCGGTCATTTGTGTTTCTTGGAACATTACCACTTTCTTTCTGCATTTAAAGCAAGTTCCAGTTCTGAGGAAAAGCAGGGGCATCAATGTGACATTCTTCCCTTTTACTCACTGAGTATTTAAATTCCCACACATCAGGGGTCCATCAGAATCTTGTGTTCATAGGGCTTTGAACACTATACACAAATATAATGTGGTAAGGAAAAGCGACGTCATATGTGTGTCTCCTTTGCCAATGTGCATGCTCATTGTCCATTTAGATTTCACTTAAAAAAACACAAGTTAAAGATACAATTATTAAAGATTTCAACATGGCTAACAACAAAGAATTGAACCAAGCACAGAGTCCTTGGAGTTGACTCTGGTGGCAAGGTTAAGACTAACTTCCCTTTGAAGACTTCAGCTTATCTCAAACTTTACTTTGTGGGGCTGCCCATGACAACCAGGGACCCAGAGATGTCCCCTGTGCCAAAGGCTGCAAGCTCTTCAACCTTGGAACCTAAATGATGAGTTAGTGATGTGACATAGCTCCAGACCTTCTCCTGCAATCTTAGGATGATCCTGCTGTGTCCAAGAACCCAGCTACACCATCTCTATTGCTGGTAACCAGACAATCCCTCTGAGCCTGAGTGTCACTCTAGATAGTTATATGTCTTTGCAGCCATCATTTACTTTCTGTTTTGTTTACTAGCATCTTTTTAAGATTTTAGGCAGTAGACAGTAGAAGCCTTGCTTCAATATGCATTTGTATCTTTCCTCCCATTAGAGTCTTTATTGAACAGAGGAATGAATAAACTGATACCTAGTTATAGCTGTAATACAACTCAAGTCCAAAGTCTTAGAACTATAACCTTTCCCCTATGTTCATCTTTAATGACATTTTTTGCTTCTAAGCTAAGTAATTAGAAGTTTACAAAAATATTATGAAGAATTTATGATACATGCTATGAACTGAATATTTGTATCCCCCTCCCAAATTTATTTGTTGAAACCCTAAAACTTAATGTAATAAATGTTTTATGGAGGTGGTATCTGTGGGATAATATATAAGACACATCACTAACTTACTCTCTTTGATTCTTATTGTCTCAAACTACTTATATACCAAGTTTTGCTAGTTATGCTTAACAAGTATCTGGTGCTTTCCCATTTTGTCAATCAATGGATATACAGAGATAACTGGAAGAAGAAGCCAGTTTGAAAATGCTGTAAAATTTACTAAGATTTTATACATACTCCCATTCATACTTAAATGGTTACCCCCTCCCTCTCTCTCTCTCTCTCTCTCTCTCTCTCTCTCTCACACACACACACACACACACACACACACAAACACACACACTCAAATCCTGTGGGATTTAATACTGATCAAGTTAATAAATTGATCCTTGTGGGTTTTAAAAAAAATCATCAAGTATATAATCAAATTTTTTTTTTAATTCTAGGGATTTTTAAGAACTTAAATTTAAATGGGTTCATAGCACAAATACTTATTTGTATGTAAGTCGTTACATAAACATATGTGCTGTATATGCATGCACAGGAATTTATCTATTTATGTACCTATATATTGTCAGATCCCACTGAATGTAACATGCACAATTAATTATTTTGGTGGAATTATTGATTTTTTAACTAATTAAAAACATGCACAGTATTCCATGTCATATACACAGTGGTTCAAGACTATGTTTAAGATTCTGTTGGGGTACATGGGTGGTTCAGTGAGTTAAGTGTCTGCTTTCAGCTCAGGTCGTGATCTCAGGATCCTGAGAGCCCCATGATAGGCTCCCTGCTTATAGAGGAGTCTACTTCTTGTTCTCCCTCTGCTGCTTTTCCCCCTCTGTGCTCATGCTTACTCTTTCTCTCTCTCTCAAATAAATAAATAAATAAATAAATAAATACAATTTTTTAAAAACCTGTTCTACCCTTGTCCTTAAAACTTTAGGTTTATTAGTGTCTTATTATGTTATCATTTATTTAGACTCATAAATATAGCAAATGATATATAATAAGATTATTTACAAATAATAATATCTGCATATTACTTGTAAGCAATATGTATAACATACAAATTATATAAATTTATGGAGCTAAATATGAATATGAATATCCTATTAGATGGATGTTTTTCCATAGACCTGGAGATGAATGATTTTAAAACAGTTTACTCATTCTGCCTAAAAGCCTACTTTACCTTGAATGACATTTATTCTCCCCATATAGATTTATATTTACAGGCTAAGTGTAAATATATACTCTTTTAACAGATTGGATACATTTTCCATCTAAAATATTTCTTTTAGCAGGAAACCGTATTTCAGAGTAAAAGAAAATCTCACCATATTGTGGGAACACATTTTTAAATACTGTGTCATACAAATATTTTCAAGACACATCAGGCTGTTAATTTAAAATTAGACCTGGCCAAAAAAACTGTAAGAAAACACAGCTCTCATCATTCAGCTCAGTGCAAATCTGGCCATGAGATGAGTTGTAGTTAGGCCAACAGCCTTGCCACACCAGCCAAAGCCTCACCACCTTCCAACTTTGACATGGGACAAGTTCCTTTGCTCAGATGGAACCTATATCTGGGTGGTTCTACAAGTTAAAACTCATCAAAAGTGAGGTGAACGTTCCTTTAATTGTATTGATCAGTAATTGAAATAGTTTTCTCAAGAACTTGCTACTAAGTTACTATAGGAGTAGTAATCAAAGAGTTATTTGTTGACTTTACCTGACTTGGATAAATAACTAGCTCTGACCTAGACAAAGTTGGAGATTGATTTACTTCTTTATAAGACAAGGAAATAAATCCTTAAGATAGAGGGGGGAGAAAGATAAAAATATATACAGTCCTGGGGTGCCTGGGGCTTTCAGGCTTTGATTTTATCTCAGGTCATGAATTTAGGGTCATGAGATCAAGCCCTCCCACTGCCCCCCCCGTCCTACCCCCTGAACTCCCCATTCATCAGGGAGTTTGCTTGAGATTCCTTCCTCCTCACTCTTCCCTCCCTCCACCTCCGCCCTGATCCTTCTCTTGCTCACAGGTGCACTCTCTTTCAAATAAGTAAATAAATAAAATCTTAAAAAAATAATATATTCCTATTAGCATCATATAGATATATATGGAAATGTTATAGGTGTTTTTCTACTAATATAATAAAATAAAGCAGGCCATTCAAGTAGCTGAAAAGAATGACAAAAGAATTGGGTCTGGCAAGTTTAGGTAGACTCCAGGTAAGTGAAACAAGTGACATAAACAGATGGAAGTCAAGGGCTATAAGTCATGTACCTTGACACTCCTTATGTGTTTCCAGTCTTCCTTTGGTGACACATGGTGGAGGATTCTTCCTAAGGCAACGTTTTTCCCTGAGAAATATTTGGATCCTAGCAGTGAATTTACCATGTTGTCAAGTGTCCTCGGCAGTGTAACCTAATATTGCTGAATGGCTACACATGTAGAGCTGTATTGAAATCTAGTTAAATGAATCCATTCAGATTTGGAAATATAAGCAATTCCAGGTAATATCTTCATACAAATGTCCCATCCAGCTATATTCAAGCATGATAATATTTTCATATTTCCCTATAAATAATTAATACATAAGGTAAAAGACTATGATTCAATTAAAAATAGTGAATAAAATTTTGACTATTCCTCAAAGTATGATCAAATTCTGTTCAATGTAGTTTTGGTGTTACATTTATTCTTTTTAATTTATTGTAGTTTGAATACAGGAAATTCTCAAAGATAATATTGCATTAAGACAAATGTTTTCTTTTATCTTTCTGAATTAGAAGTATGTATATGGTGTATACAAGAAGTTAGTGATATTCTAAACATTAAACTTGTCCAACTTAATTGAAACATAATAATACTAAATATCAAGACTATCCAAGTATATTGATACATAACGTTAACATATATGGAAAAATAAACTAACTTGGTACAATGATGATATATATTATTACGATGAAATGCTAAATCCTTATGTGATTACTATTCAAAGCCTTTGGAAAATTATAGATCTCAAAGATATTTTTAGTTCATTTTCAGTAAAAATATGTCTTCACACCCACACATCATTTTTCTTGTATCTAAATGTTTCTTGAAATTATATGGTGCAAAAAAATTATAATGTAAAATCTCAGGTTCATGTTTTAATAGAAATAAAACCACAATATAAACCATATTCGAGAAAAAAATGTTAATTTTATATAAAGTGCTGAAAATTATGAGTCAGAGCTCAAGAAAGTCTATGGATTTAATGTATATATGTATCATGCATATATTCAAATCAGATTTAAACTCATTTGAAAATTAATATTCACTAGACTACCATAAGATATTTTTTCTAACAAAAAAGATTAATAGCCTTGATTAGAATAATTATCTGATAAAGTAGTATAGAATGATTTTAATATACTGTATAAAAATTTGCATCTCAAAGAATAATATAATATGGTATTGCAAAATCTTGCATAATATTTATCTTTTATTATGGGCTTTTCAACTGGTGAACAAGGGGAAATCTCTTTAAAAAAAAGATTTCTTAAGATAACATATATGGAAAATACTTTTTGTCCATAACACATTTAAGCCACCTGCTTTGCACCATGGTTTTCTTCTTTTAGGAATGAAACCATTCTGCATTTGCCTTAAATTATTCTGAGGGCAAATACTCTTTTCATGAAAAACAGCTGTGCTGAGTAAATGCAAATATGTGTCATATCACAATTTACTGAAGGGACAGAGCCAACTGCAAAACCTTTTGCTGTACTAATTAATTGTGAATCAAAGCTTCATCAGAGACTATTGTCTGTTACTATGTGAAAATCTTCTAGGTACAAGGAATAGTTTAACAACATGCCAATTATATGAATCTAGAGATACGTGAGAGTTAATAGAGCGCCAATGGACTACAACCAACTTAAAAATGGTCATTTTTAATAACTGAAAATACTTCAAATCAAGAGCTTGCATAAGGGTGGATTATAAATTAGTTGTACATTAGTCCTTTTGGCCTTGAGTGGTGAGATTGTTAGGAGTACATATCCATATAAATGGCTGATAAACACACTTCCTTGTATTCAGTAAGCCATTTCAGCAAAAAATTCAGTCCCAGAAAATTTATTATAAGTAGGTTTACAAATGGATAAGACATTTCTTCAATGATCAGTTCACAGTCTTTGAGAACGGACAACAATAAGGTTGCCATGTTGCAAAGATTCACCATTTAGATAGGTTATGGTTATCACTTCTTTAATCATAGCACACACTTTTATGTGAATGGAGTCTTCTGAGGCTGTTCAGTACATACTTTGTGTAGCCATATCTGGTGGTTTTTTGCAACAACAACAAATAACTGCTTAGGGAGAGCACCCTGAGAATGCAAGAGTAGGAAATAGAGATCTACCTTTTCTGAGAAAAATCAGAGAAAGCTTCACAAAGAAGATTGTCTTTTTGCTGTTCTTGAACTGTAAGGAGAGTTTTTCCAGAGTAAGATGGGAAAGGCATTCCAGGCAGAAAGTACATTACCTGCAAAGACAAGGGAGCTGGATTTATTATATACTTAAAGCATGGTCTAGTAGAGAATAGGGATAGATATTGGAATAAGATAGTCAGGGGTTAATTTTGAGGGAGTTTTATAGAATATAACTGGGAGAATGAGGTCATCATTTTTGCAGCTTGGACAAAAAAAAAAAAAAAAAAAAGTCTGGCCACAGTGGTAAAATGGAATGAAGACACTAGATAGAACGAAACAAATCAGAGGGTTTGTCATAGTTGAAGCAAGAAATGATAAGGGCAGGAACCTTGTCTGTCTTTTTCATCATTATATTTCCAGTAACAAAAATAGTACTTGGGACATAAAGTTGAACTAATAAGCAGACAGCAGAAAAGATCAAAGATGTATTTAGAAAATAAAGCTGATAGGACTTGAAATTCCAGAGGATAGGACCAGAGCATTTCATACCACATTTTATATCAAGCAATATTAAGTGTAACCTAGATTTTACCTAGAGTCTAATCACAATGTTTTTTAGGCAAATTAGAGTGGCCTGAACACCCAAACTGTTCACTGCTCAAATGTGTTCTTTTTACACAAATATATTTACCATGTATGTCTGAAGTAACCAAAAAGGGCACTCTAATGCTCCCTATTTATCATCAGTTCCTCTAGAAGCACTACATGCACTGCTGTGCTTGAGCAACCTTGTACTGATTCACATGCTCTATTTGTGAGCATCTCTTCCAAACTATGTTAAATTAATTCATGTTGGTGATTTTGAATCACCCATGGTGGGAGAATTTACATCATAAGAATGGGCAAATTACAAATAATTACAAATTATTTTTTTCCCCTGAAAGTCAATTGTAAAAATATTAATCAGCACACCAATGACAGCATGAAACTTGTGCTTCTCTTTTCCTGTTTTTTTTTTTTTAACCCCAGCAGTGTTCACAGACTATATGACCTCAGCACTCACTCATCCAAAGGTGCTACTGCCTGTTGTTCCAAAGCTACCTCCTCAGAGTTCTCACAACAGTGTTGAAAACTAGGTCAAGAATATACATCTTTCCTTGATTCATACTGCTCCTCGCATTCCTGATTTCTGTTTGTTTCAGATCTTCTAAAATATTTTATATTAAGAATTCCATGGGTCTTTATTCCCTCAAACCACAGAGACTTACACTCTTTCTTAATGGCCTAAATGTTGGCAAGCACTACTGAAGCTTCTGTTTCTTTTTTTCTCGGACTCTAATTCAACATTTACACTTAGCACCACTACCACAGGAGCATCCACAAAGCATTCCACACAAACACACATACACTAAATCTAAGCATATTTTCTGAATACAGCTGATATGATAGGAGATTGGTAGCTCCACTTCAAGCAGCGAAATGCTTTGTTAGGTTGTTTCTATAAGGTTATGGGAAGAATGAGAAGAATATTTTGGACTAAAGAGAAAGCCACAATATGGACTCATACATATCTAGTATTTAACTTGGCATCATATACCGTATAGCTGAAAACCAATCTCTTCAACACAATTAATGCACAGTTAAGCTTTTTTCTGTGTCTAATAATATAAATCTTACTTTTCTCAGTTGGGTGAAATACAAAATAAAATTTAAAAACAGTAATAACACAAACTTCACAAAATTAAGGCTTGGTACAGGTCAGGTGGGATGCTCAGAGAAAGAGCAAAAACCTGGAATAAAAGTATGTCAGATTTCTTTCTTTTTTTGTCAGATTTATTTCTGAGTGTCTTTCAGTGCCTTAAGACATCTTCCTTGCTTAACTGTGAAAGTTGAGAAGACTTTATCCCACTTTTCTAACACAGATTTTGTGATGTTAATGAATAAATGTTTGTTAAAAAAATTCCATAAACTTTAAGTACCACACATATGTGATTATGGAATTATTCACTGTAAAAGTTGAGTCAAGGACAACACACATTATTGTAGGGACTAAAATGTGTAGTTATAGCACATCACTTTAGACTTCTCCAGTATAGTTGACTTTTTTTTCAATCATATCATCCCCTAATTCACTCATTTTTCAACAATGGAAAAAAGTAACTCTCTGATAGAAATGAATATCATGTCAGCATTGAATGATATCTCAAGATTAACTAATTATCTGGTTAATTCGATCAATGCAAACAACCTAATGTGTGTAAAATTTATATTAATTGCTTTAGTAACACAAATGGCTGGAAATTCAAGATTCCTGGAATGTATAGACATTTTAAAATGTCTAAAATTACATCACAGATTTGTTATGAACCCTAGAGTTGAATAACTCATTTATTAGCTTTATGATCTTGGAGCAGTTCTCAAATATGGAACAGATTTCTCTTCTTGAAGTACAGATGGTATTATCCTCCTCAAGTATTTCTTGGAAAATTGAAAGGAATGTTAAAAAAAAATTATCATAGTGTTTCACACTATGATACAGTGTTTCACATACACTAGTTGCTGCTTATATTTAACTAACTTTGACACAGAATCATCTAAAATAGAAAATCTATGTGCACATTATGCAAATGCTTATAATTTATGTTCTGTTAGAATAGGTCTCCAATGTGAATTTCTGAATTACTAAATAAGGATCATTAGCAACTTGATTTTTTTTTACTACTGTAGTTCTACAGAAGAAATATTATCATTTTATGAATGTGTGAGACATTGAATGAATATAAAGTTTAATCTGGGAATATTTGTAAAAACTTTATTACTTTTTTGTTGGTTGAATAATTTATTCTAATTAGATTTTTACTAATACTATTTTAACATTTGTATTGAACGTTCTCACATTTTACATGGGAAATAAAACTATATGAAAAAAAGACATAAAAATATCTTCAGATCATGCCCCAATATCTGTGTTTACATACAGTTTTTGCTTATGTGCTTTTTTTTCCTGAGATAAAACCCAATTCCTGAGTTGAGATTTTGGCAAATTAAGATATATCAAAACTAGTACTATTTAATGGTTAATATAAGTAGTATATTTCATCATTAGAATATGTATTTTTTCTGACAACCATACAATATTTATTTAATTTTGGAGTGTTATAGCAATACAAATAGCTTTCTTTTGTATAATGGTCTGGATTGGTAACAGACCCAGATTACGAAAATCAAAGATTAAGGTCAGAAACTAATATATTAGATTGCGATTATATTGTTGGATTTTGTGAACTGTGTAATTCACTTAATGTATTAAGATTTTGTAGACTCATGTTTATTAATCTCTATTGCTTTTAAAATGACTGATTACTACAAAGTTTAACTTACTCAAAATTTAAAACACAAAAAATTAAAAGAAAAAATAAAAAGCACTCTTAATTTTGCCACAGGAGACAAAATATTTACATTTTATGTACAACTTTCTAATGCTTTTTCCATTTAATTTAAAAAAATAGTTAAGATTATATAATGCATTCATATTTTAAAATAAACTTTTGTTGAATTATCTTATATATAAAAATGTAATTTATTATAAAAGAAAATGAACTCATCCACATTGCTATCACCTATGTCAAAAAAAAAAAAAAAACCAACCCTCTAGCACTAGAAATTATTCTTCTGTTCCCACCTAATTGCTAGTTTTCCCTCTCAACAAAATTAATCACTGTCCCAGCTCCTAATACTATACCTTAGTTCTGTTTTTATATTTATAAAAATGGAACCATTTTTGTGTCTGCTTTTTTGGATAAACATTATTTTTTTTTAATTAATTTTTATTGGTGTCCAATTTACCAACATACAGAAAAGCACCCAGTGCTCATCCCGTCAAGTGTCCACCTCAGTGCCCGTCACCCATTCCCCTCCAACACCCGCCCTCCTCCCCCCTTCCACCACCCCTAGTATTTTTGAGAACTTTATCCTATTTTATATGAGTGACAGTTCACTAATTTTCACTGCACTCTTGAAATATACGTCAACCTATTTTTACACATTGTTTTGATGAACAATTGGGATGTTTTATAACTTTTCACCATTAACAATAATACTGAATAAACATTTTGCAGTGTCTTTTGAGACATATGAATATTTCTGTAAGTGAAGTTCTAGAGTGGAATGGTTGGTTTACAGAAAATGCATTAATTAACTCTAGTAGATACCTGGCAGTTTTAGGATGTCTGAATGAGCTTACATTTCCATCAGCCATAGTATATGAAAATCTCAGCCAATCCAAATCTTTGTCAATCTTCCTTACTTTAGGCATTTCATTCCAATATTATCTGACTGTATTTTTATGAGTAATTTTTAATGACCAATAAGAATGAGCATCTGTTTATATTTTTCTAACCAATTGTTCAGCCTGTTTTTTAATCTATTCAAGACCCTTGTTCCTTTTTTTTAATTGGTCATATCTCTTTTGGTTATCTATCTATCTATCTATCTATCTATCATCTATCATCTATCTATCTCTTATCTATCTATCATCTATCTATCTATCTATCTATCTATCATCTATATCATCTATCATCTATCTATATCTATCTATTTATCTATCATCTATCTATCTATCATCTATGTATCTATCTATTATTTATCTATCATACATCTATATCTTTTATTCTAAGTTTTTATTTAAATTCCAGTTAGTTTGGGATGCTTCAGTGGCTCAGCAGTTGAGCGTTTGCCTTTGGCTCAGGGCATGATCCTGGAGTCCCAGGATCAAATCCCACATTGGGCTTCCAGCATGAGACCTACTTCCCCTCTGTCTATATGTCTGTTTCTCTCTGTATCTCTCATGAATAAATAAATAAAATCTATAAAAAATTCCAGTTAGTTAGCATACAGTGTAATAATAATTTCAGGTGTAGAATTTGGTGATTCATTACTCATTTATACCCACTATTCATCACAAGTACCCTCCTTAATACCCATAATCAATACATATTTTTGTTATATATTATTTTTATGTATTGTAGATATCTTTTCTGACTCATTTCAGAATTTCCTATACTTAGCATAGTCAAATTTATCAATTGCTTCCCTTATGGTTAGTGCTTTTTTGCAGTCTGACTATCTCATAGTTATGGAGATATTTCTTCTATAGTCAAGGTGATGTTTCTTATTCTAGAACTCTTACTTGACTGTTCATCTTTTGATCAACAATTCCCTTGGAACAGTTATTCAAAATAGTGTAAAGGAGAAGTGAGGTTTATTTCTTCTCTAGATATCAAATCAGCTAACCCAAGACCAGTTAGAGAAAAAAATATTTTTTCACAAATGCTTTAAGTATCCATCTATCATCAATATCTATCATCTATCTATCTATCTATCTATCTATCTATCTATCTATCTATCATCTATCCATCTACCTACCTACCTACCTACATACCTATCTATTTAAAATCTGTCTGTCTATCAGTTTTGGACTCTCTATTTCACCGGTCCCTCTTTATTTCTCTATTTTTTCCCTATAGTACTTGTACCAGTGTCACACTGACATAATTACTGTTGATTTACACTTTTTCTTTACTGTGATATAAAATTTTATATATACATTGCTTCTTCAAGGTTACATATTTTTATTTTTCCATGTAAATTTTAAAAAGTTCTTTTAACTTTCCATTAAAAAACCTTGCTGATATGTAACTGAATCTCTAAATCGATTTAGGAAAAAAATATATTTATAATACTCGGTCTTCACAAACATTGACAAGAGCATATCTTATCTTTATTAAGGTCTTCTTTAATTTCCTTAAAACAAATTCTACAACAATCTGTGTAAAGGTCTTACACTATTTGATTTATTCCTAGTTTTTTCTAATATTTCAAATTTTTATTTAAATTCTAGTTAACATGTGGTGTAGTATTAGTTTTAGGAGTAGAATTTAGTGATTCACCACTTACATATAATACTCAGTGCTCATTAGAAGTGCTCTCTTTAATACCCATCACTCATCTAGCCCATCCCCCACACCTCCCCTCCAGTAAGGGCTTGTTCTCTATAGTTAAGAGTCTCTTTTATGGTTTGCCTCCCTCTTTCTTATTCCTAGCTTTTTAAATGTTTTTTTCTTCATTATGACATAAAACCTATTTTTAGAAAATCATTAACTAATGATCTGTGCCTAATAAATAGTTTTTTATATATTGATCTTATATGTAGCAAATTATTTATAGTCAAAGATTAATTATAGTAGTTTGCCCATAAATCTTTTGAATTTTCTACATAGACTCTCAAGCTATTTGTTTATTATGGCAGTTTAATCCTTTCATTTCCTATCTGTGAACAGTTTATCTATTTTGACTGTCAGATTGCACTGTGGATAATCTCCAGTAAAATATAATATATAAGGGATGGCAGCAGACATTCTTTTTTATTTTTAGTACCCAGGGAAAAACCTTAAGATTTTGCCTTTAAGTATGAACTTCACTGTAGGTTGTTTGGAGGATTTTTTAAATGTGCTTTATCAGATTAAGAAGTTTCCTTAGATCTCCAATTTGGCAATGATTTTTTATGATATATTGTAGCTTGCCAAATGCTTTTCTAAATCTCTTGAGATAGTTAATTTTTTTTCTTTTTTATTGTGTTAATGTGATTGATTTCTAAGTTTACACCAACTACATCTTCCTAAAAAAGCAAAATTGTCAAAACTGACATGTTTTAAAAATAAAAATACCATGAAGATATTCATAGTCAAAGTTAAGTATTAGTACTTAGTATCCTAACAGTATTAAGTATTGCTAGTATGAATGAAATGAACGAATATATCTGTAGTCTAAAGCAATAATTACAAGTATCTCTCAAAACATAATTCAGAATGAAAATTATTTTGGAAGGATGACTCTGCTCTTCACTTTTCTGCATCAGAAGCAATTAAAATAGACTATACCATTCCAGGTTTGGAAATTGAGAGATGTTAAGTAAATTTGAGATAATTAAATGTAAGTATCTATAGAAATTAATGATTAATTCTATGCTAAGGATGCATGGAAATGAGGAATTTGGGATATTTCCTAGGCTTCTGTTTTCAGCAGCTCTGAGGAGAGTAAAGATATGATTAGGTAGGAGGCAAAAAGGAAAGAAAGTTAATAAGTTTAATCTGAACATTTGAAATTAAGTTGAGGCTGAGAGGTTGAAGTTGTCTTTTAGCAGCAAATATACAGATAATTTTTCATTGTTCTATATTTCCCACTACTCAGAAATCTGCAATTAACATATATTATTTTTTAATCAGAAAAAATTAAATCAACATCAATTGATTGCTTGTGGAATTTCTATGAAATTGTAACTCATTTCTTATCATTAGAATAATACTTATTTAGGATAATTATTGACATAGACAAGTAAATAGTACATAAGAATAATTCTAAGCAAGGGAGAAAATTCTGCCTCCATTACTTTCTGGAAAACTCCATAAACTTCTCCAAGCATTTTTGTCTTTAATATCAGAGAAAATAATAATTATACCACCTGTGTCTGAGGGAGATTATGAAGGCCAGATCTGATGCACTCATAATGATAAGTAACTGTTATTGCCTAATTAGTAATCAGAAGAACTATAGAGAATATATATAAAATAAAAAGTAAGTTTCTGGGGGATCCCTGGGTGGCGCAGCGGTTTAGCGCCTGCCTTTGGCCCAGGGCGCGATCCTGTAGACCCGGGATCGAATCCCACATCAGCCTCCCGGCGCATGGAGCCTGCTTCTCCCTCTGTCTGTGTCTCTGCCTCTCTCTCTCTCTCTGTGACTATCATAAATAAAAATTAAAAAAAAAAATAAAATAAAAAGTAAGTTTCCATTTTCCTAAGAAGTACTAAAAGTTGAAATAATAATTGCTTAAATGTTCTTTTAATCCTGTCATTTCCTTTACTTAGTAGCATAAAGTTGCTGATATTCTATTTTTTTCTCTTCTATGTTCTTTCAAAATCCATCTAATCTAACAGTAATTAAGATGGTGGGAATGCTCAGTTTCCATTGTATAAAAAAAGTATATTCCAACTTTTAGCTGTTAATACATACTCAGGGTGTTTCAAGTCCCATGAGGTACTTTTTAGCTCCAAAATTTAAAACACTAGGGGCAGGAGTTTAGTTAGCATTATGTACTATCCTTCTAAATGTCATATTAAAATAAAATATTTATATGTTTCCTAAGCTACAGAAGTATATATGGTTATAAAACATGTCCAAGGAATGTGTGTTCTATTTAAGTAAATATTATAAATAATGGAAAATTATTTTGTTTCAAATAATAATTTTCGGAGAATTAGAACTGTAAAATATTTAGCCCCATAACTACACTGAATACATTGTAATTTCTTTGCCTCCTCAGAGGATGCCTGTATACCTTGGAGTTATCAAATGATTATAATTATTTTGCCATAATTGAAAGAAAATTCTAAAGTAAGAACATTTTATAGAATACCATATAACCAAGGTCTACCATATTTTGGGATTTGGGAAATATATTTTCTTCTTATTTTTTAAACATATTTTATTTTTTTTTTAATTTATTCATGAGAGGCATGGAGAGAGAGACAGGCAAAGACACAGGCAGAGTAAAAAGCAGGCTCCATGCAGGGAGCCCAAGGTGGGACTCAATCCCAGGTCTCCAGGATCATGCCCTGGCTGAACGCAGTGCTAAACTGCTGGGCCACCGGGGCTGCCCTTATTTTTGAAATTCTAAACAAAGTAAACCATAGTACTGAGTTTGGGGAAAAGTGTAATGTAGTGATTGAGATGTTAGGCTTTGGAATTATATCACCTGGGCTTCAGTTCTATGTACCAGCTTTATGGCAAAAACAATGTCTTTCCTCAATAATTTTATTTGTAAAGCATTAACTAGTCTGAGATATGTGCTTAGCACAATTCATGGCACAGAATTAAAGTTAATGTTTATTGAACAGATAACTATAGTATATCCTAACTTCTGAATCTCCCCTTAATTTTCTTCCCTAAAGTGGAAGAACATATTACAACAAGAACTTTGAGAAAACAGTTTTTCTTAGTTATTTTTATGATGTAAATGAGAGTGTTTTTATTAAATTTTCAAAGTTTATAGATTTTATAAGAATGAAACTGTATACTAAAATATTTTATATGCATTTTACTCTTTAAAAGATTCCTAACATAAAGTCTGTTTAGACTGAAGTGGTTATGTGCATATTATTTAAGATTACAATAGTGAGAGGATGTTGGGAGCCAAATTAGCTATAAAGTTAAAAAAGATCTTCAACACCTTTAGCAATACGAAATTCAGAAGTGGAAAAATCAAACCTCCATTCATGCATCCCATGGAACTATAACACATGTTAATAGAATGCACATCGATACTACTATTTAAGTTTACATTAAGCTTATTGACTAAACCTAATGCCAATGTCATAGTGTTGTTATTTTGAGTTGTAAATGTTTCAGAAGTGGTTCAGGCCAAGAAATGATTGGAAAAAGATAATATTCCATGAAGGTAAAAATTCATACTGCATTGTAAAATCTCAGCTACAATAAACCAGTTTGATCCATTATTTAAGCTCATTATACAAGGAAATGTGAAAAAGTAACAACTTAATACATTTGTCATATATTATGGGATTTAAAAATTAGGAAATATGAAGTTTAACACTGCCCATTTTCCTGTTGTTATTTTGTGGCATTTAATTTTCACAGCAGTTTGTGTTTTATTCTACAGCATAAGGTAACATTAAGAATTACAAAGTATGGGGGATCTCTGGGTGGCTCTGTGGTTTGGCACCTGCCTTCAGCCCAAGGCATGATCCTGGAGTCCCAGGATTGAGTCCCACATCAGACTCCCTGCATGGAGCCTGCTTCGCCTTCTGTCTGTGTCTCTGCCTCTCTCTCTCTCTCTCTCTCTCTCTCTGTGTATTTCATGAATAAATAAAAGAATCTTTTAAAAAAAGAAGAATTACACAGTATGATATGGATTAAACTTGTGTATTCTTGACACTTAAATGTTGTTTCATATACTTTTGTGTTTGTATTAGAATTAAAGAATCAATACAAATTCTAAACAACCATTAATAGTATTACTTCTCTTTACATATATGCATATACATTTACTTTTAGTTTTAGTTACTAAGAGTATTTGGCTAATGAAAGCTAAAAATAACGCCAGATACCATTTCTCTGATGCCTTCTATGTCCCAAGGCCTTATGTGCACTTTTCTTCACACGTCATCATCACAAGTAGGTGTTATTAGACATAGCTACAGATGAAGAAACAGGCTAAGTGATAGTTAGCAATTTGACCACATCACATGGCTTCTAAACAGCAATGTCTGTATTATTTCTAGGTAGCATACTTTCTCTAAGTAGGTGCATCGATTCGAGTCTTGAAATTTATGATACATTCAAAATGGATAATTTAAGGACAATTTAATAAAGGGATTATTTACAAATATATGGATCGGTTGAGGAAAATTATAAATGGTGGGGGAATATTCTCAGGCTCATAAGACAATGGTAAACGATGTGGTAAGAGCCTTCAGACAGGAGCTGTAGCCACTAAAAGATGAATGTTACAAACCTATGGTCACTGGATGGGGAGGCAACTGAGAAAGCAAATATCCTGAACTCCGTCTTCTATTGGACTCAGCACCTCCTTCTGTTGCTTCATATTTGCCAATCTGGAGTACAAGGCAGCCCATTGGAAAAGATTTAAGGGAACAGATGACAGCTATTCAGTTTATAGGCTATATTTAATAATTCCTGTAGGATAAGAATTTTTAATGAGAATAGACTCTATTTTCATATCATAAGCAAATTGTCAACCAAACCTACTTTGCTTCCTCAGATTGTGAATAAAAGGGTTAATCAAATCTAAATGTCATATAAAGTACTGGGCTTACCAGTTAATAAGTGCAAATTACAGTGCATTAATATTTGGAAAGAAGAAAGACAACATAAAGCAACAGATTTCAAATTACACTCAGGAAATCAAGAGATATGCCTTCTACTTCTCTCCACTAGCTGCACTTTCTATTCAATTCTCACTTCACTCAAAAACTGTAAATCCCAAGAATACATTATTATGTTGGGATGAGGTAGTAAAGTTATAGGACATTGCATTCTGAATGTGTTTTTGTTTCAGGAATATTTATAAATTTGGTTAGATAGGAAAGGGCCAGGGGTCAATTATACCAGCATGTGCATTCTTTCTTGTACTATGCTGCACAATAAAGATATTCACATTTAATCTGACTTTTGAGAGTCATTAAAGAATCATATATATATATATATATATATATATATAACTAACATATATATATATATATAACTAACGGATTGTAAGTGTACACTATTGAATTAACTGAAGGCTCTAGTGGCATCAATGTTTGATGGGAAAAGGAGAATGCAAAATATATCTTGTTTTTTAAAACAGAGGAAAATATTACTGTGAAAGATTCTGCAAGAAACAGAATACATGACTTTTGTGGTCTCTTGGATACTAAGAAAAATAGATTTAGATTATTTTTGTCATGAAATACAGTAAAAGCTTAGAAAAAATAATTGTCTTAAAAGTGCAAATGGCTGTGCTTTCTATAAACTGGCACAAACGCACCCCAGGGTGACGTATATAATAAATCGATGACTGACATAAAAAAGAGGAAATTAAAGTAGTAGTAAAATTTAATAGAAAGATTCAGATGTACATTGGAGGCAGTAAAAGAAGGCATATCATGGGATGAGGAAGATAAACGTAATAAGTTTTCATGTAATAGATGAAAAGAGAAAGAAAAATTTAAAATTAAAGTAAAAAATAAAAATAGGATAGTTTCATGTCAAAAATTATAGGTGTGCCTATGAGAGATATCAGATAATATGAATAAAAGCTTCAAGATATTTTGAAAAAAATTATTAAATTTAAGAAAAGGACTTATGATAATATAGTTCTAAGCAGAATATTGGCTTCAATGGATAAAAATTATGTAAATAGATGCAGATTTACTCATAACCTTTAAAGTTAATGCTAAAAGTACAATGTGTAAATATCCAGAAAGGAAATATTTATGTTAATTAAAAAATAAATATGGTCATACAGTTCTCCTTTATTGAGATGAAAAATAAGAAGACAGAGTCTACGTTTGTTTTTTTTTTTTAAGATTTTATTTATGTATTCATGAGAGACACAGAGATAGGCAGAGACATAAGCAGAGGGAGAAGCAAGCTCCATGTGGGAAGCCCGATGTGGGACTAGATCCCGGGACTGCAGGATCACTCCTAGGCATCATATTTATAAAAAAAATTTGTATATCATAAGAAATAAGGATACAGAACTTAAAAGTCATACTATTTTTTAAGTTTTTATTTAAATTTCAGTTAGTTAATATACACTGTAATATTAGTTTTAGTTGTAAAATGTAGTGATTCAAACTTCCATACAATACCCAATGCTCATCACAATAAATGCACATCTATCTTACCTATAACCCCCAACTCCCTTCTGGTAACCATCAGTTTATTCTCTATTAGTTAAGAGTCTGTTTCTTGGTTTGCCTCTTTCTTTTTCTTTTTTTTTTCCTTTTGTATGTTTATTTTGTTTCTTAAATTCCACATATGAGTGAAATTATGTGGTCATGCTCTACATGCTGCTGTAAGATTTGAAATCAGGTACAGGTTTAAACATTTACAATAGTTAGGAATGTGACTAAAATTAGATACACCTCTAAAATATTATAAGAGCCTAAATAATAAGTATAAAGTACAAGGAATTGAAAAAATATTTGTAAGTTTTAATATGATAATTGCATAATAAAAATCTAACCCATGCCGCAAATTAAAATTTCAATACAAATAAATATTAAGGTGATAGATACGTAATTTGTATTTAGCTTAAATAAATATGAAAATCATTGTTTCATTCCAAAATTAGATACATATCTACTAAACTTAAGTAAACCATATAAACTAGTAGGAATAAATTTAGTTCCTTAATAATTACAGAGATAAATAAGCAAATAATACACAACTTTTATAACAAAACAAAACCACAGGAAACAACGAATAGCATATAAAAATAAAGGCATAAATATAGAAAAACTAAAGTAACTTGAAAAATAAATGCTATTAAAACTGTCTTAATGGGATACCTGGGTGGCTCAGTGGTTGAGCATTTGCCTTCAGCTCAGGTCGTGATCCCAGGGTTCTGGGATCGAGTCCCACATCGAGCTCCCCAGAGGGAGCCTGTTTCTCCCTCTGCCTGTGTCTCTGCCTCTCTCTCTCTCTCTGTATCTCTCATGAATAAATAAATAGAATCTTATTTGTTTATTTGTTTATTATTCATGAGGGAGAGGCAGAGACACAGGCAAAGGGAGAAGCAGGTTCCAGGCCGGGAGCCCGACGGGGGACTCGATCCGGGACCCCAGGATCACGCCCTGGGCCAAACGCAGGGGTCAAACCGCTGAGCCACCCAGGGATCCCCCTAAAATCTTTTAAAAAAATAAATAAATAAAAATGTTGATGCACAACTTGATTGTCACAAAATATCATGGAGGACAAATGACATCTTCAGAAAAATATGCTTTATATGAGCCCATCATCTTCTTTCTCTTAAACAAAAATAACAAAAGTACTGATGTTGGGGGGGATTGAAAAAGTGAGGTAGTGTGTGTTTTTAAAATTCAAGAATAGGGCAACCCAGGTGGCTCAGCGGTTTAGCGCTGTCTTCAGCCCAGAGTGTGGTCCTGGTGATCCGGGATCGAGTCCCACTCAGGGTCCCTGCATGGAGCCTGCCTCTCCCTCTGCCAGTGTCTCTGCCTCTCTCTATAGATAATAAATGAATGAATGAATGATGAATAAATAAATAAATAAATAATAAATAATATTATAAATAAAATTCATGGATAAATAAAAAATAGTCAAACAAAAGTAGGAAGCACGATTGACAATAAATAATGGGGAGAAAGTATTCATTGAGGTAAATAAAGCAATTTTTAATTTATGAAATTAAAATTTATAGCAAAGTAAACAGTGATGAATCTCCATTTACCTATATTATAACCTGAAAATATGATATGAAATTGTATAAGGATAAATTCATAGAAATGTGCTCTTTTTGACATTTAAGCTCTGCTGTGAGTTTAATCTATGAGTTTATACAGAAGTTCATAATTAGTGAATAAATAATTGCAAAGTAGAGAGGCATAATATATATAACAAGATAAACCTAGTACAGAAGAAATGAGGCTATTCCTCATAGTCTTGATTCTCTTTCTGCATGGGAGACTGCTTAGTCCAAACTCTTTTCCTTTATTAAATAACTTTAATTCTAGGTATCTATACAAAAGCGTTCACTAAAATGTAGAA
Organism: Vulpes vulpes; assembly: GCF_048418805.1. NCBI lineage: Eukaryota > Metazoa > Chordata > Mammalia > Carnivora > Canidae > Vulpes > Vulpes vulpes. The sequence goes on from NC_132786.1 coordinate 89,850,873, forward strand.
AATTTACCCAGAGTTGTCACTTCTAGCATTATTCACATGGCAGAAATTGGAAGCAGTATAAAAGTTTAACATTAATGAAAGGAATTAATGGTGTACACATATAATATAATAATTCTCATTGAGATTATCACATAGAAACAAAAAGGTTTTTTGGCTTGATACCATATTAAAAATAGGACAAAGTGGGAAATTAGGATATAATAGCACAATCTCAGTTACAGAAAGACAAATATATAGTTATTTTAGAAAATCTAGACTGAAAAGACATTATATTGGGTTGTTAATAATGATATTCCCTAGATCTTGTGATTTTTAACTTTGTACTTTCTTAAGATATTTCTTAATTTTCGATAACATATGGATCTTTCTTTTTAATGAAAAGGAAAATTTAATGCAATTAGTTAATTTTTATTTGAAAAAGGTCTATATACATATATACTTCTTTACAGTTATTTTGATCCTTTTGAACATAACATATTCCTCAAAATTACTATAAAAGTATCAAATATCTAGTTTACTGGAGAGGAGTCATATATTATTATATACACTTATTTATTTATTGCATACATATTATACATACATACATGTATAAGTATATAGAGAGAATTATTATCCCCAAATCTCATTCTCAGTTTGATACCTTTTCTCCATCATGTTTCAAATGAAATACAAATAATTCTTAGGATGTGTTGGACCAATCACTTTTTTTTAAAAAAAGATTTTATTTATTTATTCATAAGAGACACAGAGAGAGAGAGAGTCAGAGATACAGGGAGAGGGAGAAGCAGGCTCCATGCAAGGAGGGTGATGCAGGACTCAATCCCAGGGCTCCAGGATCACGCCATGGGCTGAAGACAGGTGCTAAACCACTGAGCCATCCAGGGATCCCTGGACCAATTACTTCTGTTTGTTAAGAGCCATTAATGCTTAGGCTTATTTTTTTTGTTGTTTATTTTTGAGATTAGGAAGTCCTTTTGTATTCTTTAATCCTCATAGTAGCTATTTGTTTTACTGTTATGCTTCAAATGAAATTTTATGAATAAATGATTTAGTAAATTTAATGTGTTGATATATCAGCATTATTAATTATTTAGTAACAGTTATAAATATTAAGCAAAGAAAAACCTCAGATATAATTGTTAAATGGAATAATTTCCAAACAGAAAATGCCACACACATTTTTAAATTTAGTGAAGGATTTCGGATTATATATGACTATTCTCCTAAGTTACCTTTCCAATTTCTTTCTGTTTCCTCTATAACTAACGATATGAACTGTGTTTTACAACTGGCAATTCTATTTGAATCTTTCTTTTCCTAACTAAAACCAAACAAGAAACATAAAATATTACGTAAGATTCAAGACACTGATTGTATAGCTTCTTCGAATTCTATTTACATACATAGTTTCTATTACCACTAATGAGAGTCTTGCATGTGTTTTGAGAACTAGCATCCAGTAATTTTCTGAAAATGCACATATTGATAAGGTCTTTTTCCCTTCTTTTTTGGTCCTTTGTTGGTTGTTGAGGAAACAAATTCAATCTGCAGGTATTACAACCCGCAGCTTTCCAAAGGGATTCTCTCAGTGCTTTTAAAATCTAATTATATGACACACGACAGGCCAAAATCACCTCATCTGGTAATGTAACAAAAAAAAGTAGTTTAGTATCTTATTTTTATTGTCTAATTATGAGCAATAGTGTCTCATTATTTGTTTCAAATTTGGGATTTCATTAAAGACATCGGCAGCACTTTCGCTGAAAACTTCCTAAGAATTACTTTTAATATCTGGGTTTTTTTTTTACCAATATTGGGAAAATTTTTATAAGGAATAAAGGAAGTTTATAAGTGTAGCAACAAATTAAATAAAAATAAAATTTTATGAAAATGTTTACCCACATCTCAGCACCAATGGTTCATCAGAGTCATGTGATAACTTAAATAAAATATTAATGCCTGATCCATGTCCCTGACCAATTATATTTATGTCTGATTCAGGTTTGCTTGGACAAACTCACAGTTTATGAGTGCTCAGTGATCTAGCTCCCAAAAATGTGAGAAATTATGTATTGATTTACTCTCATAGGGGATAAAATTATGAAAATTCCCTAAATGATAATTAAATAACCTTGTACATGCCTGTTGGATTTTTGCAATTCATGGATTACACGTGGGACTGAGAACACATTATCAACTCTTGTTTTTCTGCATTAACTAGGACTAGAGCTAATAGCCATAGATATAGCTAACTTAAGAAAAACACATTTTATCTCCATTGAAACACAGGCTGATTCCATCAGGCAAGAGACTAGAATCGAATTGAATCAGAGAGAATTGAATCAGATGGAAGAGACTAGCAAAGAAACTTCCTTTTCTTCCACTATAAAATCTAGAATAGAAAATCTGAAAGATTGTTTATTAAAAAAAAAAACTTGTGTTACTCGTTCTTCTTTCAAAGTATTTAATTAACCTTTTTATTATTCTTTTTCTAAAGAAGTTTTGCAACTTGCAGTTTACCCTTTTCATTCACATTGAAAGAATTGCTAGTCATCAATTTAATTTCATTTACTTATTTATTTTCCTTTTATTTTTTAAAGTGAATTCTATGTCCAATGTGGGGCTTGAATTTACCACTGTGAGATTAAGAATTGATGATCTGGACTCCTTGGATGGCTCACTGGTTTAGCACCTTTGGCCCAGGGTGTGAGCCTGGGAGTCCCAGGATCAAGTCCCACATTGGGCTCCCTGCATGGAGCGTGCTTCTCCTTCTGCCTGTGTCTCTGCCTCTCTCTCTCCCTCTCTGGCTCCCTCTGCCTCTCATAAATAAATAAATAAATAAAATCTTAAAAAAAAAAAGAATCGCATGATCTACTAACTGACTCAGTCACGTGCCCCTATTCATTTAATTTTAAAGCCAAAACTGCATATATTAGAATCAGTTAAAACTTCATTATAATTGGCAAAATATTTACTTTCTATTTCTATTGTATTTTCAGTAGACATTTCAGGCATAAAACTCAAATTTTCCTACTTTTTAAGAACATCTAAGGATTAGAAATGTTAGTGTTGATGGAAGTTGTCAGTCTGCGCTCATAAAGTGCTTCACTGACCTTTAATTTTGATATGAATAAAGTTTGTTGTCATGTTCATGAAGATTAAGAGGTTTGTGCTGTTGGAAATGGAAGTTTTATATTGATCTATAACATTTTGCTTTCTCACACTGTTAAATTTAACACTTTTTTAAAATTTAGAACTTGCTCAATCTGTATTCCTATAATCAAAGATGATCCTTATTTCAAATACTCACAATTTATATCAAAATTGACTAGACTTAAATGTCTTAATTTAAGGCTTAATTTCCTGGTAAAAATATTAAGGTGAATATTAAAAGTTTTCAAGAGCCTAACAATAAAGCCAAGGGCATCTTAAATAATAATTCATCCTGGAAAAGTTATTAATAATTTATCCTGGAAAAGTTGAAGACTATTAGGAAGTATGCACATAAAACAGCACCAAGTAGAAGAAGCATCATCCAGGGTCTCAGGAAATTTGCTTTCTTTTTATGATTTTTTTTCCACCCTAACTATAACCCATACCATGATGCCAAATAGTATGTCCTCTCCAACCTCTCTAACAGGCCTCATCCCGTTAACATTGTTGCTGTTTGTTTGTACTGAACAAAAACACCCTCATGTAGGCTGTGGTGTGAACTGGTATCTACTCTTGTCTGGTCTGAGCAGGCTTCATCTCACTGGTTTGTCTCACAAAGCATGCCTGTATGACTTTAGGGGTTTTGTTTTGTTTGTTTGTTTGTTTGTTTGTTTGTTTGTTTTCATGAAGGAGTGTGCCCTTCAATAAAATTCACTGCAGAATAGATAAAAAAAAAATTTCAATTGACACCTTTCAGTTGACACCTCGACTGAGAAATGTTTGCTTCATTATTTCATTTGTGGTTGATTTCTAATTCTACTTCTATATAACCTCTGCTTCCAATTCCACCCCAGCATCCACTCCTGAGTCTAGCATCAATCCTAGTTGGTTAATATTTCTCTTTCATTTGAAGGTTTAGGAAAGCTCCTATTCTTCAACTTTAATTATTTTGCATAAACATTAGAAAATTGTACTATAGGGGTACCTGGTGGCTCAGTTGGTTAAGTGTCTGACTCTTGGTTTCGGTTCAGTTCATGATCTCATGAGTGGTAGTATCAAGTTCTGTGTGGAGCCCCATGTGAAGCTCTGCATTCAGTGGGGTGTCTGATCAAAGATCTCTCCCTCTTTAAAAACTGTACTATAATATACATTAGCAACTAACATACTATTGTGGTTAGGATGAAACCCATGTAGCATTTTCATTCTGTTGAAATCACAAACTCTCTTGTACTATATTTAATACTAGTACTTATCACATGGCCTAAGAATACTTAGTGTAGAGCTTAATACCCCCCATAGTCCCCCATTTTATCCTCCAGAAGCCCCAAAGCAAAGAAACTATTTATGACACATATATGTGAAATTATTTTTAGTTTTACTTATCAAGATCTGGGGTAAGAGTAAGGAAACAAGCAAATAAGCCCATATAGAAGCATTACAGACTTACCTATGAGTTATTATTTGAAAATTACTTTAATAAATATCTGAAACGCAATAAAGAGAAGTAAATTATTTTCTGGAATAAATAGAAGTGAAGAAATGTTAAGAATGAAAGTAGATACCTCAGCACTGTAGGAAAGGAGAGCTAAAGAATAATTCACGGACTAGCCTATTTGTGGACTTCCATGAAAAATAAAAGAGAATCCCTACAAAAGTCTTACTGCTTTCTTGTAAAGATTCCAGTTTGGAATGAAGGTACTGTTGTCATATACATATATGTAACTCCTGGGAATTTATTTTTATAACTGCTTCTAATACTATTTACACTAATAATTACCCATACTTTATAAGGAGACTGTATCATCATACGCTTTCACCTTTTAATTTGATTGTGCTAATCATATAAAATTAGAGAATAAATCTACTAATGATAACAGGTGTGCTTGTTAGCATGCTTCATAGATATTTTGATTAGTTTATATCCAAAGTATGCAAACATTTTTGATTACCTGTATATAGTACAGCATTATAGCAAAACTCCAAGATGAAGTCATAAAGAATTTCTGAATTGCAATCTGCAAAATATCCTTCAGGTTAAAGCAATACCTTTTAAAAAAGGGAAAATAAGATCTCTACTCTATGTCATATAGAGTTTAAATTAGAAGACTGATTACCTATTTACAGAAACTGTCAATGAACTCAGCAGTGATAGAGGAAAGTTGGGAATTCTAGTTTTATCTTGTTTCAGAATATAAGTATTCACAATGTTCTATATGTTTAACTTCAAATTGCTGGATTCAGTAGTATTTTCACTCATATAATTATGTAATACTATTAATCCTTGTTGACAGTCAAAATTCTACAATGATCAGCTTTGTACCGTTATATGAATAAATTCTACAGGATTATAAATACTTTATTCTTGAACTTATTTCTATTTTACTTAAATAATATACTTCAGATGTTAATGTTTCTAAGCCATTTTTACTCTTGAAATATTTGTTTTTATTGGCTTATGTGGTTATGAAATAGTCTCTAGAGAGAAGTGACAGGCTCACTGTTATTATAAAGCTCTGCATTTATGGCTATATTAAGCAATAATAGCTTTGCTTATTCTAAAGCATCAATCCATTTAACTCAGAAGCAAATTTATTATTAAAAGTTACTTTTTATTTTCTCTTCTCTCTCAAATGTAACACATTAGTTAGGAGGATATAAGAATATACCACAAGAGGTAAAATTTGCTATACTAAACTTGACCACTTGACCGTAAAAGAGAAATTTCTAATCCTGCAAATAACTACTCTTGACAGAACTTCTACTTACACTTAGGGAATGCATGAAGCTTTAAATCTTTATGAAAACCATATGAGATTGATTCTTATGAGACCCAATTTTAAATTCCATCTAATAATTTGAAAATTGTGGTCCAGGGAGATTGCCCACTGAAAAGTAAAACATTAATAAAGAGAAAAATGGTGTTTTGAAATCCTGGTTATGTCATTACTCACTTTAGAACATACAAAATTTCTCTCTCATGTAAACTTCTTTCATATAAACCATCTTATATGGTAAAAGAGGTATAAATCCACTTATCTCATATATGCAAGGATTAGCACATAGGCAGGATTAAAATGCCTGTGATGATCAGTGAGTTGAAGTCATCATTAATATTAAATATCTTTCTGAGAAGAATTTCCATGGCAACTTGAGTTGTGAGTCCCCAAGAATGTCAGAGTTATCATGGTGAAATTCGCGATTTAGTCAGCCAGTGTAAAGGGATGTGTTAACCATTAGTCCTACTGTCTTCCTAAAATCACGCCACATAGAAAGTCATTTCTCCTGCGTTTTGTAAGCATAATATCAAAGTCGCTCCTAAATCAAAAGTGTTAATCCTTTGCTAAGCAGTCATAGTGGTCATGCTTCCGTAAATAAGGTCTAACTGAAAAACGTATGTTCTTATCATTGAGATTTTTTGTCCCCTAATAAGATCATTTATCAAAAAATGAATGTGTTCCCCAGTATCAACACAAATTTGAATGATGCTAATGTAATCTTGCTAAGAAATCTTCTCTCAAGAGACTATTTTAAAATAATCAAGCAAACAAGCAAATAAAATTTGCCTACATCTGCTGGTTGTATGTATCAAAGCCCTAAACTATTTGATAAACCACCTGGGATTAGGGCTTTACAGCTAGAAGACCTTTCTAAATTTTGCCAATCCTCAAATTTCTTCCTTTTCCCTTTCAGCTTCCCTAGGCTCACAGTACCCTATAACCCAGGATACTTCTCCAGAAATCCTAGGATCTGCTCTCCATGTCACTTATCTGCTGACTGGCTTGTGAAAGATCCTGTAGTGGAAACAAATTTTAGACCCATTCCAATTTCTCATCCTCAAACTCAATCAGGCTCAAATGAGGGACTACTCCTCAAAGGCTAGGTGTTTTCCTGATGATATTATATGAGACTTTTTGTGTCTAGAAGTCATTACCATTGTCTCAAGTTAGTTTTTTTTTCTTGAAAAGCTTAAGTGAATAATAAAAGATAAGGGGGATCTATTTTAGGAAAGAATTCCATATACATGACCTTGTGTAATTTTGGTGGTTTTGTAGGGAGATAAGTGGTAAGAAATAACATTTCAAAACCCAGTTGTGTGATGGAGTGTTGAAAAGGGAAATTGTAACCCTTTCCAAGATAATACACCTAACAAAATTTGTTGTTTAGAGATTATTTCATATTATTCTTATCCCTTATTTTTGCTCACAATTCTTTCCCATACCTACTGATCCACTTGTAACTATCATGCCAGGTAGAACCCATAATCTCAGAAAATGGAATTTATCACTAATGGCCTCTCACTAGGGTGGGTTAGAGTGTTCTATTACTGTTAGAGCAATCTGTTGAAGAAACAGGAGATCAGTTCTTGTTCTCCTGGACAGGAGTGCTGAAGAGTTTTGTCAGAATCACTATTATTTGTGGAGCTTCAATTTTGCAATCCTGTTAGTGCATGCTACATTTCATTCATTTATTCATTTTTCCTATAAAAGATTACAGTGTATACAATGACATCTTAGGGATATGTGTCATAAAAAGTTTGTATTTTAGTGGGGAGATGACAGTGTAACATGAATGGCACATGTATATAATAAACCATAGTTAATGCTAGTGATAATGTAATATGTTCAGTTTAGGAAACTTATAATAGAAACATGTGGGTTGGATTTTAAAATTAAATCCTATCGATAGCATTTTCTATAAGAAAAGTTGGTCCAATTTTAAACAACCAACTAGAAGATTAACTTAAAAAATAGTTTGTATATTGGAAATTGCAAGTCCTGGTATCTTCCAGACTATTATTCTTTTCAATTGCATTAAGTAAATTAAATTAAGAATTTATGCAAATATATCTCCATTATAGTGTTCAATGTTTTAATTATTCAAACTTTTGTTCCTCTGTTAGTTAATAAAAACATTATGTAGTTATATGAGACAGAAAAAAAAATGAGAACAATGAGAATATTGGTCTGCTATTTATCCACGAGAGAAAAAGAGTAAAAACAAATGAAGTGAGACTTTCAAATGATTAACTTACATATTGAGAATAACTTTTTAAAGCAATTTAAAGAAATGCAAATCTTAAAAAAAAAAGAAATGCAAATCTTGGTTGTTGAAAGTCACTTAAAAATGAAGATGGAATTTGGAGATGTCAAAATTCTTACTTATACCATTTCCTTATCATGTTAACATCTGCCTCTATTATGACATCTACACATGGTTTTCAAAGCCATTTTCACTATACCAATCATTATGAATATTCATTAACATATATAGGGTAGTTTAAAAATTCACTAAATTTTCATAAATAATAAAACATCATGCAGATTAGCGTGTTTGGTTTATCTGAAATTATTATTTCTATTTTAAGAGGAATGTCATATTGGATATGCATAAATGCATATACTACATACATGTGTGTTTATATGGGTCCTTATTAACGTATGAATACACACACATCCCATTATAGTTTATAATACTTTTATTACTTGTCATTGTACCTTATTGACATTGCACCATATGTGAAAAAATAATAATCTGAACACTAAAAGTGAAGTATAGTTAAGTGAAGTGAAAACCTAGAAAACTAGTTTCCCTGGGGAGCAGCTATCTAACTCAGGCTATTTTCAAAATTCCTTAAAAGAAACTTGTTTAAGACATTTAAGGAGTTATTTTGAGACACTGTATAAACAGCTTATCTGCTTTTCCAGCATGCAATTTTTGTTGTTGTTACAGATCTGAAATGGTTAATATCAGTCTGAGCAACTTCTGCAGTGTTTCTTTTATAATAGTACAAACTCTTTCTTTAGCTTACTCAGTTATAATAGCATTTTCTAAAAGTACTATAAACATTTTGGAAGAAAAGCACAGATGATTATTGGATACAAATATATCATTAGATTCATTTTTGTTGACATGCATGTCATCTTTATAAGTAAATATGTAATGTATAAATAATTATTAGAGATGATATATAATGAACTATTAATATATAAATTATATATAATATATCAATATATAATGTACAATACAGAGGTATATTATAAGATTTATAAGACTATATGACAAAATATGAGTATGTATTAAATATGTTTTAATAATCATATACAGTATATATACTCAATATATATAATATACTTTATACCCAAGATTTTATGAGTACTTTATATATATTATATACTCATAATGTTTAAATATTGATACATAATATTTACTTATACATAAATATATGTAATTATAAAATAACTTAAATGTTAGGCAATATTATATACAGATATATTTTATGATATATTCCACAATTTTAATATAATATAAAATAAATATGCATTTTATTATGAAAATGCCATATTTATTTTGATAGGTATATTTCCATACATATTTTTAATGATAAGTATTGGGATCAGATTAATGAAAGAAAATTCAGATGTTTGCTGTATGGTCTGCTGAGTCAGTCATTTTAGTTCCTCTTTAACTTAACCATCTTCCCAGAAGGACTTTGCCATCTATTTCCATTTACAGAGGCATGTTTTTCAAGTGGGCACTGGATGCTTATATGTTCGTACACTAACTGGGTGAAGTAATCATGTGAAAACTGCACTTAACTGAATCATAGGAAAACATTCTTCAGTGTTTTATATTAATGAATTAAAGTTGCATGTGAATGAATAACTTAATGAAACACTGGATTTCATTAATCTTATTAAGGCTAGCTGGCCCAATAAACTACCAGAGTCCTTATCACATGCGCGTGTGATATTTTGTGGCCTTAAAACAATAACTGTCTTCTATAGTCACACATTTTACCTAAGAGATTCCTTTAATTAGGGCATCTGATGGCTTAGTCAGTTAAGTGTCCAAGTCTTGATTTTGTCTCAGGTCGTAATCTCAGGGCTGTGGGATTTAGCTCCACATCAGGCTCTGCACTCTGCTTGTCCCTCTCCCTCTATTCCTTGCCATGTGCTCTCTCTCTCTCTCAGTTAAGTAAATAAAATATTTTGTTTTAATTCCTACTTTTTCTAGTTACAAAAATGATTTCATCCACTTATATCACTTCCTAACCTCTTAGTTTCATGCTGATCCTAAATTTGGTCAATAAGTCTTTAACATCTTCTGCCAAGTTATTGCATGTATATTGCCTAATATACATATTAGGAAAAGATCAGGGATGCAGTGCTTTTAAGTTGAAAATGATACATTAAATTAATAATAATGTAATAATTAATATAAAATAATTCATTAATAAGAAAACATGATAGCATTTTGAGTAATTGTAATGGGCCAAACCCTATACTAAATTCTTGAGATGTATTTGTAAAATTTCACAAGGAACCTCTGGTTAATATTATTGGAATCTTCTTTTTATAAGTGAGGAAACTGAGGCATAGGAAAGTGAGTTACTTTGGTTGAGATCCTGTATTTAGGTAACAGTACAGTGAGAATTCAACTCTCAGCAGCTGAGTTCCCAAGTTGGTACTTGATGTTATGCCACATTGACATGACCATTTCTATTACTTATACCTTTTTTTTTTCTTTTAAGAGGGAGAGGGAAAGAGTACATGTTCATTGAGGGGGGCCAAGGGAGAGGGAGAGAGGATTTGTAAGTGGTTTCTACACCCAGAGTGGAGACCCATGCAGGGCTCAGTCTCATGACCCTGAGATCATGACCCCTGCCAAAAACAAGAGTCTGGCACTTAACTATATGAGCCACTAAACGTCCCTAGACCATTCTTTATAGCAGGTTTCTTCTCCTCTGAAAGAATATTAAGAGAAATTTGTCAAAGCATATGCTGAAATGTAGAAAAATATATGTACATGGCCAAATATATCTTTTAGATGTTAGAACGTGAAAAAAAAAATGGCGAATGGATGAATAAATAAATCAGCGAATCCAAAGCATGGTGATTCAATGCATAGCTCTGAAATCAGATGATTTGGTTTAGAAGTTAATCTGACATGTTTTATTTTTCAGACACTTATGATGGCTGCTTTTCCTTCCATCCTATTTAAAAGCTATGCTTTTATTATCCTGGCTATGAATACTCAATGACACTGACCTCTACTATTTAAATCTGCAATTCCCCAATGTTTTTCTTAAAACCAGAGCATTTATCTATCTCCAGTTTTTCAAAAAACTATCCCATTCTCTGTAATTCTTCAAATATCATGAAGAACACTTTAATAATCTTAACTTGAGTTTTCTCAGTACTCTGGGAAATAACTCATTTTGGCCATAAGACAAACTTATTTAGAGCAGTTACCTGGCCTCTTACTATCTCCTCACTTATCACAGGCTTCAATTCCCTCTTTCAAAAGTTAGATGTGCACTTTCAGCCTGATGCTCATTCCCCTTGACAGAAAAGACAGAAGCAAAATAGGAGTTCAGTAATTCTACTTTCTATTATCTACTAACCTTACAGCATGAGCTCTGAATAGCAGACCTGAACTTCCCATTATCTTTTTCATTTTTGTTTGTGTTCCAGATATTACTTTTAAAAACTCTTTTATCATGTCATGAATTCATTCAACAACGTATAGTAAATATTAGACAATGACTGTTGTAGGGCAGAAAGTCTTCATGCCTGACTGTGGCATCACAGAACATATCTGCAGTAAATACAGCACAAGTTGAAAAGTTCAATTATAAAGGAATAAACAAAATTTGAGGCCATATTCAGGAAGTAATCACTGACTCTGGTAGGGAAATTAGGAAGGCTTTAAAGGGAAGGTGACTTTTGAATCAGCTTCAAAGAGTTTTTCCATGTTTTCTTTTCTATATATGTGCTTTGACCTTTTAGGCATTATTCTATTATTTTTTTGCTCTGATTTTTATATTCACAGTTGGCTATGACATGTAATCATAATCTCTTTTTGTGCAATGGTTCTTTTGACCTCATTAGGACTTACTGTCTCCATATAATTCAAGGACTCCTGCTCTATTTCTCTTCCTTTTCAGTTTAGATGCATGATTCGCCAGACCTATAATTCACTGTTAACAATATTCTCAATGTTATTGTCCTTTTGTCAATTGGCTACAACCTACTAGCAAAACCCACACTCTGTAGGAATTTAAAATGTACACCTCCTAAAATTCACCATTGGACAGATTGGTGACAATAAATTCATGCACGGCAACTGCATAAATTTGTCAGGACTGCCTTATAGAGTACCACAAACTGGGTAGCTTAAATAACAGAGATATATTGTCTCACAGTTTTGAAATCTAGAAATACAAAATAAAGGTGTTGGCAGGATTACTTCCTTCTGAGAGCTGTGGAATAAGGATTCAGGCCTCTCTCCTTGGCTTGTACACCATATTCCCTATACATGTGTCTGTCTCTTGGTCCAGTGTTTCTTGTTTACAAGGATAGCAGTCATATTAAGCTAGAGTCCACTCTAATGATTTCATCTTAATGTGTTCCTCTGTGGAGACCTAATCTCCAAATAAGGTTGAATTCTGAGGTACTGAGGATGACTACCATGTATCTTTTTTTTTGGACACAAGTCAATTCATAACACTAACTTTAATATTTTCCCTATTAACTATGTTTATCTATATTTAGATTATTCCCCCTGTCTCCATAAAACATATTCAAATATTTTTATGCTTCTCTGAATTCAAAGCCCTAAATCACTTTAGCAGAATCTTTACTCATACTTCAAAAAATAAAATCAAAAAAAGAAATGAGAAGAAAAGAAACAAATGGACACACCTATGTGTATCTATCACCAACTTCTTTCTCCTATATTTTTGTAATAAAAATAAAGGATGTGTTTCTTCCCTATACAAATAACCTGCCCATCTAAACTTTGAATGGTATTTCTTTCCACTTTTAGAAACTCACTGCCATTGATTAAGTTCCCTCTTTTTTTATTTTTAACCTCTTCTTCTTCCTGGTCTTTTCTTATTAGCAAGTAAACATGGTCTTATATCTCTCTTAATAAAACAAACAACTAATTGGTTAACCAGTTGTCTTTGGTCACTTTTAAAATTTCATTACCTCTCATTTGTTACCCAGAGAATTCCAGTCTGGATTACGTACTCTCCACTCTTTACAACTCCCTAAAATTTTTAGCGACTGTTGTGTTACCAAATTCATGTTCTCAGTTTACATAATCTTTGAACATTATTCGGCATAGTTTACCACGCCATCCTTATAACACTGTCACTTGTTTTTTTCTCTGATCAGACACAGCTATGGTTTTCTTCCAAATTTTGGTTCACTTCTATTTCTAAATTTTCTTTTCCTAACCAATCATAGCTACTGAATTTTTTTCAGTGTGCCTTCTTTTGTTTTTTGTCTTCTTACTTTAGACCCTCTTCTAAGACTTTTTTGATGGAATACATTTCTCCTCTCTTTTCTCTCATCATACCACACCTAATTCTTACTCATCTTTATATTTTAGTTCAAATATAATTTCTACAGGATTACCTTGCCTAATATAACATAATTTCCAATTATGTTCTAAAAGGATTGTTAAACTTTGACATCCTCTTCTTATTGGGGCATTTTTTTCTTTATAAGTTTGAAATAAATATTGTCTTGACTATCAATGATAAGCAGCTTTGGAAAAGTACCTTAATTCACCAATGCCCAAAGTTCCCTTCTCTGATTTTCACAAGCTCTAAGATGACATAGTCATATTCTGAATTGTTTTTATCTCTACCTAAGCAAGATATCCTTTCTTGCAATGAATAGTTACTCAACAGAAGTATCTTGGTTTAATGCATTCTAGGCTTTCTGAGAAATTAAATAACCTATTGTTAAATATCTTAGATTCATTTTTAAAAGGTTTCTAATCTTTCATCAATTAGAATACAGCCTCTATAAAATTTACTTTATAGTGATTTTAAAAACATTTCATTACTTTCAATGCGATGACATCAGGAAACACTGAAACATTTATTAGAATGCCCCAAACTTTATAATTCTAAAAAAGCCAGATAAAGGAAGTGCATATAAGATAATATCTTATGAAGCTGACAAAAGAGTACAGAAGCAAGCAAGTGAAAGATTTAAAACAGCTTTGGTTTGGAACTGCAGGCCCTAGGTGGTCTAATTCGAGCAGAACATTGCCACAAGGCACAGGACCCCAGCATTGTCAGAAACCACTCAAGTCATCTGCCATTTTGTCAGACAGAGGAGCTTCCCCACCTCGTAGATGAAGCTCATCACTGCCTTGACAACGTTGGGTTCCACATCATTAGTTTCCATTTGATTCTATAGCAACAAAATAAAAGAAAATTAATTATAGTAGACGCTGGAAACCAAATAGTGGAATTAAAATCCCAGCATTCTCATTTAATGGCCAAGAAACAAATTACACTATTACAGCAAAACAGCTTTTTTAACCTCCTGTGCTGGTTTCTGCATTTTGCTCAAAAGTGGAGCTTATACTCTTGAAATAAACAACTTTATTAAAAATGAATCTTGGAACATTGCCATGGAGAGTTCAGTGATTCTTTCCAATAAGTGAACTCTTATGAAGAAACCACTTCTACCATTCTCAGAAAAAACTACTTACCTCCCACTATTTGCTTAGTAAATGGAGCAACCTTTTTACTTCAAAATCATCTCTTAGATGACTTCAAGCTGGTGGGACAGACTGGCAAACACTGGCACCATCAAAGGATTATAGATTTCATTCCAATTCCACTCTAAGGCTGATTAAAACAAGGAAGTGTAAACAGATCCCATTTTAAATGGAGCTGATCCAAATTGTGGACTCAAACTAAGGTCAGAAACAGAAAGGGCTTGAAAGGAAAAGACTATAGGTACATAACATAGCCAAAGAACCTCATTTAGCATACAAGAGTCCTCCTTCTTTCATCATAACTTTGAAATTGCAAAAGGACAAAGCTTTCAAGAAAGTACTTTATATAAATGACTTCTTGTTTTTATTCCCTACACTTGATTCTCTAATAACACTCTATATTGAGAAACTGCATTATAAGCTTCAGTGGTCATGTGAACACAAGGTGATATACTAAATGGCAAATGATATACTCAAGAATGTTTTCAAACCCACCACTTTCAAATATTTTATTTATTTGTTTTCTTTCAAGTTTTTTAAATTCTTTTTTTGAGAAATCATTTTTTAAGGTTTCATTTATTTATTCATGAGAGACACAGAGAGAGAGGCAGAGACATAGGCAGAGGGAGAAGCAAGCTCCCCACAGGGAGCTCAATGCAGGACTTGATCCCTGGACCCCAGGATCACCACCTGAGCTGAAGGCAGACCCTCAACCACTGAACCACCCAGGTCTCCCCCTTTCAAGTTTTATCTTAAATAGAAAAAGCAACAGTATCAAATGAAATCAGGAATATTTTTTGTTAGTTTTTGTGTATGCGTGTGTAGATACACATAAATATATGTATGTAATATAGACAGGCAGATAAGAAGATGTGGCTTTTAGATGCTATAAAATTACTATATGGTAGCCTAGAAAACATATATTTCATTTCTACATACTCTCTTTTATTTTGTTATTTCGTATCATCTTTATACTTCTTTCTTTCTTTTTATGTTTCTGTTACACCATTTCCCTCCCAGATGTTTATCTATCTATATACAATTAATATAATTTCATTGTATAGGCAATTAATCAATCTACTGCTCTATGACTTCATAAAGGATCCTTTCTGGGGCACCTGGGTGCCTCAGTGGTTGAACATCTAACTTTTGCTCGGGTCGTAATCCCAGGGTCCTGAGTTATATAAAAAAAAATCTAATAAAAAAAAAAAGAACGATTCTTTCTATTAAGATCAATTGTCAAGTGTTTCTTTTTTTTTTTTTTCGTACCTTCAGCCACATAATAAAAATGTATTTATTTTCTTCGTTTGGTATTGTGCCGACAAGGAAAATCATCAGCGATACTTCATGCATTCTTCACAATTATTTTATTAATTACTTATTCTCTTCATGAATGATGCTAAGATATATGTTTTTACTGAGCCTGAGACACACATACTCTGACTTCACTCACACCATAGGTTTTAAAGAAAACATTATAAGGTTACTTACAAATGTAATAACATTATAATGGTTATAGTCTGGAATGAAAGACTAAAAAAATATGTAAATTAGAGAAATCATAGTTTAGGTTACCAACAAGAAAAAAAAAAGAGAGAGAACATATGGTTTAAGGGAAATGGATTTGGCTGTGTATGAAAATAGGGATCAAATGTTTAAACTATTATGTAATAGGTACTGTATTCATAATGTCATATTTATTAAACAATTCAATCTTCATAATTACCCTGCAAAGTAGTTTTAACTATTTCCAATTGAAGTCAGAAAAGTTGAGTAATCTGTCAAATGTCAGTTATTAGTCATTCTCATATTACTGTGTCATCACTAAACAGCGATATTGTTGGCAACTTGTTTTATAGAAGAACTCTCTCAATGTTTTCCTTTTTCCTTTAATATTCTTTTTGGACCATTACTTCCCAAGATATAAGCAAATGTTGGTGAGCCACAGATGGCTTAAAAAAAAAAAAAAGGTATTGTAGAAATTCAAATTCACATTTGGTTCAATGCCCTTAATGTTTTTTATTGACCCTCCAGTTCAAAGCAAAAAAGTGATTTAGGCAGAATACACAGACTGGAGTACTTGGAAAGACCTAAATATCAGATATATTTCTTAGGAACATCACAGTTTGTGACTAGATATGTGATTATTTAATGAAACCATAAAACTTATAATATGATGTTTAAATGCATTTTCTTTTTCCAACTTTCTGATACTTAAAAATTGCCATATGCTAACTTTATTTTAAAATATTAATTTTTGTGGATTCTTAATTTGAGCCTTCTTAGTTGTATACTCACATACTCCTCATTATACTAACTCTCCAATTATTGTTGTATTTTTGGTGATAAACACAAGATTTTTCTAATGAACCTTTCTGTTTGGACGTGATGTAATTAATTTTGAGCATGGAGTGTTGTGGTCAGTCTTTGGAAGATACACACAAGTGCACGCGTGTGCACATGCACACACACACACGCACACACACACACACCATCACCAAATGAAATGCTGTATATCCATAAAATTTTTACTATTATGAAGGTTTTAGACAAGGCAAGGGATTATCCTGAAATAAACACTAACTTCCTCATGCACCTTTCTATTTTGATTAAAAATGCCTTCAATAAATGCTTAACTTTCCTATATTAACTACACAAACAACATATTCAAATGAAAGTCCAATATTAAATTCCCTAAGCAAGATATTTGAATGCAAAATAATGACAAATTTTTATACATGACCTAAGCGTTCAACCCATTACTTTTTAGCCATGTTTTGTATCTTGCGAGACTTTTCCTTGGATGCAAATAATTGAATGTCGCCATTGCTCATACCCACTATAAGTTTTAGGTGGAATGGTAAACGATGCTAAAATTGCTAAGTATTTCAAAAAGTTCCCTAGTACTTAATAATGTTCCCAGGAAAATGGACAAGTATTTAGGAGGATGGAATTGCTTCATGGAATAAGGTAAAAAATGAATAGCTGTGCTTCTGAAGAGTCTGTAATTACACTTTTTCTCTTAAAGCAAGGTGAACGACAGAAATTAGGAGCAAAGGAATAGCACATAAAATTCATGAAGGAAATCTTTACCAAGAACAAATGAGGAGAGAAACTTGAACATAGAAAGAAGTTTGGTGTTTTTGTTTTTGTTTTTGTTTTTTTTTTTTTTGGTGTTTTTTTACTTACTGCTTCACCCTACTCCTTAAGAGATAATGGAAGATCCAACAACAGAGCCACTTCTTCCCAGGCTGAAAATGGGACCATAGGAATAGAGCTGGAGACTCACACAAATGAGAAGTAGCTTAGGTTTTTGACCTTAGAAATCAGAAGGAATTGTGGCAGCTGCATTTCAGATAAAAGAGAGATCTCTTGTAGACAAAATATTACCTCTCCTTACTAAAAGACCAAGATGACTAACAGGGCCATTTTTCTTGCCACTGGGACAAAATTACCTCTCATTGTAGTTTGGTAAGAAATCCTTGGTCACATGGAAATGGAGGTCACAGCCACAACTTATGGGCAGGATTGTCTACATAATTTGCAAGATTCGATGCAAAACGAAAGTGAGGCATAGCCTCTTGCTCAAAAAGCAGGGAAAAAGTGTTATTTCTAAATATAATGGTTTATATTTAATGCTAAAATATAATGGTTTTTTGTTGAGGTTTCTCTCTACTTGTTACAGTGTTTTTTATTTGCTAACTAATATTCTAAGTAAAGAACACAAAATTTTAAATTATTAACATAAATTGAATTGTTCGGCTTTATATTGTGCCATGCTAGTTTTAAATGCAAATATAAGAGCATGTAACTTGCATGTAGAATCACCAAAATTACACAGTTTGTATTCCATAACTCAAATATGCATAAGTATTTCGTCTTCTTTGAACAGTGGAAACACTCTGCAAAGTTAACTGTTTTCATTTCACTTCTTGAGGTATACTCAATTTACAATACTCTATACCATTAGCTTATTGAGAAAAAAAAATGGACCTATGGGTTACTCTATTTTTCTCTTTCCTCCTGTATCATTTTGACTTGAGTGGTTAAATAATATGGGTAAGTAATGTGAGTAAGAAAGGATAGAGTTTCTTGGACATTTATGTTTCTTAGAGTGTCATTGCCCTCCATCTGTCTTCAAAACAACCTCTGATACTAATGGAAGACATGGACTATCAGGCTGTGGCTTATGCATTCGTAGACATGACACACATTGTATTTGCTTTAAGTCTCACTGAACTTGCATGCATTGTGCACTGGAATTCTGTGCTCATGGAGCATTCTAAATGCTGCTCATGAATGGATCAGCAACAAGTGGTGGGAGGCATACCTATCATGCACATCTCCTCGGCTCCTACTCCACTGTCCCATTGGATTTAACTCGTAAAACTCAAGTTCAATGATAAAACAGTTAAGAATTTTGAGATGGTAATAGCTAAGCAGTAAAACAAACATGAGGCCATTTTGACCATGGAGCCTTGTGCAATTCCAGTGGCTGCAATCCCATGAAGTTGGCTCCGCTTATGGCTGTTTCATCCATTTACCTCAGTGTGATCTGGTATAGACATCAACCTTTAACTATGTAAGAAAATGCCAAAATATTTTCCAGAGTACATGTATCTGCCTATACATATATTGGTATTGTGAGGGTTTTTTTTTTCTTTATTAGGATAGATCTGTAATGGTAGTTAATTGTGGTTTTGATTTGCATTTCCTGAAAGCTACTGATATTTATTTTCATTGTACTAGTTTTCATGTGTCTATCCCTTTGCCATCTATCATCTATCTATATCGTTTGTATCCTTACTGTTGAATGTTGAGAGTTCTTTATATAAAATTTCACAGTAGCCAGCCCCACAAACATTTGAACAAGACAAAAGGCTAAGTATACCTTTTTATTCTTTAAATAAACTGTATCTAAAAGGCATTGCTAAGTGGACATTTGCAATATTTTAACACATATAAATTACTGATCCCCACCAAGCTCTTAATCCATGAAGGGAACTGAAAGATTGTCTTTCTTTAGTTATACAAAATATTAACTTAGGGAACACTTTATAGTTTACCTATGGACAAATGTTTGAGTTTAAGAAGTGATTAAGGGTATATGCTTTAATCCATAAATTGTGGCTACAGTTAATATTATACATTCTTCTGTCTAGAAAATGCAAATATGTGGTATGTACTTATTACAGATAAAATAATTTTCCCATGCTAAAATTATTAAAAAATGTAAGTCTAATGGCAACATGATATTCTCTTGGTGTTTATATTTCTTATTTATGTAAATGACCCTATTATATGGACATTTGGGTTGTTTCCAGCTTTAGTTTTCTTGTTTGCTATTATAAATAATAATCGAACATGCAAATAAATAAATTTTACTGTGGTATCTCTTAATTTGTTTCTCTGTATAGACTCTCAGAAGTGGAATTATCTTGACAAACAGGCAATTGATTTAAACAATCTATCACTGCGGCATAAAATAGACTACTTCAATAACTTTGTCTTACGTATCATATGTCTTTTATTCTTTCAAATATCAAGAGTAATTAATCTTTATGAAGAAACTGGGGCTAAAGGTGGGACAATAAATTTTCAATTCATTACCACCTGCTGAAAACAGGTATTTTGAACTTCTTTACAAGTCATACATTAATGTGTATAATACTTATTCTTTAAATTCGTTAAATCAGTGCTTATCAATGTCTACTTTAGAGATAGCATGGATACTTGTTAATAGGATCTGGAGACAACCTGAAACAGTTTGAATCTCTATCAAATAAAAAAGCACCATAGTAAAGTATCATTCTAATGTCAGAGGACAAATACCATTTCCAATGCTCCTTTCTTTTCAGTTTCTAGGATTGCATTAGGCACAGTTTGGGAGTCATATTAGATAATCCGATAAATGCACAAGTTATACTTTAGAACACGATCTGCATAGCATGTGTTTCTTGATATGAACTCATAGCTTTGCTTCCTCTTGGTTCCCTAGACTCATGTTCCCATACCCAGGACCTGCAATTGATGTCTGCACCTGTGTTAATGTCTGTGTTGAAGGGTTGTTTGTGTCTGACCAGAGCCCCAAATTGTTCTTATTCATTCCTTTTATTGGTTTCCTTACACTTAGGTTATACCAGATAAATGATATTCATATATGATGATTACTTAGATCCAGACATGTTCCACTTACTAGTAACTCAACGTGAAAGCTGAGATAAGTGTTCAGAGTTTCACTATGCTGCTTGACTAAAATATTTGAGCCTTTATGGTCTCAAAAACTGATTGTAAATCTTGCCAAGAGTGGATTACACTATTTCAGTTATTAACTGTATTAGTTCTTTTTGGAACATAGAAGTGCAAAGGCAAGCACAATTTTTTAATTAAAAAGTCTACTGGACATTTTCAAACCTTCAAAAAGGTTCATGTCAGCTTCTGTTCTATAAATGTAAGTGTATTTTTTTCCTTTGGTGGCAGCTGTTCCTTCACCTGTAATTCAGCACATAATTTTGGAAGCACCTGGGATCTTATAATTCTATATGAAAAATCATTGTATGTTTAAACAGATGCCTATTTGAGTATATTCTCAGACGGATGGATATTATGGAGAGGTTTTTTTAATTTTTAAGAAAAGTTTTTGGTTTGTCATAAGTTTATCCTATACATCATTATGGATAAACAGATATAATTGGAATAGGCATATGAATACCATCACCACTCTTTTCCTTCACTATTCTTTTTTTTTAATGATAAATATTTTTTATCACGTAGTGAACACCAATATATCACCAAATAAGTGGATAAAATGGAACATTGACAAAATCCCAAAGGCCTTTCATGTAACAACGTAATCATTGTACACGTTCGGCTTCCCCAAAATATAGTTGCTATCTTAAGATAATCACTTTATCATTCTCCATTATTAGATTTACCACATAAACATAAATCATTAAATACTACAAATTAATTTTGTCTTTTTGAAATAATTTTATACAACAAAATTATACATCACGTGCTCTTTTATGTATGTTTTATTCATTCATCATTACATTTGTAAGACTTATCTATGTTGTATGTAGATGCATTTCGTTTATTTTCATCAATCTTTGGTATTCTATTAACTGAAACCACAATTTAGTTATTTATTTTCCTCTTTTCCACTATTCTTGAAGCCACAGTTTACTGTATTTGAGTGTGTACTAGAAAGCTAAGAGATAGTGGCATTGAAAATAATGTCACTTCTCTAAGTCTGGCTATAGTTTGCATACTTTGCCCTGTCTCTTTATTGTCAGAGATCTATTACTCTCCCATGCCAGACTAACACTAGTCTCCCTATGCATTGGTTTATTAGGAACTGCTTATGGAGTTTCATTTTAAACACCATATTTTCAAATGGTTTGAAGCAGTAAAATTTCTTAGGATCAAGAAACCTACCAGTTTTAGAAACATAAAAGATGGCACGCCTTGGGGGATCAGTGGTTGGGTGTCTGCCTTTGGCTGCAGGGGGGCGGGGGGTGGGGTGGGATCCCGGAATCCGGGATCTCCCGTCGGGCTCCCTGCAAGCAACCTGCTTCTCCCGCTGTCTACGTCTCTGTCTCTTTCTCCCTGTGTCTCTCATGAATAAATAAATAAGTCTTTAAAAAAAAAAAGAAACATAAAAGATGATTTTGACATTAATAGGTATTAAAGTTTGGGAGACAACACATAATAAAAGAACTTTTAATTTAGAATTTCTTACTGTGGTTAAATCTAAACCAATGAAGCAACTGATTCTCAAAGCAGTAGATCACTCTCATCCTTTTATTTCTATTCATGTCTGATAATTTTAATCCATTTTAGAACAATCATTGTCTTTCACCCCTCTGCCCCTCCTCTCACTAGTATTCAATAATGTCTGGGACATATCTCCTTTATATGGCATATTAGGTCACTTAGATATTAGACTCCTGCCTAATAGAAACCCACCTTTCCCCAAAAGCATCATTCATCTTTCAGTTATCTCAAGTAAAGACTATTTTTTCAAATACTTTCTCTGATTCATGAGTTTAGAAGATTAAAAAAGGGTCAGCATTTCTGTCCATTTCCACTGCTAATCTCAGGCAATTGCTCATCTCCTGTCATTCATAATCCCTAATATTTTAAACATTTTTTTAAAAATCACTGTATGTCATTGATTAGTGCTAATATTAGAATGGAAATAAAACATGTTAATAGGCCCATTGCTGTCAGTACACACTTTCTACCAATTTTTAAATAACAACTCTGTAAGTGTACTTCATCAAATAAGCACTTACACAAGTATGTCAAATTCTGTTGCTGATTACTTATCACTGTGGTCAATTATAGAAAAACCAAATTTGTCTGGCATGGTTTACTTTTCACAAAGCCAAGCTGGTTTTCTACCTAGCAACTTATGTTCATCTAGATTATTGCGAATTGATTGTTTCAAAATGTGTTCTAATTACTTTATTGGTCTCAAAATTAAGACTACTGGTTTTTAAATACTGTTAAAAAGAACAAAGACAATAAGCCCAAAATGGAATCACTTACACTAAGCCCTATGTACTGAAATTGAGACTTAATTTAATTACAGTTTTGCCTTTCCCAGAAATGGAGACTTAAACCATTCAATAAGGAATTACCTGATCAAGCACTAGTTAGGTAATCTGCTTGAAGATCTCTGCCATCCTTCAAAGGAAACTAATCTTATAATAACCTGATTTTTTTTTTTTTTTTGCCTAGTCTAACTTTCTTGTTCCCAATCCCTTATGTCTATAAAAGTCTTTCATTTTGTATAGCTCCTCAGAGCCCCTATCTATCCATGAGGTGGAATGCTGTCCAATTCGAATATGATTTTGCTCAAATAAAGTTTTATAATTTTTAATATGTGCTTATGTTTTAATATTACCCAAGTAAGCTTTCTCTCTCTTTTAAAAATATGAGCAGAAATAATGTCTTTCTCTACTTTTTCGAGTACCTTTCCCCCTATAGTCTCTCTATATTGCAAATAGAGCTGATAGTTCCATGCAGTTTTCTAGGAATTTAACAAATCCTTAGATTGAAGACTATTTACTCATCTGATTTAAATGAACTTGCTTTCATTAGACAAGAATCCCTTCTCTCTTTTCCTTAATTTGTATTTTGCCTCTCCTATTATTGGCAGAATTCTCTTTGGACACATGATCACAACTGAATTTATTGATATATACACTTTTATACAGGTGTCAGTCTAAAATATTAAATGACTTTTGCTAGAGTCAGGCAGAAAAGAAGGATCTGGAGGGGGAAAAGTGGGAAGGGGATCAGTAATAGGAGAGAGGAGAAGCAAGGAAGGGAACACCTGGACTGAATACCATGTAGTTAATAAACCATCTCAGTAATCCCAAGTGAACGATAGGGAGAATTATTATTTTCATAATGGTACAGCTTATATAAACTATTATAACTCAAGGTGAGCTCTTCTAGGATGAACTTTATATTCACTGAGATACATGAGATTAAGGGTGGACAATGAGTGATTGAATGTGCTCCATGCCTAGCACTCAGTCAGTCCTCACAGCAACACAGTAATTTCAGCATTACTATTCCTCTTTTATGAAAAGAAATCTAATATCCAGAAAGGTATTGTAATGTGACAAAACAATCCTTGGGTTTGAAACTAGATGTGGGTGGTCTCCTTGATGCATTTCACCACACCGTCTTTGTCCTTAGTCATTGAAATACAATCTCTATATAAAGAGCACAAATCTCACGAGTTTGGTTTGAGAAAATATGACCTTTTACACATCTGAGTAACTACCATCCTAGAAAAAAATATATACCATTTCTACAACAGAAAATCCCTGGTACTCTTTTCCAGTCAATGCCCTACCTTCAGGAAACAACTGCATTTACATTTCTGTTGTCATGGTGTAGTTTTGCCTGTTCTTGTAGTTAATATATATATGTAAAAAAAATATGTGTTCTTTTCTGTCTCATTCCTGCTCAGCATGATGTTCATGAACTTCATTAATGTTGCTTTGTGTGTTATTAGTAGTTTCTATATTTCACTGCCAAACTATAACTCACTGTATGATGAAGATGACATTCTCTTCCTGATGGGCATTTAATTTGTTTCCGGCTCATACATAAATACAGAAATGTGAATTTGCTATGCCACTTTGTAGGTCTATGTTAGGCAATATGCTAAACTATCAAACAGTTTTCCAAAACAATTATACTATCTTGCATTTCTACTCACAAATTATAACAGGCCCAGTTAGTTGTTCCACATCTTCACCAAAATTTGATGTTATTAGTGTTTTCCATTATTCTGTTAATTCTGGTGAATGAAATATTCTCTCAATCTCTGTTTAATTTTGGGACTAAAGATGCCGATAAAATTGTTGTGTGATCATTTGCCTTTTCCCATTTTGTTTTGAACTGTCTATACAAATGGCATGCCATTATTATTGATTTGTAGGAGTTACTTGAATGTTCTGAATGTGAATATTTCATCAGAAGTATGTCTAGAGATAATTTTATGCTATATAATATATTATACATACAAGATATGTAATTATATATATATCAGATACATAATTTTCTAAATGGTATCTGATGAATAAAAATGTTTTATTTAGATTACAAATTATTGTATTTAATTTTATTGTTAGTGATTTTTATATTTTGTTTAAAAAACACTTGACTACCCTTCAATCATGAAATTCTTTTCTATGTTTTATAACAAAGGTTTTATAAATTTAGCTTTTACATTTTAGTACTCTGATTTATCATGAGCTAATTATGTTAAGATTCTCTTTGTTCTATTTGGATATTCTGTTTTTATACACTTTTGGTTAAAAAGTCTCTACTTATAAAATTGTCTTGGTACACAGATCAAGTATTATTTCATATATGGGCTGGTGTGTTTCAGTATGATATTTAATTGCATTGATGTTTACCTATCCTTATGGCAATCTCTCTTATCACTGTAAAGTTATACTAAATTTTAAAATTAGATATATCCTACCTCGTTTTTTTTCAAGAGTGTTTTGACTATTATTTGCAGAAGATCTAGATCTTCATATGTATTTTAATCAACTTGAAGTTGGTTCTTTTTCAGACACACAAACAAAAGCCTATTGGCATTTTATTCGGATTTTATCTACTCAGAAATAAAATATTAAATATTAAAGATTTTAAGTGCATGTACTCAGTATATCTTTCTATTTGCATATTCTAAAATTTATTTGTTTATTTATTTATTTATTATTTATTTATTTATATATTAAATTCAGGTATCACTGACATATAAAATATTAATTTCAGTTGAACAATATCGGTATTTGATATTTGTACATATTTCAAAGTGACCACCACAGTAAGTCTAGTAGACATTTATCACTGTATATTAGTTACAGATTTTTCCTTGTGATAAAGATTTCAGATATCCTCTTAGCAACTTTCAAAATACATTTTCATATATTTTAAGTATAATATTAGTCTATTAGTCTGTAATACAAAATATTAAACAAAATATTCTATTAATATATTTTTCTTGCTTTTTAAAATACACTCATATTTTTAACAATTATGATAACAAAATATTTGTATATGTGTATATATTATACTACTTCCGAGAAGTTAGTCAGTGTAAAAATTAGATCTGAAACAAAGTTTTCTGGTAATAATTTTATAATTTTAATATTTATTTATTTATTTATTTATTTATTTATTTATTTATTTATAAGATTTATTAAATACAAGGATGCCTGAGTGTCTCAGTTAAGTGTCTGCCTTTGACTCAGGTAATAATCCCAGAGTCCTGGGATAGAGCCCAGCATCATGCTCCCTGCTCATCAGGGAGTCAGCTTCTCCCTCTGCACCTCCTAACACCTGCTCATACTTGCATGATCTCGCTCTCTCTTTCTGAAATAAATAAATAAACATTGAAATCATTAAAAATCTTTAAAAAAAGATTTGTTAAATATATAATTTAGGACCACTTGAGTGACTCAGTTAGTTAAGTGTCTGACTCTTGATTTCGGGTCAGGTTGGGATCTCAGGGTCATGAGATGGAGCCTGGGCTCCAATCACAGAGTTTGGGCACTGTGCTCACTGGGGATTCCGCTTGAGATTCTCCTGCTCCCTATCCCCCTGCTCCCCCCCCACTCTTTCTTTCCCTCTCTCAAACAAATAAATAAAATCTTTTAAATAAATAAATTAATTAAAAATTAATTGATTAATTAATTAATAGTCTAAAGTTTTTATACTGTGGAGATTAGAAAAGGGAATCATGATAGACTATAAAATACATATGAGTTTTTAGACAGTTTATAAAAGCATACCATAAATATTTTCTGTAACTTTTATTCCAGATAGCCTTTATATATGTGGTTCATGCCCACTGGTTTTAATAGAATTGTGTTCACATTTTAAAAATTAAAAATCTGCTGCATTCATTTTTTTGTTTTTTATTTTTGCTTCAAGGTATAAAATAGTAATCATTCAAAAGCAATAAAAGACTTTCAAATTAAAGTAATATTGAATGATGTGCAGAGTGTTTATTTCACTTTCTATCAGATGTGAATAATTAATTATTAGCCTTAAATATGGGCACAGGAAGAGTTCTTTAAATAAATGAAATCCAAACTAGCAGTTGGATCATCACCCTCAAAGCTTTTGAAACTCTAATAATTAGTTGTCTGCTGCTACCTAATTTCATAATTCTGAAGGCAATGGCACTGATAACAGTTTCACAATTTTCACAACTTAAATTAATTAATTACTGCAATGTGATTGACAGAATGAGGAAAGAGTATTGTCTATACTGGTTTTTGTTGCCAGGCAAAAAGCCAGAGATCCTGGGCTTAAATAGAAGGAGAGGAAGTAGAAACAAATGAGGTAAAATGATTTTAATAAGGTTTTGGGTGTATTCTGCTCTATAAATTCTGTTAAAAAAATAATAATAAAAATAAATAAATAAATCTCCCCCAAAATAAACTTTAATTGGAGAAGGTTCAAGCAGAGTGGGGAACTCATAGTGATTCTCAGAGATTTAAGACAACTATTTAGAATATCATGTCTCCCTCTGTCCCTTGTAAGTTTGTGTATATATTGATATAATATTTATGACATAATATTTAAACCTTTTTATAAATTAAAGCATGCTGCTTGCAGCAGATTTGGGAAGTATGACGTAGAAGTGAGAAAGTCAGGAATAAAAAAAATTCCCATGTAAATTTGTATTTTTGAGTAATAATGAGATATTTTATTCAAGTGAATCATGAAAAGTAGATTATTATTGTTGAAATTCTTTAGAGACTATATGTTTAATGTGGTCTTGGTGCCTTGTGGGTAGGATACTCGGTAAGAGACTTTAGTGGTTCTCATAATTTCTGATTCCTGTGCAACAAAGTAAATCTTTACTAAGGAAACACACATTCTCTTTCTGATTTTCCCTCAAGCTCATGACAATCCCTAAGCGCAGGACACAGCCTTTCCTCAGTGCATGCGTACAGATAGAACAAGCTTTCCTGTGTCTCTTCTTATAAGGGAACTAATCTCATCATAAAAGCCACACCTTCATGACCTTATCTAAACCTACTTATCTCCCAAAGGTCCCATTTCCAAATACCATCATCACATTGAGGTTTTACGGCTTCCAGTTATGAATTTTGAGGAACACAGTTCAGCACATAACACTATGGCTCTATTTCATGAGCATGTATTTACTTTAGAATTGAATCATCAGTAGTATAAATTGAAAAATGTTAGATTTCCTGAAATTATTTAGAGATACCCCTGCAGCGCTAATAAATGATGCTATAATGCAGTAGTGCAGAGAACAGACTTTTTCAGCTCTAGCAAAAGTCAACACAGGGGTAGCCCGGGTGGCTCAGCGGTTTAGAGCCGCCTTCACCCCAGGGCGTGATCCAGAATCCAGACCCACGTCGGGCTCCCTGCATGGAGCCTGCTTCTCCCTCTGCCTGTGTCTCTGCCTCTCTCTCTCTCTGTTTCTCTGTCTCTCATGAATTTAAAAAAAAAAAAAAAAAGTCAACATAGGAAACTGTTCTGTGAGTAAATTCTGAGTCCTCATCACAAGATTTTTTTCTTTTTCTTTTTTCTTGTATCTTAAGATAAGATAGATGTTAGTTGAATCTACTGTAATCATTTCACAATATATGTGAAACCATTACGTTGTACCTCTTAAACTCATATAGTTATGTATGTCAGTTATTTCTTAGTGACACCGGAAAAAAACTAGAAAAAAGTCAAGCTAGTATTTTAGTTAAACTAGTGAATGTTCTATCTCTGCATGAGGGGGTATACACAAGAGTTTACACCATTCTTAAATAGCTTCTTCATAGCATCCACCAAATTTCTCTGGTTCTTTTTTTTTTTTTTTTTTTAATTCTCTGGTTCTTAATATCTACTATTTATAAATACCTAAATTAGGGTTTTCTTGTCAGCATATCTTATCAGAGTAAGTTAGCAGAGTTATCCTGAGCATCTCCAGATACTTCTATCAGAGAAGAAAAAAAAAAAAAAAAGATGTAGCAAAAGTTGAACTACTTGGCAGATACAACAGTGACCCTGGCTAATTCCTTAATGAGCTTTGTATCTGGAATATCTTTTCAGAGTTTTCCCAAATTGAGTAAGGGATGCCAGTGTAGGGGAATCTGATGCTCCCATATTGACCAAGTATGGGATGCAGGCTTATCCTAGGCAAGAAATGTAATTTCTTAATTACATTTAAATACATGTAAGCAACCTATGCCTTTTCTGTGGAGGCCAGTTCCTAACGAGTGATTTGGCTGTGAGTGTTCAACACCCAGCGCTTGCAGTAGATGGAGAATGAGTAACTACACTTGGTAGGAATGGTCTATTGAACTTCAGTATCCACTTCAGATTTGCTCGCAGAGTGTCAGCTAAATTCCTCCATGCTACAGCATTATTGAACCCTGTTTTATTAGCTCCAGCAGGACCAGCTTTTCCTTGCACAGAAAATGACTTTTCCTTGGATTGGAACCTATTGTAATAGAAAGAAATGATTTTAAACCGACTTCTTTTGCTAAAAAAGACAAAATTATACTATGAAAAGAGCTCTGTATTCACACCAGAAGACTGATCTTAAGTTTTATCACTTGTTTTTGACAAAGGTGTTGATCTACCCCTGTAATGATTTGTTGTCTGCTAATACTATTGAAGTGTAAGGAAATACATTGTAAAAAGTCCAGGCCTAATAAAATAAATAAGATTAAAAAATATAAGAGAGCAGAATAAGAATTCTATCAACTAACTAAGCAAACAAATGAAATACAAATAAAAGTTCTACAAATACAACAAAAATAATCCTAAAAACAAATGGATGTAAAAGATCTATTCACAACAGCAGCAAAAGCAATCCAATATCTAAGGAGAGCTAACAAGAAATGTGT
The DNA here is from genome assembly GCF_048418805.1 of Vulpes vulpes. Taxonomy (NCBI): domain Eukaryota; kingdom Metazoa; phylum Chordata; class Mammalia; order Carnivora; family Canidae; genus Vulpes; species Vulpes vulpes. The sequence continues at coordinate 89,880,977 of NC_132786.1, forward strand.
AAGACCTATAAATGTATAACTATAAAACTTTACCAAAGGACATAGAAGAAAACCTAAATACTATGGATATATATATATATATATATATATATATAGTTAATATATATATTAACCAAAGGTTAATTTGGGATCATCTTAAAGAAAATACAGATGTATGCATGTGTGCATGAAGGAAATTAAAGATATTCTTCTAAAGCAAATAGTTTTGGTAAGTGGATAGAGAAAATGCATAGTGGTTTCAAATGTGAACCTTGAAGAAAACATTGTCAAGTCAGAAAATTATGAATTTATACCTGATCTTTAATATTTCTTATATTAGCAACTCCATGTGATCAACACCAGCATGAATAGTTGCTAGGAATTACTCATTTTTATAATACCAGTTAATAATTTTTGGAACAATGCCAATATTGACCAACAGTTACTTTATACATTCTATACAATCCTAATGATAACCTTATCAGGAATTTCATAATCAACAGGATAGTCTGTTGAATGACAATGTCTGTTTTTAGGTTGGCATGCAATGAGCTAACCAGGGTTGTGGCTTTCTCTTTTTCCCAATATAAAGTGCTTCCCATAGACTCGTTTTTTTTCTGGATCAGCCCTTGCATCTTACATGCTATTTGTATATAATTCTTATCCTATTTATCTGACATATAATTTCAAACAATTTGTAGCTTGAGTGAATTGGACTACTTTTCGGGAATTATGGAATGAAAGATTAAGAAGAGAGTAGGGTCTCATTCCTGGATCACACCCATACAGCACATGCAGCTGCTCTTTGGCAGGATGGCAAATTCATGTCTTGTTCATATGGCCATCTACTTCCTAATTTTTTCCAAACTTTACTTCTCTATGATATCACTTCTAGAATGACAAAACCCTGAATCCTTACAGAGTCTTCTCTTTTGAACAGTAAAGAGTGTTTGTTTGATTCCTTTCTGAGGGGGATGACAGATCTTATTTCTAGAACATGAGTAAGTCCAATCTTCGGAAGTAGGAAAACAAATAGAAAGCTAAGCAATTTCTTTTCTCTCTTCTAGAAATAGACAGGACAGTTAATTCATGTCCTACAGTGGGAAGATAAGTTGGATTGCTTTCTGAATGACCCATATGTTTTTTTCCTGACTTCTAGCAGGAATGATTTTTTTCCTCCCTGTATGTCAGTTATTTACCAGTGGGAGGACCTGTAAAATTTCAGCATTCCCCTAATGTCCCCAAATCTATCCCTACTGTTGCCCAGCTCCATGGTATGTTCATGGCTTCCCTGAACAGCTAAAATCCAACATGTGCAAAACCACTACCACAAGAGAGGCCAGTGAAAATATAGAATAGAGGGCAGGGTTCTTTGCTGGAACATAGAATAACAGTGTTTCCAGCTGCATGAGGCCTCAGGTACACCTCTCCATAGATGCCCAAAAAATAAGAGGCTTCATGCTCCTTCTTACTGACCCTGTGCTTGAAAGTTTTCCCTAATAAGTTGATTTTATCTTACACACATCATTGTTGTGTTTGTCTTCCCTCCTGACTATATAGCACTTTATTATTCTGAATTTTATTTTGGACTATATAGCACTTTATTATTCTTAATTTGCAGTAATTTTATTTTGGAGAATATATTAGTTTATTACTGCAGTGTAACAAATTACAATAATGGCTTAAAACACGACAGATTTACATGTTATGGTACTTTTTCTCATGTCAGAAATTTGGGCATAACTTAGTAATAGCTTAGCTAGATCTGCTTAAGGTCTCATAACGCTGAAATTAAAATGCTGAACTGTAATGTTATCTAGAGGCTTATTTTGGGAAGAATTAGCTTCCAAGACCATTCAAGTTGTTGGCAGAATTCATCTCCCATGGCTGGTTCCTTGCTGAATGTCAGCTGGCTTCCGCTCAGTTTTTGGAGGATGACATAATTCCTTACCACCAGGCCCTTTACAATGTGGTAGATTATATCTTCAGAGTCAGTAATGGAGTGTCTTTCAATCCAGGCTGCTGAGATGGAGTCCTACCTACCATAAAGTAATCATGGGAGTGATATCCTAATGCCGTTGCCATATTCTTAGGAGTAAAAGTGAGTCACCACTTTCTTCCTCACTTAAATGGAGGGGGTTATACAAAGTCATGAGTCATCAGGGATCACGTTAGGATGTGTCTGCCACAGAGAATAAGTATGAAAAATAGCAATACATTTTTGGAAAAAAGAAAAACAATGAAGGGTGTGTTGTCCTATTTTACATCAAAATATGCTATAGATTTTTTTTCCAGATCCAAAATCCGCTTTTATTTTTTCCCAGTTTTTTGTTTGTTTGTTTCAAGTTTTTATTGAAATTCTGTTAGTTGAAATATAGAGTAACGGCTTTAAGAGTAGAATTTAGTGATTCATCACTTATGTATAAGACCCAATAATCATCCCAACAAGTGACCATCATCTACTTAGCCCATCTTCTGCCCACCTCCCTCTTTCAACCCTCACTTTGTTCTCTGTAGTTCTCTCTTTTTTTTTCTGTAGTTGTCTCTAATGGTTTGCTTACCCCTCTCCCCACTTCCTTGATGTTCATCTGCTTTGTTTCTTAAATTCCACATATGAGTGAAATCATGTGGTATTGTCTTTCTCTGATTGACTTATTTTGTTTCAGATAATACACTCTAGCTCCATCTGTGGCACTTTTTTCACAGAACTAGTACAAACAATCCAAAATTTGTATGGAACCACAAAAGTCTCCTAATAGCCAAAGCAATCTTGTAAAAGAAGAGCAAAGCTGGAGGCATCACAGTTCCAGACTTCAAGCTGTATTACAAAGCTATAGTCATCAAGGCAATATGGTACTGGCACTAAAATAGATACATAGATCACTGGAACAGAACTGAAAACTCATAAATGGACCCACAACTATATGGTCAACTAATCTATAACAAATAAGGAAAGAATCTCCAATCAAAAAAGTATCTTCAATAAATGATGTTGGGAAAACTGGATGGCAACATGCAGATGAATGAAACTGGACCACTTTGTTTCACCATACAAAAAAGAAATTCAAAATGGGTGAAAGACATAAATGTGAGACAGGAAACCATCAAAATCCTAGAGGAGAACACAGGCAATAACTTCTTTGACATGGGCTATAGCTACTTCTTACTAGGCATGTCTCATAAGGCACGGGAAACAAAAGCAAAAGTAAACTATTGGGACTTCATCAAATTAAAAACCTTCTGTACAGTGAAGAAAACAATCAATGAAATTAAGAGGCAACTTTTGAGATGGGAAAAGTTATTTGAAAATGACATATCTGATAAAGGGTTAGTATCTAAAGCCTATAAAGAACTTATCAAAACCAACAGACCAAAAATAAATAATCCAATTAAAACATAGGCATAAGACATGAAGAGACTTTTTTTTTTTCCAAAGAAGACATACAAATGGGTAACAGATGATGAAAAGATGTTCAACATTGCTCATCATCAGGGAAATACCAATCAAAACCAAAATGAGATACAACCTCATATCTGTCAGAATGTTTAAAATTAACAACACAGGAAACAAAAATATTGGTGAGGATGAGGAGAAAGGGGAACCGTCTCATGTTGTTGATTGGAGCGCAAATATGTGCATCCATTCTGGAAAAAAGTACAGAGATTCCTCAAAAAGTTAAAAATAAAACTACCCTGTGACCAAACAATTGTGCTACTAGTTATTTACTCAAAGGATACGAAATACTGATTTAAAGGGGTGCATGTACCCTAATTTTATACACACACACATACACACATATATATATACACAGACACACATAAAATATTACTCAGCCATCAAAAAAGAATGAAATCTTGGCATTTGCCATAGGATTTGATCAGTTAATTTACTGTGATAAAGCAGTGGAAGCAGGAAAAAACAAGGGCGATGGAATAGAATTGACAGTCCATAAGCGGATTTACATTTACCTTGATATATGGAATATTGTGCTTGCTTCGGCAGCACATATACTAAAATTGATATATGGGATATTGAAAAAAAGAACATTAACTAATGATGTTGGGATAATAGGATACCATAGTGGGTAAAACAGTAAGTTAAAGCTGATCTTACAAGTAAAAAGAGCATCTTATTGTTTATAATAAATTGAATAATGCTGATTCAGAGTAAAAGATTAATTTGAAAATAAATATTTGTAATCAGAGTAGCAGCCTATCATAACCTGTTATCACTTGTATAAATATTTCCATGTGGACCTATAATTTGTTTTTCCCTTTTAGTTTTTCAAGGTGAGCATCTACAACTACTCCATTCAGAAGATTTTATCCAGAATATACATAAGAATATATTTCATTTTATTATGTTATCTTATAAAGAGCTTCTTGTTAATCTGAACATTTATTTTGGACCTCTTTATTTCTATCCTTATATCATGTCTTGCTTAAATCTAGTTACTTCTTTTATATTTTATGACGCTGAACTACATGAGTTAAAGATTGTTTTTCTATAATGTTTTAGATGTTCATGAGAGTTGTTTGAGAACAAAGCACTAAAAAAAAAATAGTTTTATTGAATACTTCTGATACATTGCAGGGTTCTTCCTAGAAGGTATTGGTCAATCAATTGATGATTTCCTGAACCTTTATTTTCTACTCTCATTGCTGATCACTTTGAGTGCAATTTATTCTCACATAATTATTATACTACAATTAACCTGTAATTTGTTAAAAAAAATAAAGCATGATAGAATAGCTATCTTTCTTTGAACATGTTGAATTTTATTATTTAGTGGAAAATACTTCCTGCATAAGATCACGAAAATCTGAGTGTCTTAAAAAAATCCTATAAATACACAAAAGTTCCCATTAGTTTTTTAGTTCATTAAGCACTTTTTAGTCCCACTGATCACTATATTCCAGTCAATCTGAGCACACGCTGTCACACCAGCTCACTCTCTCTCACACACCTCACTTACACAGAAAATCACACACATACAAAAGTGTTTTTACACATGAATACTCAAAGACTCACTTTTTAAAATGTAGTTGAAAGGGAACAAAGATGCAAAAACTCTGAGGTAACGAAAAGCCAAGCTGTAAATGACTGCTAGTAGCAGAAGAAATCAAGGTTTTAAAGGGCACATAAGCAATGAGGTTACTACTTTTTACAAAACACATCGGCTTCATCTCTGTGAATCCAATTATCTATTTGTCTTTCAAACTTCTCAAACTGAAAATAAAGAAAAACAAAGCCACCAAGGGTAAAACCTTGCTTATCATTCATGGACTATACAAATTAGACACAAAAGATCATTCAAAAAATACCAATGCTCTCCAAAGCATTCCATCAGAAAAATATTTAGAAATCAGCAATGAATTAAATCAATGGTCCTGTCAAACTGATGAAGGAATTGTATGCTCTGTTTTCATGACAAACACATCATTAGTGTACATACATTTGAACTGATTATTTCATTCAGCACAAGGGACTTTAGGGTTAGAGTTATATAAAAACTCAAATCACACTTGATGTTTCCCAAATATCATGTTTTGTGTGGCTTAATCAAGATTTCATCAAATGTTTTATTAAGCTCTGTCACAGGAACCCAGCTGAAGCCAGATGATCCCTTATTATTAAGCAAAAGTAAATTGCATTCATTTTTAGTATGAATTTCAATGAAAAGATTCCTAAAATACTTGGAAAATATACAGAGGTCACTTGTAATACCACCAAATGCTACAGTGCTTTCATGTAGCAGGAGAACTGGAAGAAATGATGAAGTGTAAAAGTGGGAGTTTAGTGAAAGAAATCAGGTATTAGACATATACATTAACTGCACATCATGAGCATGAAAATTATCAGGGAATAATGGATGAACTCTTAGTTTTACTACAGTTTTATATCTATCCTATCTGACACAACTGCAAAATCAAGGAAACAGTAATTATGTTAAAAAGCAAGTGAGTGTTTTTTTAAGGTAAATTCAACTATTGATTATGATGTGAAACATCTTGAAAATTAAAAATAACTTCTTTTTTTTTCTTTGGAGAGAGAGCAAGGCAGAGAGAGCATGTGCATGAGCAAGGGAGGAGAGACAGAAGGAAAAGTAGAGAAACTCTTAAGCAGGCTCACAGCCAGCACAAAGCCCAGTGTAGGGCTCAATCTCACGACCCTGAGACCATGGTCATGGTCATGACCTGAGCCAAAATCAAGAGTCTGACCCTTAACTGACTGAGCCACACAAGCACCCCTAAAAAAACCCTTCTAATATATCCAGAATATACATAATAATATATTTCTTATGTAATATACATATTACTATATACTAATATAGTACATATTAGAATATCAATATCAATCAAAATATATACTAATGATGCCAAAAAGGCAATTTTTTTAAACAAAATCATTCTAAGATCTAGAGAATGTGCAAAATCAACATTCTATACAGAATCCTGTTAAGTCAGGATCGTGTATAACCACATAATCCAGTCTGTTTTGGGCAGTCACATTTTATGCCTGGTGTTATGCTGTTATTATTAATCATGTTCCTTTTCATTCCCAGAGTGATCTTATTTAACTTATAATAAATTGTGTGGCCATTTTTTCTCAATTCTAATTAATATAGATAACCTACAGCAATATTCTTTCTACCAACCATTAGGGCAATAGGTCCTCATTGTCTTGTTTCAAGATTATTATGCCTTCTCTCATCTTTCCCTCATAACCCAGAGCCAACACAAATATCTTGATACACCCAGAACATTATGCTAGTTCTTTATATAGATAGAATTATACTAATTATACCTGATGAGCAAAAGTCCCGTATACTTTTATATGAAGCAGACATGCCACATGGTGATAAATAAGCACCCTGCCAAGGTCTTTTACATTGGAGAAATTTCTAGAACTTCAATAGTCCGGTCCATGTTGCAATATTCCTGCTAAAATGAAATAGAAGTTTCTGTACTTTGATTCTCTCACTATGAAAGTTGCTTGGTAGACTTCTTTGGATTTTGGAAGCAACACTTGTCAAATTTGGATATGAATTGTTGATCAACTTATTGAGTAACATGAAAGGGTTTTTTGAGAGAAACTAAGGGGCAATCCCGAAGATCTTTATACTGTGATTTCCTTATACTGTGGTATAAACAACCCTGTCAGTTGACCATAGTGACACAGTATCTCAAATATTGCTTACAGTGCCTGTAGCAGTCAGCATGCTTTATAGTACCTCTATAATATAGCTAGTCTTCTCAAAAGCTAGCAAGTCTTAATTAGAGAAATATTTGGAAGCCTTTAGGGCTTTGGAGTAATGTGATACTCTCTTCTGCTAACAATTACTCTTCAATTGAGAAGCAGTTCTAAGCTTACTACTTGATAGGAAAGGTTTATGAAACACTATGTGATCTGATCTCACTGCCATAAACAGGATGATATTTAAATGAGATCACCAAATCTAAACTATGTCAGGAGAATTCTATCACTAAATGGGAATGTTATCTATAAAACTAGCCAAAAACAGATTCAGAAAGCAAAAGTAAGTCACATGTCTGGGTGGTTTAGGCTACTGTTGTGCACACTACTTTTGCTTTGCTATCTTTCCCTCAACTCATACCAATGAATCGTGATTAGAAAAAAAAAAAATCGTAAACCTCCTCTGTCTATGGATTTTCATGATATCCTAACATGGATAGGGAAAAGCTATGACAGTACAGCCTTACTAAGGAATGTCTCTAAAAGACAGTAATAAAAGAAATCTCAGTGGATAGAAATGTGAACAGCATATCGACATTAACTTATGGAGAATAGCTAATGAGTTGGGTAAGAAGTTTGGAAAAACCAAGATTGAAAGATTATTGACAAAGATATCTGGGTAAGACAAATGGGAACAATTAATGGTGAATATAAGTGTACCTACAAAATGCTAAAAAATCAGATGGATTTAGATGACCCATTGTGTGAATGGTAGGCTTTTACTATTGCCACCCCAATGTTTGATGAATGGCCCCAAGTGATCTAAGTGCCATGACTGTAGGGACAGAGGTTATACATGGGCTCAAAAGCTTGGAACTCCTTTCATCAAGGCTTGCTTTATATATCTATTGGTAAGCACTTAACCTACTTTAGTAGAGACCAACATTCAACCCTCACATGGCACCATCCTCCAGGAAGATTAATCAATCTGATGACAAACCAATACTCTGAATGTTTTCTACCATGGAGGGGGCAGTTGTGTTTTCTTTTTGTTTCTTTCATGGTAATAGAGACATAATACAAATATGGATTTGTCTTTCTTATTTATAACACTGTGTCAAAAATACCATCTGCAGACTTTTAGAATGATTGAGATAGCACTCTGATGTTTGACAAAATATTACTTCTCACCAAGAAACTAATTTTACAGCAAAATAACCATGACAATAGAATCACCCCCATAGAATTGATTGGTCATATTAAATATTCCAGATGTCAGAATCAATAGGCTTTACAGAATCATATACTGAAAGCTCTTGTGACTCCTGGAAACTAACACTTTGTGAAGTTGAGGTACTGATCAACAAAAGATAATATATGCTTTGAACCTGTTACAAATATGTGGTATAATTTTCTCAAGAGCTAGAATTTATATCTAAGAACCAAAGGAATAGAAGTAGCTAACTTAGAAAATGTATTCTTTCTATTCCTCTGTCATTGAGTTCAATGGTCCTAGTTCCCAAGGGAAAAAGACTTCATTCAAGAAACAAAGCCATAATTATACTAAATCAAAAAAGATGAAAAAAAAAAAAGATGAGATGCCCTACTGGCCTATTAGATTTTCCTATAACTGAGCCAACAGGTATAGAAAAGGGTTATCTACTGTCTGTGGTGATGGATCCTGATTATTGAGGAAATTGGGTTGATTTGATGTAATGGATTTAGGAACCATAGCCCAGGGAACTTCTTAAAATTCACTAGTTCAATAACAAGCACCAATGAAAAAAAATGCAATATGATAAAGGAAGAATAGGACCTAAATCCTTTCAGAATGAAAATCCTTCAGAATGAAAGTTTGGGTCAACCCATCAGATACAGAACTTCAACCAAATAAAATATTGGTAGAGAGTCAAGATACATTAAATGGAGATGAAGAAAACCTCCTGCTTAGCTACAAAGGTGTGAGTAGAGCAGCCGTGCATATTTTGTGTTACTCAATTTTGTTTTCTTGCCATCTTGTATAAAGAATGCTACATTATGATTGTAGTTTCAGTTGGGAGTGTTACTGCATTGATATCACCCTTCCTGAAAGGTAGCTGACTTCGGTGTGTGTGGCCTCTATGTCCTCTGTACTAGAATTTGAGAACTTTGGAAAGAAGGATAAGAATGGAGACTGAGAGGCAAAAAGAGCAAATTCTGCTTGGCATTTTTTTTATTAAAGATTTTATTTTTTTATTCATGAAAGACAGAGAGAGAGACAGAGAGAGAGAGACAGAGAGAGAGAGAGAGAGAGAGGCAGAGACATAGGCAGAAGGAGAAGCAGGCTCCATTTAGGGAGCATAGTGTGGGACTTGATCCCTGAGCCAAAGGCAGACACTCAACCACTGAGCCACCCAGACATCCCTCTGCTGGGCATTCTTACTTTACTGTCAACCTCCCTCATTTCTCCTACTCATCTCTGCTTTGCTCTGAGTCCCTAGAGGCTAACCTCTTTAGATTACATCAGGTTCTCCTGACGGTTCATGGTTGGATTTGGCTAAGGGGGAGGCATCAAAAAGACAGTTAAAAGTTGAGAGAAATAAGAACATTGAGGTATTACTTTTCTGCTCCTGACATCCCCCGTTAGCACCAGCTATGTGAGTCAGATCCTCCAGCCACTCACTCCTGCTATTTGACCCTCCTCTGTATGGTTCCAGAGCTGTGTTATGCTAGCTTAATCCATCTCATCTGTTCTTTCAGCTGTATGAATTATAAGAGTTTTACCATCCCTCATTGATTTCCTTAAACTTGGCTACACTTTTATGAACAGTTCCCTTTTAAAAGTTTCTTCATCTTAACTATTTGGAATGAATTGTGTTTTCTACCCTCACTATGATCCAAATAAATTCTCAATTTATTTTACATGGGGACTCATAACTATTTTCTTTTAATTCCCATTGAACTTAACATAATGCTCAAGTATCTGCAAAACACTTCATTAATGTTAGGAAGGAAGGAAGGAGGGAGGGAAGGAAGGAAGGAAGGAAGGAAGGAAGGAAGGAAGGAAGGAAAGAAGGAAGGAAGGAAGTGAATTAATTTATTAGGGTTGTCTAATATAACTTAGACCTCATCTTGTCAAGAACATGCACTAGAGAAATGCTACTCCAAAAGTTTATTAAACTTCCTCATAAAAATATCTCTCTGGCCATAAGGAAAAACCAGATTAGTGGTACACTAGCAATCACAAATCCTTAAGTGACTTCTCTGATGAGAACGAAAGTAAAAGCCTGAATTATTGTGTGATTAATGGTCTGAGACACAAGAGACAGAATGATCAGGATATTTTAAACACCTTGTATTAATATAACTATCTCTTCAAATATGTGAGGAATATATGTTTAAATTGAATTGCCCAATATACATTCCTGACATGTTGTAGGACCAAGACTAAATGTAGGTCTTTTGTCAGTTATTCTGTGCCATTTCTTGAAAAAACATTTATACTATCTGATACACATAGTTTCCCAATCATTTCATGTTACATTGATTAATTATTCAAAAACAAATGATATACCATGAAATTTATAGGTAAGTGAAAAAATGTATACAGATTCTTCACTTATATATGAGTATGGAAAAGATAAATTGGATCTAAATTAAGAATGTGTCACTCAGTAATGGTACGAACACCAATCAAGCCAGACCCATATCTCTGAATTATTGCCTATCCTACAGTTTTATTCTTTGGAATCTGAAAGTCATAATATATGCAATTGTTTAATTATGAGCATCTCAAGGTGAAGTGATATTACTCCCTTTTATAATAGTGCAGAATAAAGGTTATAGATGTTTTATGATGAGATATTTTAGAAACTAGTCTGATAGCCATTCCGGTAAAGAACAGGCTAGTGCTTTTAACCAGGAAAAGCCAATCCAATACTTTTAAAATAGTGGGATAACTTTGGATTTCTGACTCATTTAACTATCACATAAACCATAATTAGTAATGTCTGATCGCTGTCACTAGTCTGTCAACTGGTTTTATTGTAATGTTATATTTATATAAGATAATTGCATGGCATAATTATATAACATAATTGCATCAGTGATTTTAAATTTTAATAATTATTCATATACAAAATTTAAGAAACTTCAAGAATCTCAAAAACTCTGTAGTGTTTAAAGTATAACAACATACTTCATTGTTTCTTTTCAAATTTTCTTTATTCTTCCTGTTCTGATACTGTTAAAGTCATAGAATTGTTTGTCTTGTGCAATTGTCTGAGATACTGTTAAACATAATTCTTTGCCTGTGATGTTTTCAATATTTAGCCCATTCTATTCAGCTTGGTGTATGTATGTGTGTGTGTGTGTGTGTGTGTGTGTGTGTGTGTATTTCATTATATTTTTATAGCAGTTACACATTCCTTCATGTAGTGAGATTCATCAAAAATGGAATAAAACTATAGTATCAGATTAATTACTACCACCACCCCACTGGTGCTATCCTTTGTCTCATGCAAAGGATTTGTGCCTAAAATAAAAAACAACATGAGGTAGATTGCATGTTCTGAATTATATCTACACTCATTTGCTCATTGAAAAACATCTTTACAATCCTACTGTTATTCTTTTCCCTATATTGAAAAATTTGACTTAAAAGGAAAATGTTGGTTGTCATATAGCAATCAAAGGCAGATACATTTTTAGTTTTAATAGAAGCACTGTTTAATATATCACTTTAACATCTCAGATGAAAATGAAGAATTTCTAGGTTAACTGTTCATGTATATTTTCAGGAATCATTCAGTCAATAAGAGAAAACTGCTGACAAAATTGTTGTAACAAATTATAGAATCACTGAAAAATTTTTGTTACACCAGTATTTTTTAAACTGTCTTGTAAACATCCATATATCTATTGCATTTGTTTTAAATAAAGCTTCACAACTCTATGCTTTTGTATTTTCCTCAACAGAATTTTTATTTCTAATGATATCCAGAAACTGTTAAATTAAGTCACTGATGATATTATCTACAGAAGAACTGCTACTTTACTTTTTTGGTTCTTTTGAGGGCCATCTTTTTGTATATCATGACCTTTCTGTGAGTCATTCATGTGTTCAACAGGATATATCTATTTATCAAAATGGTGGGACATCATTGTCTAAGAATAAGTACAGTTTCCATGGCTACCTTGTATCTTCATCATGTAACACTAAGATAATGTTCTTATTTCTTAGAGTGGTATTATTTACAAAGATTAAGTCACTATGTATGCAGATTTTGGAATTTTGTCATATATTAAATTTTTATTCATTAAAAATATCACAGCATAGAGGCACCTGGGTGGCTCAGTCAGCTAGGCATCCAACTCTCAGTCTTGTGCATATACTCTATCTCTCTAAAATACACAAATCTTTAAAAAAAATTTTACAGCAAATACTTGGCAATATATTTTAGATGTGATTTGATTATAGGTTCCTTTCTTTCAAAAATGAGTGTTTCTGAATAGTTTCCTGAATCCAATATGTAAGGTTTATTAGATTAAATCCAAAATCTTTAATTTATTGTTTGATTCCCTCTTATCTGTTCAGCATTATCTCTTACTTTTTTCCAAAATAGGTCCATTTCTCCAATTAGGTGATTCAAAGAAAGAAAGAAAGAAAGAAAGAAAGAAAGAAAGAAAGAAAGAAAAAATTACTCTAGTCTTAATGAATTTTATTTTTATTCTTTTCTCTTATTTAAAAAAGCTTGCAATCTTATCTCCAACGTCGCAAATTTCACCAGTGAACTTTCTTTGTAGAATCACCTTTTCAACATAGCTTCCTGCCGCTTAAGTTGTTAAAGTTCTATAAAAAAATGATTGCTATCAAAACAAATCACTGACTTACAACTGACTTCTGGCCAGGCATTGTAACTTCCTCATGCTAACTGAAATAGCAGCTGCTTTTAGAATTTCTAAATACTGTATTCAGGTTCATAACACTGCAACTGACTGCCCACCCTCTCTGGAACAGGAAGACGGCTGTGTTATTTATCTACCAACTAGTGTTGGACTGAGCCCTTGTACATTAACATCCTGGCACTTCTCACCTTCCTCAGTCTGAGCATATTTCTCTAGTAAGGTAGAACCTTCAGACAAAGAACTGTTGGTCTTTGGGATAAGACATTGTCAAATGGTAGGCAAACTTGACATGAAGTGGCTCTTCATATGGGCCTACTCAGGCATATCTTAAGCAGTCTCCCAAAGTCCCCAGAGGAATTAAGTCAAATTCCTCAACAATGGTTTGGAATTAGATAAACCAGAGTTTCAATTTTGATTCTAACACTTGTGAGGTGAAGTCTGATTGTCATTTATATCAATAGAAATATTTATCATATTATAGGGATGTTGTTGGGATGTATGTAATGCAAGTGTAAACTTATAATATCTGATTCATGATTTGACCAATATGGCAACTACTGTGTCTTCAGTGTGGTTCTTAAGACTGTTCCTCTTCTTCTCCCTCTGATTTCTCTGGACAGGAAACTAGTAGGTGGAAACTTTACTTGTAGCATTTTAAGCTGAAATGTGATCATGATTGTATAGGAGGAATATGTGCCACAAATTGGATCTCAAGCAATCACATGAGGTAGGGCAAGAGAGTCCTGCTCTCTTCTTAGCTAAACTGCTGTTAAAGTGACCTTCAGTAAGCTAGTCAACCTTTTTATTCATTAGCTTCTCTCTTGTCAAAGTAAGTGTTTAAGGATATATGACTACCAATTGTGCATGACCACAGTATAGAGAAATGGAAAAATCAGAACCCTAAGAAATGGAGATTGCTGCAGGAATATTCTAGGTATGTGGAAATTTTAATTGTCTACAATGTTTTCTTTGTGATTGAGCTTGAATAGGAGATGCTCAGGTATTTTGTCAGTTTTGGTTTGTTGCTTATTTTAGTCTCAGGTAAGACTGTTTCACAAAATAGATTAGATTTTATGATATCTTTCCACTTAAAGGAAGCAGATAGTTACATGGCTGGTTTCACCTAATGGAGAGATTTATTGTCATGCTGAAGTGAAAATGTGATAAATGTATTTCCTAATTCAACCTGTTCCCAATCTGCATATTTCATATTTCAATCAAATACAAATGACTGCCAAGCAATGATTTTATGCACTTGAATTATATCAACAATGGTAGAAATATAAATATTAAGGAGATCAAGCTATAAGTAGAATGACTTCTTAATTCTGGGAACCAACTACTTGACTTTTGCATTGTTACATTGAAATCTAAAAAAATACAAGAAACTGCCAATTCTTTCAGAGATGAAATCTAATGTTTACCATCTCTAAACAAGTAAGAAAAGTTAACATAAATTTAGAAAGCAAGGAAAGAAATTGCATAAGTTCAAATACCATTGAATTACTGTATTCTTTTCCATTTTGTATTTTTTTTCCTTACCTTCATCTATTGTTCACTGATCAGTGATTAGCATTGTGCAAAACTCAGGTTTTTTGTTTCTTTATGAAAAGTTTATGCTTCTGATGGGAGTCTGGACAAGAAATATGGTAATGTCAATTGTAAAAAAGCAGGGTTGAAGTTAGTATACCTGCTGTAGAAACAGGTATGTACAAAATTATTAATTAACATATACTCAAGAGGAGTATATGTACAAAATTATTAATTAACATATACTTAAAATCGGTAATACTGTAATATACTGTTATATAAAGAGAAATGCAACTAGGAGACTAAGAAACTGGGTAATTGCGTAGGTCCTGTTGATACTTAGTTTCCTGGTTTGACTTACTTATCCTAAAGATAGGTTTCAAATCAGATGGTCTGTAAGTTTCCTTTAAATACTAAGATTCCATGATTCTTCTATTCATTAGCTATAGCAAGTTCATGAATAGACTCGTTAATTTAGCTTTGAGAAGAGATTACCAATCTGCCTAGATTAATGGAGAGGCTAGACTCAGTGAGAAAGGGCTCCTTTTGTGGGTCTGTCAAGGCCTGACCATTTAAATCTTACATAGAAGATTTTCTCAAAGGGAAAGTAGATATTCACAAAGACATTATCTCCTGAGATATTACTATTTACTGCTTACTGTTTTAAATTCTCAAATTCTCATATATATATGAATTATATATATAAATGAATTATATATAATAATATATATTATAATAATAATAATATATTTCTATATAGAATTTTAAATATATAAAAATCCTTCATTCTGATATACGTGTGACCAGAAGGGATTACTTTCAATCATATCTGACAATTTGTAGCTATGATTCTGCTATCTGTTCCTTCCAGTCAACTGCTTATTAACACTACCCTAGTAGATCCACTTCAGTGTTTATTCTTAGAAAAAGAAATGTAGACTATACCATATATAAAGATAATTGTTAATATAAATATTTCAAAAGTGTTAATATAAATATTTCAAAAGTGTTTCAAATGATAACAAGTATTTCTTTTATTCAACTTTCCTGTTTAATACATAAACTTATCAATTAATTGTGAAATTCCCATTTTCTTTACTTCAACTCTGTAACACTGAAATAAATGAAATTTGACTTAGAAACACCCTGAAAATTAAAAAAAAAGAAAAGAAACACCCTGAAAATTAAACTTTTAGTCTCTTAACAATTAAATTCAAAAATAATCCCAATGAGATTAACAAATGCTTAGCATTTTATAGTGTTCCACATAGAATCAATAATCAACAATTATAACATCTTGTGATTTTTCATTTGTAGGAAACAATGAGACCAACTAAATTTTGTCTAAGTATGTCTAAAGAAAAAAATGACAATACTTTTTCACAGATTAAGAAAAAAAGGAAGTTAAAAGATATTTGGTAAAGCACATTGTACTTAATTTATTTTTAAAAATATATTTTTTTTTTGGAAAAAAAAAGAGAGCGAGCACGTGCACGTGCTCTGTCCTGCATCGTGGAGGAAGGGGCAGAGGGAGAAGCAGACTCCTGGCTGAGCAGGGAGCCCATCATGGGGCTTAATCCCAGAACCCAGAGATCATGACCTCAGCCAAAGGCGCACGCTTAATGGACTGAGCCACCCAAGTACCCCTACAATTACTTTTAAAAGTTGCCACAACAACAAGCCTTAGGTTATATTTTCAAAACCTAAACTGAAAAAAGGACAAGACAAAATGAGAATCAGCGAGTTGGAAAAGAATATATAACAAAACATCCAGCATCAATTCTATGACCCGCCTCTTATTTTATTAATTTCAGTATAAGCACTGAGGATCCCTGAGATGAGTAAACAACGAAAAATGTTGATTTGGCAAAGTCATTGTGGAGTTTCAGCTGCTTTATAAGCAAGTTCTTAGTTTATTATTTATTTATCCATTATAAAGCTGGCCATTTAGATCCACTAACACACAAACATAGCCAACCAAAATAACAGTGACAACAATAAATAAAACACAAAAAACTAAGGTCGCCCTATTGTGGCTTTAAAAATTTGTACAAGCTATTATGTATGTGAGTGTAAAGGTTTAGAAATCCAGAAACTATAAACTAAAAGATAAAAAGACACAGTTTTATGTATTATGTCGAGACTAACAAAACAAATTAGTACACAACTCTTAGAAAAAACTGAATTTAATTATCCACTTAAATCCCAACATTACTCAAAAAGAGATACTCAGGATTTTACAACTTAAAAATGATTTCATTTATATAACAGTTCCTTTTATATATGAGGGTCCATTAACATAGGTCTCTTGCTAAATTTCAGCAATAAAATATTTTTTTTCAAAAAGTCATGTGTGATTGATAGATTATAAAGAGTCTGAGAAGTTGTTTACATGTTCCTTGATGAAGGTATACATTGATTACATGGAGGCAGTCAATATAACCTCAAGCAAAGAAGGGAGAGAAGAAGAAAGAAGTGAGAAGACTTACTTTTCTTCTTAAGGCAGCACTAGAGAACAGAGCAAAAGGAAATGGATATTGTTGACTTAGGTTCATGGGTTAAATGATGCTTTTTAAAATCATAGTTTGACGTTTGTGTTTATAACAAAGAAGAACAAAAGAGTCCTAAAAGCGTTCCTCCATTCTCAATAGCCTTAAGGAGAAACAAGGATTACCTAATCAAAATAAATAAATGAAAAAAAAGAAAAGTTTTGGCAAGAGTTGATATGGTTTTGACTATACACAAACTCTGAATTGTGTAAAATAATTTTGTTAACCAGAACCATGGCTTAGTTTACATTTACTATTAAATAAAGCAATTACATCAGAATTGCTTAAGTCTATTTATGCCCAAATCATTTTAGAAAACATCACTGTTTGCCATACCATGACTCTCCAACTACAATTGTCAGGCTGTTGCTACAATATTCATCTGACTAGCAGGGAAGACACTTACAATAAAAATAGTGGTAACTTATGGTTACTGAATGCTTAGTTGAATACTCAGCGCTTTGAAATTTTCGTTTATTGTTGGAGAGGGTGCATAATAACCAGAACACCTGGGGCTTTAGTTCAATGCTGGAGGAAATATAAAATGATACAAACCACTCTGGAAAAACAGTTTGGCAGTTTCTTAAAAGGTTAAACATATATTTACTACATGGCCTAGCAATTCAACTTTTGTTTTTTACCTACAGAAAGGAAAACTTATATCCATTGAAATACTTGAACATGAATTCTCATAGTAGTTTTATTTGTAATTCCTCACACTTGAAAAAAATCAAATAGCCATCAAGTGGCGGAATAGGGCTGAATAATAAAGTTTGGAGTACTGCTATAGATAAGCAAAAATGGATGCATAAGCAACATGTTGATTCTCAATATCATCATGCTGAGCAAAAGTTTCCAGGCACAAAGGAATCATAGACTCTATGATTCCATTAATTTCAAATCCTAGAATAGGAAAGACCAGTTGATAGTGACAGAAAGTAGATCTTTGGTTGTCTGAGGCCAGTGATCTTGGGAAGATTTACTACAAAGGGCAGCGGTGAACTCTTTGAGATTGATGACCATGTTTTATATCTGCCTTTGGTCAGGCTGCAAAGGGTATACATTTGCTGAAGCCCAAGGAAAAGCTCTCCACTCAAAATAAGTATTTTTTTTTTTTTTTTTTTGCAAAACATACCTCAATAAAATTAGTTTTAAAAATCGACTTAGGGCAGCCTGGGTGGCTTAGCGGTTTAGCACAGCCTTCAGCCCAGCACGGGATCCTGGAGACACGGGGATCTGGTTCCACATCGGGCTCCTAGCATGGAGCCTGCTTCTCCCTCTGCCTCTGTCTCGACCTCTCTCTCTCTGTCTCTTATGAATAAATAAATAAAATCTTTTAAAAAAATCAACTTATTTTAATGGACTTTTTTTCCTAAAAGAAGTCTGACTATATAATGCAGTATAATCATTTAAACTAATGGTTTTGAGATTTATAGGTCACATTAAAAACAGTCACATCTTATTGTCTCCACATGGGGAAAAATGCAGAAGATATAACCATAAACCATATATTTCTCACCACTTTAATGTTACAAGAATACTGACACATTTACAAAGTAAACATGAAGAATATCTTAAAATCTGTTGTAGGATATTTTCTTTAGTTAGAATTAATATAGAAATTATTATTGAATACAGAGGGAAAAATCCACAAAATTACTTAAAATAGTATTATCAAAAAGTTATTTGGCATGTTAACAATTTTTACTATCTCCCCTTAATTCTATAATCATAAGGGCACACATGTTCTTCCACTTAAGATGTTTTATACAGAAATGACAAGGAAAAAGTACATATCATGATCAGTACAAAACTTCCCTTGAGGGATGTTTTCTTAAACCATACTACCTGGATTCCAACAATAAAATCTCCACATTACATGAATTCACATTTCAAGACTACTAACCATACTCATATAAAAATAATATTAAGATTAGTCAACAAGTATAGAAAAAACAAAAACAATGAAACAAAAAAAAACCAACAACGAGCAGCCTGGGTGGCTCAGTGGTTTAGTGCCGCCTTCAGCCCAGGATGTGCTCCCAAAAACCCAGGATCCAGTTCCACGTGCGGCTCCCGGCATGGAGCCTGCTTCTCCCTCTGCCTGTGTCTCTGCCTCTCTCTCTCTCTCTGTCTCTCGTGAATAAATAAATAAAAATCTTTAAAAAAAAAGAAAAAAGAAAAAACCAACAACACATAAATACTGTCCAAAGCCACAAATAGGGCAGTCTGGATGGCTCAGTGGTTTAAGCACCTGCCTTCCGCCCAGGTCGTGATCCTGGAGTCCCGGCATCGAATCCCATGTCAGGCTCCCTGCATGGAGCCTGCTTCTCCCTCTGCCTCTGTCTCTCTCTCTCTCTCTGTCATGAATAAATAAACAAAATCTTAAAAAAAACCCACAAATAACTGGACTACTATACCTATCACATTTTGATATACTTGAAATTAGGATGTGTTTTATAATTGATGCCATATTATAGTCACTAATAGTCTGATAGCAGTAAGGATAAGGAAGCACAGAGAAAACAATGTGAACATACAGAATAGTATAAAATGACTAAGCTAGTTAATAAATATATAGGTAGATATATATATGAAATATAATTTAAGATAGATTTTAAAGTGCAAAAGAAATATAAAGGAGAGGTCTAACAGACACTTGAGAAGATGCTCAACATCACTGATCATCAGGGAAATACAAATCAAAAATATAATGAGATATCACCTCACCCATCTCAGAATGGCTAATACCAACAGCACAAGAAAGAACAGGTATTGGTGAGGATGTGGAGAAAGGAGAACCCTCCCATACTGTTAGTGGAGATGCAAACTTGTGCAGCCACTCTGGAAAACAGTATGGAGGTTCCTCCAAAGGTCAAAAATAGAACTACTCTATGATCCAGCAATTGCTCCAATATTAGGTATTTACCCAAAGAATACAAAAATACTAATTCAAAGGGATACATGCACCCTGATGTTTATAGCAGCATTATCTACAATAACCAAATTATGGAAATGTCCATAGACTGATGAATGGATAAGGAAGATGTGAGGCATATATTCAAAAACATATTTAGATAGATAGATGATAGATAGATAGATGATAGATAGATAGATGATAGATGATAGATAGATATATAATAGATACATGATAGATGATTGATGGATGATAGATAGATATAGAAATAGAGATATATACACACACAATATATATATAATGGAATATTATTCATCCATAAAAAAAGAATGAAATCTTACCATTTACAATGACATGGTTAGACTGAGACAGTATTATGCTAAGTGAAATAAGTCAGAGAAAAATACCATATGATTTCTCTCATATATAGAATTTAAGAAACAGAACAAATGAGCAAAGGGAAAAAACAGAGAGGCAAACCAAGAAACAGACTATTAACTGTAGAGAACAAATTGATGGTTATCAGAGGGGAGGTGGGTTGGGGATGGGGAAAATAGGGGATGGGGATTAAAGGGTGTACTTGTGATGAGCACTAGATGCTGTATGCAAGTGTTGAATCACTATATTGTACACTTTAATTCTACACTGTATGTTAACTGGAATTTGAATAGAAACTTAAAAAATAAATATGAGGGATAAATACATGTTAAAAATTCAGTTTCTTCGAACAAGGGGTCATGGAAAGGGAGGTGGGCAGGGGGACTGGGTTACTGGGTGACAGGCACTGAGGGGGGCACTTGAAGGGATGAGCACTGGGTGTTATGCTATATGTTGGCAAATCGAATTCCAATAAAAATATACAAAACAATTCAGTTTGTTTAAGAAATTGTAATGATTTGGGGCGCCTGGGTGTCTCAGTCGATTAAGTGTCTGCCTTTGGCTCCAGTCATGATCTCAGGGTCCTGTCCCTATGCTCCTCCCTACCATTCATGCTCTCTGTCTTTCACTCTGTCTCAAATAAATATTTTTTTAAAAAAGAAATTATAGTGATTCAAAAATGGATACATTTAAAATATCTCAAAATATATAGATCAAAATTATTATGTTTACAAAAAAAAAGCAAAGAAGTCAACAACCATCATGGGAGAAGTTAGACAAAACTTCTTCTACAGTTACCTCTTAAACTAAAAAGAACACCAGTAAAGATATAGGAGATTTGATCAGGAAAATTACCAACCTAGATCTAAGATATATAGAGTATTGTATCAGCAAATATAGAATTCAGGTTCTTCTTAAGCATACATAGAACATTGAAAAATTTATATCATAGGGTCTACATTATACAGAGCACATGTTCTGAATATAAATGCATTTTTAAAATAACAGAGTAAGAAAAATCTCTATAAATTTAAAACGTTGTTAAACAGTAAACACCCAAAAAATTCATAAATAAAAGAGTAAAAATAAGATACCATAATAGAAATTTTAAGATGAAACTGAAAGTAAATGAAAATAACACAAATCAAATTGTCAGAAATTTAAAGTAGAACTCTGAGAAATATAACTTTAATTAAATACTAATATTTGAAATGAAAGGATAATAATTATTAACTACATGGGCTGAGGGATCCCTGGGTAGCTCAGCGGTTTAGCACCTGCCTTTAGCCCAGGGCGCGATCCTGGAGTCCCAGATCGAGTCCCACATTGGGCTCCCTGTGTGGAGCCTACTTCTCCCTCTGCCTGTGTCTCTGCCTCTCTCTCTCTCTGTCTCTCTCTGCTTCTCGCTCTGTCTCTCATGCATAAATAAATAAAATCCTTAAAAAAAAAGCTACTTGGGCAATATAGGTATTTAGAAAGGAGAATAGGATAAATCTTGAGAATTGGGAAAAAACAATATGATAAAAAGAGATTAATGAATTGGAATATCAAGTACTTAATATTGTCTTTTTAATATAAGCGTTCTGGCAATCTGATGGTATATACTTCTGTCATATTGTGGGTTTCATTTGTTTATGATTGATGATAGTTAATTGGGTTGACACCTTTTCATATTAAGTGACCATAATTTATTTGGTAAAATGCCCATTGAGGTCTTATTCCTCCATGCATCTATAGGTTGGATTGTCCTTTTCTTATCCATATATAGAAATTCCTTATATATTATGAATAAGTGCTTTTTGGTGATATGTATAATAAAAGGGGTATACATAACTGTTTTTCATTTCATTCTATTAATTTTATGCACATAAATTTTAATGTCATTGCAGTCCTTTTTATCAATAGTTTACTTTTATGGTTAGTGCTTTTTGAGGTCTATTAAATATCTTTTGCGTACTGTAAGGTTGTTATTTTCCATGATTCTTATTGCTTTACAATTCACATTCAAATCTGCAAACTATCTGGAGTGAATTTCTATGTATTATGTGAAGTATTAATGTGAATATTTCTTTTTTTTTTTCTATTTGAACACTCAGCTTGTGCATTACTATTTATTGAAAAGCTTTCACCCTAACTTGGACTAGCAATTTTCTTAAGAATCAGGTGACCATATATGTGAAGATCTGTTTAAGGAGTTCCTATTCTGTTCCTTTTCCACTTGCCTCTCCTCACACCAAAAACATACTGTTCTAATCACTTTGATAGTAGATCTTGGTATCTGAGCAAGTACCATCTTGAAGATTATTCCTATGCAATATTATCCATGCTGTTCGTGTTTGCTTTTACTTCCTATACATTTTCTTTTTAATAGGCTCCATGTTTAGCTTGGATTCCAAGGGGCTTAAACTGATGACCCCGAGATAAGACCTGAGCTAAGATCAAAAGTCAGAGGCTTAACCAACCAAGCCACCCAGGTTCCCCTCATTCCTATATAAACATACCAACTTCTATAAAATAGGACTAAAATGTTGATAATAATCCAATTCATTCTCTACATCAATTTTGACAATGTTGACATATTTATCTTAGTCTTCCAGTTCATGAATAGTATATTCAGTCATTTATTTAGGTCTTATTAATTAAATTATTCAATAATATTTTTGAGGATTTCTATTTAGAAGCTTTACATATTTTCGTTAGATTTAGTGTCAGTTTTTGTTGTTATAAAGTATATCCGTAAGTTTTTGGTAATGCATAGGAATATATTTGACTTTTTTTTTGAAGTTTTAAGTTTTTATTTAAATTCCAGTTAGTTAACATATTATCTGATTTTTATATATTGTGTATCCAGTGACCTAATTAGTTCCTTTATTAATTGTGAAACCTCCTTATACATTCTATTGGAATTTCCTTATACAATAATATTGTGTGCATATAATGACAGTTTTATCTCTTCTTTTAAATACTATACTTTTAAAATATTATATTGAACAAACTGGGATATCCTGTAGCCATGGTGAACAGAATTAGCAACAATGGGATTTTAATATCATTCTTGATAATGGGAAACATTTTCAGTAGTTCAAAATTAAGTATGATATTCATGTATAATTTTTACAGACATCTCATCATATCAAAAAAGAGCCATTATCTTCATAGTATGTTATAGACTTTTATCATGAATGTGTGTTGAATTTAATGGATTATGAAAAAGTATTTGGTGATATTTATTAATTTCATTACTCTTTCCAATGAACTAAACTTAAGGGCCACTGGTTGGCTCACTGGTTGAGCGTCTGTGTTTGGCTCAGGTCATCATCCTGGGATCTAGTCCTGCATCAGGCTCCCTTCGAGGAGCCTGCTTCTCCTTCTGCCTATGTCTCTGCCTTTCTCTCCGTGTCTCTCATGAATAAACAACAACAACAACAACAAATCTTAAAAACAAAACAAAACAAAGAACTAGGGCAGCCCCGGTGGCTCAGCGGTTTAGTGCTGCCTTCAGCCCAGGGCGTGATCCTGGGGACCTGGGATCGAGTCCCACATCGGGCTCCCTGCATGGAGTTTGCTTCTCCCTCTGTCTGTCTCTCTCTCTCTCTCTTTCTCTGTGTCTCTCATGAATAAACAAAATCTTTTAAAAAAATAGAACTAAACTTAGTCTTTGTTAATTTCTTCCATTAAAGATTTATTTTTTGTTTTATTTTTATTATCTTCATAATTTGGTTATTTCCACTCTTTTGTTTAATTTTCTGAGCTTATTTTTCCTAGTTCATATTATGGAAACTAGATTACAAACTTTTGCTTTTTTCTTTTTTGAATTAAAACATGTGTCTATTAATCTGCTTCTTCACATGGTCTACCGTTTTTTCAACAGGTTTGATATATTGTCTTTTATTATTAATTTACGATATTTTTTAAATATTTTAATCTCCATTTTGATATCTTTTGGACGTATTAATTATATAGAGCATATTTCCTAAAGTTTAGTATGTTTTGACTATTATCTATTTTATTACTTGAGCTTAATTTAGCTTATTTCACTCTGATCAGAGAACATACTCTGAATAATTTAAAAAAATATAAAAATATCTAAATCAGTTGGGATTTACTCTCAGTAGTATACTTAGTTCTGAAAAGTATTCCGTGAGCAAGTGCAAAATATGTATGTATTCCACAGGGCATTAACTTCCTATTGCCTCTGTAACTTATTACCAGAAATTTAGTGGCTTACAGCAACACAAATTCATTATCTTATAGTTCTGGAGATCAAGAATATAAAATGAATCAATGGGAATAATTTTTCTTTCCCCCTAGGTGCTGTAGTGAGAATCTATTTTTTTTGTCCTTTTTAGATTCTAGAGATTGCCTACATTCCTTGGTTCCTGGCTCCATCCTTCAACTTCAAAACTTAACAGTGTAGATTCTTCCAAACTCTTCTTTCTCCTTCTGTCATCACATTGCCTTTTTTTTTTTTTTTTTCCTACATTGCCTATTCTTGACTGATCCTCTCATCTTTCTCTTCTAAGGACCTTTGTGATTATACTGGGTTCAACCAGATAATCCGGAATAAACTTCTTATACCAAATCTCTTAATTGAATCATGTATGAAAGTCCCTTTTTTCCACATAAGGTAATATATTCACAGATCTTGGGGAAATGGGCATGTTTATCTTGGGCGCCATTTTTCTGTTTACCACATATAATTTTGGGTATAGGGTCCTAAATCAGATGTGTTAACTGTGCTTTCAAGTATCGTATTTGTTGAATTTCTGCCTCTTTTTATATTATTTATTGACTAAGTGAAGCAAAAATCTTCAACTGTGATTTTAAATTGGTCTTTCTGTTCTGTCAATTTTAGTGTCATATGATTTGAGACTATTCAATTGATGAAACAATTTTATTTTATGATTGGATTGATTCATTTTGTGAAATGTCCTTCTTCTTATATATTTATACCCTTATCTCTTCTGAAACATATACACCTGACCATATTTAAGACATATACCTGATGATTATGCTATTGCTTTCATGTACGTAATACTAAATGATCTCTCCTTTGAGATATCATGCCTCCGTCTCAAATAATTTTTCTTCTGCTTTGAGAATTTCCTTTAACATATTTTTTAAAATTTTGGTCTGATGACGATAAACGCTTTTATGCTTTGTCCAAAAATGTCTTCACTTTGACTTTTGAAGAATCTTTTCTATAGATTTAGACATTTACGTAATTTTCTTTTAGTTCCTTGAAAGTTTTTATTTTTTTTATTTTTTATTTTTTTTTTTTTTACAAATTTTTTTTTAATTTTTTTATTATTATTATTATTATTTATTTATGATAGTCACAGAGAGAGAGAGAGAGGCAGAGACACAGGCAGAGGGAGAAGCAGGCTCCATGCACCGGGAGCCCGATGTGGGATTCGATCCCGGGTCTCCAGGATCGCGCCCTGGGCCAAAGGCACGCGCCGAACCGCTGCGCCACCCAGGGATCCCCTTTGAAAGTTTTTAATCATTGTATTTAACGTTTCATCGCTGTTAGCAATGAAACTTTCCTCTTATTGTATATTAGAAGATAACATATATATTATAATGTTGTATACTAGAAAATAATTTTTAAAAACACGATGTTTTTTTGAGCTTTTTATATTTCGTTTCCAGGTGTTTTAGACTTCTACATGTGATTTTATTTTTAGTAATCCTGATAGATTTTTTCTTTTCTTTTATAATTTTTAAACTGGGAACAATAAAGGCAGCTTTGCCATCTAGAAAAAAAAAATCATGGCATTTTTTGTTGTAAAATAGGACAACACACCCTTCATTGTTTTTCTTTTTTTCCAAAAATGTATTGCTATTGGTTCATACTTATTCTCTGTGGCAGATACATCCTAACATGATCCCTGATGACTCATGACTTTGTATAACCCCCTCCATTTAACTGAGGGAGAAAGCGGTGACTCACTTTTACTCCTAAGAATATGGCAATGGCATTAGGATATCACTCCCATGATTACTTTATGGTAGGTAGGACTCTATCTCAGCAGCCTGGATTGAAAGACACTCCATTACTGACTCCGAAGAAAAAAAATCTACCATATTGTAAAAGGGCCTGGTGGTAAGGAATTATGTCATCCTCCAAAAACTGAGCGGAAGCCAGCTGACATTCAGCAAGGAACCAGCCATGGGAGATGAATTCTGCCAACAACTTGAATGGTCTTGGAAGCTAACTCTTCCTAACACAAACCTCCAGATAATATTAATAGTATAATATAAGCATCATTATAAGCAGAGATAAGACTTTGAAATTATTTCACCAAGTGTAACTGCATTGAGGGCAATACTGAATATTGTAATATTTATGAAGATGATTATTATAATAATGAAGCTTAAAATTATGGAATGTTTATTATGTGCTACATGCAATGCTAAATGATTAACATTCATTATCTTGTGTCCACAATAGACCTATACAATTCCACAGCTTGAACAAGTTAAGTAAGTTGCTCAATATGATTTAACTAGCATTTGGGGAAGTTAAGGCTTCATGCAGCATTGTCAAAATCCAGAAATGGTATCCTAAACATTTCACAATTTCACTATCATAGTATGATATTTCCCACTAATAAATAAATAAATTTAATTCCCCATACGGTAATCTTGAAAAAAGATCCCAGGACATTTTGAAGTCATATTTGGTTTTCTAATAATACAAGAGTACAAAATAAAACATATTTCTAAATGTATGATGTTACCAAAATTTGTTGTTACGTATTAAAAGAACAATACTACCTGCACAAATTGAAAGTGTATTAAATTGACACATTGATAAACTGTTTTTCTAATATTTCCCTCAGTAGTCTGCTTTCTCAATGGGTCATTTTAGACTTACTTAATTACTTTCTTATGATTTTTATTAGTCTAGAAATGTCTATAGAGTATTTTAATTAACCTCATGAGGTTTAATGAATATATTAAAATGTCTCTAACTTCATTATATTTTAATTAATAAAATCATCCATGTATTTCATCAGGTCTTAGAACTGTATGACTAAAATTGCTTCTGACGAGTGCTATCTCCAATAGGTAGTACTTAACTGACTTTCCTTGAGCTTCCAAATATGGCATTTCAGCATGAAATCAATATCAAAAATCAATTCTCAGAATTGCCTGTGCTTTTTATATTATTTTTTCTCATTCACACATTGAATAAAACCAGAATAAAAATATGTATGCTTTCTTGTTTTCATTGGCCAAAGGTTCTTATTCCATATAATTCCCTTAATGTCATTCCTTGATGAAAGTACTTGTCTTCCTTGTGTTCTAACCTTACCCAGGTCATCTTAACTCACCTGGGTATATACATAATATGTTATGACTGTAAGTAAGATTCTGATGTGAAATATAATATGTAAAAGAATATTCAATGACAAAAGTGATGGATGATAGGGGAGAGATAATATATTTGCACAACAAAATGTAGATCATTGTTTCCAAAAAAAATATTAAAAGACAATAATGATTAGCAATTATTTCCTTATAAAAACAAAACATGAAGTGCATATATTTTTGGCTTAAACTCCCCATTGCAGTTATTTTCCCAAAAGTTCTAAAAAGAAATTAAATTTCCTCTCTGATACAACTGTCAAAATATCAAGGATTATAGTACCTTTTACCTATAGATGATATTTTATTGTGTACTAATTTTTAAAGACTGATTTTTTTCTATATAAGTTTTAAATCCACAGCCTTCTATAGGTAACTACTTGGTCCTTCTCATATATTATCCTAGGGTTATCCTTTTTTTTTTACACATGCACAATTAAATATGATTTATTTTTCATTTTCAAGTTGTTTGAAATGTATGTTTTTTGAATTTAAAAATTGGACTAATAGAATTGGAAAACTTAGCATATTGCTTTTGTTTGAATTTCAAGAATCAGAGTGACGAGTATTTGGTTAACACTGGTGCACCTCAATACATTGTTGTGTATTGTCAACCACATATTCCATTTATTATCTGCTCTGAGAAATGGTCACATACCCTAATTAACTGGAAGGCTTTGCTCTTTCCTATACTCTGGGAAGAAATATTCATCAGTTCAAAAACATGAAAAGGATGGTTCTGAGTTATAAAGAAGTAAATGTTCTACTGACATATCAATGACTTTCATTTTTAAATGTGAATTATACCCAGAAGCAAATGCATCTATTACATATGGGGACAAAATCAATTGTTCAGAGAAAGCTACTTATAGTTTATTTCAAAGATCATGAATTATAACAAAATATAAATGAAAAGAAAAAGAACTTAAGATAAAACCATTGTAGCAT
The DNA here is from genome assembly GCF_048418805.1 of Vulpes vulpes. Classification (NCBI taxonomy): domain Eukaryota; kingdom Metazoa; phylum Chordata; class Mammalia; order Carnivora; family Canidae; genus Vulpes; species Vulpes vulpes. Next base: position 89,909,736 of record NC_132786.1, read on the forward strand.
TACAGTGAATTTTGAGAACAGAGCAAGTTTTTCAAAAAGACCTTATATTTAATGCACGACAGTCATCTATACTTTATAAAATACTTTTTTATTTCTTTTATAATGAGAAATTTACTCTACCTCTGGGTCAGAAACTCTATTTTTCATCCCCAAAATAATTCTATCCCTACTGAGTATACATTTAAAACTGAAGCTTTAAAACATAGTATATGTTAGCCTGTTACTAGTATTTTCTTTAGAGGAAAGGAGTTGGTTTTGTAAAGATAAGGTAAAATCTTTGTGTTCTTTCTTAATATTCTTAAATTACTTTTAAAAGGCATGTGCACTAGCTACAGAGAAATGGCAAAATAAATAAATAAATAAAATGAATATATTAATAAAATGGTAAATTATATTATTTCCCAGATAATTGAAATAGTAAATATTTCAAAAGGTTATATATTATTTTTACCTAATTATTTAAATGTTTTATTAAAGTTGTAGAGAAAGGTAATATATTATTTAATTAACAAAACACGGATGTTCTGTTTTACTTTTGATATATTTTGGTGTGTAGAAAACTCTAGAACTGAGATTTTAATGTGACTGTCAAAGAGTGATCCTCCTATGTAGGGGCCACATGAAAAGTCTAGAGTTGAGCACATCAGGTTCCTGTCCCTTCCTCCAGCCCCACCCTAAGTCAGGTGGCATGATGATCATATCTTCCTTATTAGAGCTTCACAATCTGATCCATCATCTCTCCTCCTCACACATTTTCCTATTGTTTTAGGGCCTTCCATCCTGCTATTAATAACAATGATACTATATTTTTATCATGATGAGATTGAAAGGTATTTTGCATAGGTTCCTCAAACCTAGATCCTAGAATCTTTGTAAAAGAGACTCAGTTAGCAAGTCAGACTTCCTAGTACTGTGGAAATTTGGCTTCAGATTCCCTCTTATAGAACCCATAACCCAAAGACACCTGGTTAACCACATGCAAGTCACAAGAGATCTTTGTTCCTCTGGCTAGAGGCTTAGCCTAACAATAGTCTGAAATTTTTTCTTGATTTCTTATTCTTCTGTCCATAGTTTGGTCACTGATGACACAAATCTAAGCACACAAGTGATCAAAGCAGGCCTATTATTTCATGCCAGGAAGAGATACCCCCTAGTCCAGGCTGCCTACCTTAGGAGAATACAGCTATGTGTAAGGAAGTGATCCAAAGATGCAAACATCCATGTGAATATCATGACTAAATATTATTTTTTTAAATCTTTATTAAAAAAATGATAAAAATACCCTCTAGACCAGACTTGAATGCAAGATACTATATTTTATAATTTAAGAACATTTATTTTCAGATTTTGAAATGAATAGTCAAAAGTAGAAACAAACCATTCAACCCAAACAATGTTGTACTTTGTTTCTTCCCTGTGAGAATTCACAATACAAAACCTGTATTATTTGCCCCTGAGTTATTTGAAAATTCCAACATCTTCAACTTTTTGAATAGCCTTTAACATCATCCCTCACCAAATTCTCATTTTAGAAGGAACAAAACTTCAGAGACATTAATGCCATGTTTGGAAGAAGTCTCTGTTGGAGCATAGATTTAGTCAAGTCAAAATGATAGTGTTAATTAAACTTGAATGTTCAGTCGTCAAAGGTCATGTATAAATCTTATGGCTATCCAACATAAAATCCTATTCATTTCAAAATCTGAAAACAAATTGTTTTCGGTTGTAAAATACACTACCATACAAGTGTGATATCCACTACAGAGCATTTCACCGTGATATTTAATTCACAGCATTTCAATCAGTCTTACTAAATAAAATATTTGGACCAAAATGTTATCAGCCAACGTAGAGTCTGTTTTGACTTTTATGTATCTTTTTTTAAAGTTTTTATTTAGGGATCCCTGGGTGGTGCAGCGGTTTGGCGCCTGCCTTTGGCCCAGGGCGCGATCCTGGAGACCCGGGATCGAATCCCACATCAGGCTCCCGGTGCATGGAGCCTGCTTCTCCCTCTGCCTGTATCTGTGCCTCTCTGTCTCTCTGTCTCTCTCTCTCTTTGTGTCTCTCATGAATAAATAAATAAAATCTTAAAAAATAAATAAATTCCAGTTAGTTAACATACAGTGTAGTATTAGTTTCAAGTGTATTCAACAATTCCATACAATACCCTGTGTTCGTCACAAGTGCATTCCTTAATTCCTATCACTCACCCACCCACACTCCCAGTAACCCTCAGTTTGTTCTGTATAGTTAAGTCTGTTTCCTGGTTTGCTGCTCTCTTTCTTTTTCCCTTCACTCATTTGGTTTGTTTCTTAAATTCCGCATAGGAGTGAAATCATATGGCATTTGTCTTTCTCTGACTGATTTATTTTGCTTTAGCATAATATTCTCTAGTTCCATCCTTTTTTATTCTATTTGGAGGCTACATTAAAAAAAAAATTATCTGCCTCCCAAAAGAATGTCTTAGTTCTCAGAAAGATTCTGGGATCAGAAGAAGTATTCCTCCAAATGACAATATTTTTATTATAGTCTAAGAAATATTTTTAAAGAAAAAAATTTTGAAACCTCTCTCAGATCTCTAAAATAAAAAAAAAATGTTTTCTAGCATTTATGTCAGTCATGCTAAGAATTTCCTTTGTTGAGTTACAGATTGAAATAGAGAGTTATTGGGTATCCTATGTGACCAGTGTAAACTCAGGAAAAAGCTAAAATTGAAGAGTTAAGAAGTACGAAAACTGTCCTTGATAGTCTGTGATCTCTTTCCACATTATTTTTGCCACCCTGCAATAAATATTGCCTATCTCACAGTTCATGTTCATACTATATCCAAGTTTTACAGACATTTTAATGAACACACAGAAAAATATGGTTCCTTCTCTCAAAGATTGTATAGCCAGATGGCTTGAAAAGCAGAGACAAAAGAGAAAGCAATTATATAGTCACTAGGATACAGGAAGACCCAAAGTCCTACCGGAACTCCAATTCCCCAAATAGGTATGTCCAGGAAGATGACAAGAGCTGAATCATGAATTATTTGGCATTAGAGAGATGAATGAATGAATAAGCTAAGAAACATGGTTAGAGAAGGGTTCTGTTTGCAAATGAATAGTTTAGGCAACTATGCATAAATTATTATTTGAAACACAATGAGCTAGCACAAGAATGAAGAGGACATTTTATGACTTGCTAAAATATGAATTTATTCCAAAAATTATGCAGGAACAATTAATGGACTTTTATGCAGGAGGAGAACAGGCATTCATAGATTTCCAGATACCCTGTATGAATTTCTATTCTTTGTATTCTCTTGGATCCAGTTATTAGCACATAATAATTAAGGTGTTAGGTGTCCCTTTATCCACCACTATCTGTGTTTTCTGAAATGCCTTAAAGCTTACAAAAGCTGATTTGCTAATGGTGTAGATAATTAGATCATGATAAATATTCAGAGAATTTTTAGAGCAGCTGGATGGCTCCACCACAAACTAGCTCACTCGAGGGTGAAGTAGGTCACCTATTTTGCTCACCCATGTGGGCAGCCCTACTTTTTACATTTACATGGGGGTGGTGCTGAATAGAGTTCTAATGTCAACTCATAATATTGGATCTTAAATATTAAGGCCCAGTCAGTATTTTGATTACCTTGTAGCCAAATGAAAAGGAACAAGAGAAATAAAAAGCAGAGGTAATTGATTTGAAAATGCTTACCTTTTGTATTCATTGCATTGGAAAGATTTCTAGATTAGAACACAAATGAATAATACAGCTTCTCATGATTATTAAATATGTATAATTAAACCAGAGGAAAAACTCTCCAAATAAGGTAGCATAGAGGTTAAAAAATTATTTCCTCCTATTCTTCTGAATTCTTTGTTGAGACCCTCATAATAAAAGATAGGTGTATAGGAGAAAAACAGCAGTTTAATAACTTATATACCTCATTTGTATATGGGAACTGCCCACAGGAAAATGAATAACTATTGATATGACTTACAATGCAGGATTAAATACCATCTTAACCGTAAAGAGGAAGGGGGAATGTCAACCTCTTAGGGGATAGTAAATGGCTTTTAGGAAAGATGAATGGGCCCTTAGCAGAATAGATGAAGGGGACTGATAGTTTGTGGCAAAGTTTGTCTAGATGTGGTTTCCTCTCCTGTGATGAGAGTCAATCTTCCCTGGTTGATAACATTTCTGGGGAAGAAATTATGAACAATTAAGTTTTTTTGAAGGATTTGTCTTTGGGAAGATAAGGGGTATTCAGAAAAAGCTTCTGCCTGCATTTGCTGTTGTTCAAGTACTTACAGCTCAAAATAATATACCAAAGTGACACGTTTTAGGGTGCCATGTCCTGATCTTTTGCAGTAGTATTTTGGGGTAACACATTCTGCTACCCTTTTGTAGTTTACACTACTGGTCCCATTGCATGAAACAACAAAGTGTTTTCAGTATAGCTTCTATCTGTACTGTGGTTGTGAAAAAGAATAATTTTACATCTGTTAAATTTTGAAGTATTTTTTAACATTGAATAAAAATAGCAGAAGAAAATATAAAATATACAGAAATCAATAAAACTGTTTTATAGCTGCTATCAAGTATAAATATAACATGGAAATACATCTATGCTACTGGAAGAAAATATGGTTTTTAAATTTTGATATTTGTAATAAAAAACATTGGAAAAACAGTCACACAAAACTTTGAAAATAGAAAGAGGGAATAGGTTGCCTGCTAGGAGAATTATAAAAGCAAACATTCAACTCATAACAGCCATCATTGACTCTTCAAACATAATGACTATTACTTGGACACTAGTTTGAGCTAACATGAAGGATTTTTTTTATAAAGAGATGATATGTGCATAAATACGCTCTGATGGGAAGAAAATATATGAATGTGAGTGTTCACAATTTGGCAACGGTTTAAAAAAACTATGCTTATATGTAGAATGCTTTTGTTTAGTGAAGAATATATTCACTGGAAATATGTCTAAATGAAATGGGCTAAATTTTTTAAATTTTATTTAATTTTAATTACAATATATAAACTGAAGCAGTGTGCTATGGGAAGAATTGTGCCACCCCCACCCCACCCAAGTCATGTATTGAAATCCTAATTCCCAGTACCTCAGAATACAACTACATAGAGATGAGATAAGGTAAGATTTGGAGGTTTTTATTTATTTATTTATTTATTTATTTATTTATTTATTTATTTCTTATTTTATTTTTATTATTTTTTTTATTTATTTATGATAGTCACAGAGAGAGAGAGAGAGAGAGAGAGAGAGAGAGAGAGAGAAAGGCAGAGACACAGGCAGAGGGAGAAGCAGGCTCCATGCACCAGGAGCCGGACGTGGGATTCGATCCTGGGTCTCCAGGATCGCGCCCTGGGCCAAAGGCAGGCGCCAAACCGCTGCACCACCCAGGGATCCCGATTTGGAGGTTTTTAAAGAGGAAATGAAGTTAAAATGGGATCACATGGATGGACATAATGCAAGATGACTGGTGTTCTTATAAGAGGAAGAGATTAGAACGAGATATACACAGAGGGAAGATCTTGTGGCAACGTAGGGAGAAGACAACCATCTAAAAGCCAAGGAGAAAGTGTCGACTAAAACCAACCCTGTTAATAACTTTGATCTTGCACATCTAGGATCCAGATTTGTGAGAAAACAAATTTCTGTGGTGGTTAGTTCATGAAATCTGGTACTTTTTAATGGCAATTTGGAAACTAATAGTGTAAATTGTATTTCTGTTAAATGCGACTTGATCATCTTGTAGGACTGCATTTCACTTTAACAATTGAAATTTTAACATCCAAATTGGGATGTGCTTTATGTTTAAAATGCACACTTGGCTTCAAAGACTTCCTTGGCACAAAAGAATATAAAATACATATACTTTTTGTAGTGATTACATGTAAAAACCACAATATTTCTATATGTTATATACTTATTTTATCAGGTTAAATATGTTATAATTAAGGTCACATTATTTTTTTCTTTTTTAATGTGACTTTACCTTTTTAATGTGACTCTTGGAAAATTTAAAATAATTTATATTGTTTACATTATATTTCTATTGCAAAGCTGTGTTCTAGGCATTCCTCTTCACTGTAATGTAAGGAAAAAGGAAAATAAGCTAAAGATTAAAGATGAGCTCAAATGACAAATTTTTAGGGTTAGCATGGATCTTAAAGTAATATCTCACCAATTTGAAGTGTTTTTGTCATACACAGATGTCAGATAAATATCTCATTTTCTGTATGATTTTTCCCTGATCCAGACTAATGGCTACTACTAGTATTTTTCTAGCATTGTTTTCTGAGGTACATGGTAAAGAGATTTAAATTATTTCTATTTTTTAACCAAATAATTAAATTTGGATTATTTTCTATTCCAAGCCAATTATTGGTTTCCAAATCCAAGAAAATAAATTAATACATAAACAGAATTTTACATCTCTATTTGTAAAAAGCAAATAGTATTCTTACTTTAATTACTTAAAACATCAAGTATCTCCATGAAAGCATTCCCTTCTAATTACATCCTTCAAAAATGGATCAAAATAGAGTGAATCTAAACTTTTCTACTAACATGGAGGACAGAAACAACTATGGTTAAAGAGCCCCTTGATTTTGAAACAGGAAAAATTAACCATTTAAAAATTTAAAAAACTAAGAACAAGGTTTAAAAGATAATATTTTAAAACAGCATATTCCTCATTGTATGCCATTTTCAAGCTCTGAATAAAAGGCAAACATTTCAAGTTCTGAAAATGATTTATACATAAGTTATTTTTTAACAAAAGAAATGTCTCAATTAAAATAAGACAAATTTTTAAGTATTAGTTCTTTCTTTAGGGAAATCTAGTAAAATATTATTAACATTAACTTTTATCCAGTTGTGTTAGAGAGTAGACCTAGGTAAAGTATCCTAAGCAATTATGCCTTATAATTCCTATGACCTTCTACTCTATTAATTAAAAAAGGTTGCCTTCACTCTTTTTGATAAACTTCACACATGGTCTATTTTGGGCCCACTAAACATTTTACATGGGTAAATCAGGTGTAATGAGTTCCAGTTCACAGATGCAGCCTGAGGGTCTTTTGGCAGATTTCCTGAAAAGATTACCCGACATTACACAGGTAATGATGCAATAATTCATTACTCTGATCTTTCTTTTGGAAGCTCAGGGACTACATCTATCTGTCTAAAAACTGAGAATTTTCAAGTATTTACCTCATGCTTTTGAACATTTAATAATACAATATATATTTAATGGATAGTTGCATTACTATGCAATATTTAAGGGGAGAAGCTGGCATGGAAAGCCAGTTTGTCAAACCTCATTTGTTCAGAAATTATTTGATTTTACTTTTTGTGAGTTACCTTATATAAAGTCCCAGGACCTAACTATCTACTTGTTTTTATATACTCAGTGGTGGTAATGGGGCTCCGTGAACAAAATAATGCCACATAAGCTATTTGGCAAGTAATATATTTAAAAATTTGATATTTAAAGGAATATTTTCATTAGAAGAGTCTTTGAGGTAACAATACTGGTCTTTACTAAGCTAGCTGAACTATCTCAGATCTGGCTAATGAATAGCATTGGATTCATCTCCATATTCCATTTAACTTTTTATAAAGTCTTTTTTTAGAATGATTATTTTTAATCACAATATTTTCTAAGAATGCAAATGCTTTAAACAAATTTACCATCCTTTCTCTGTATATTTACTGACAGATAATAGTTTAGGAATAGGGGTGAATTAATTTAATAAAATAAACTGTGATCAATAATATTTGTTGGTTGAGATATAAAATTTGATGAAATTTATAGGTTAAGGGTAATAACTATCTCAGCTTTAAGGACACACAGGTATCAGAGAAAATAAACTTTATGCCCAAAATGAGAGACAAAAAAAGTATATATAAATATCTATTTATCTATATAGAGAGAAGGATAGACATGACAAATTATATACATATATAAATATATATATAATATAGGACAATTCATCAAAAAGATATAACAATTATAAGTATATGCACCAAATATCAGAGTACAAAAATATATTATGCGAACACTAAGAGATAGGAAAGTAGAAATAGACAACAATGAAAATAGTAGAGGATTTCAATACCCTGCTTTCAACAATGGGGAAATCATCCAGATGGAAAATTAACAAAGATTCATTAAACTCGTACCATACTATAGACCAAGTAGACCTAACAGATATATAGAATATTTCATCCCACAGAAGTAGAATATACATTTTCTCAAGCATGTATGAAATATTCTCTAGGAGGAATCATATCATAGGCCCAAAGCAAGTCTTAGTAAATTTAAGAAGATTGAAGTTATACCAGGTATATTTTCCAACAACAGTGGTATGAAATTAAAAAGGAAAAATAGCTAAATATCCCTGATGTATACAAATGCAGATATTCTCATCAAAATATTAACAAACTAAATCAACAACTTATTAAAGGACCAGAAATATTATCAAACAGGATTTATTACCGGGAAGCCAGGATGGTTTGATAAATGCAAATCAACAAATGTAATACATCAGATTAATGCAATGAAAAATGAAAATTATAATAAGTCAACAAATGCAGAAAAAACTTTTGGCAAATTGGAACATCTATTCATGAACAAAATTCATAACAAATGGGGTATAGAAGTAACATACTTCAACATAATAAAGGCCATATATAAGCTGATAGCTAACATCATGATCAATAGTGAAAGGTTGAAATCTTGTCCTCTAAGATGAGGAACAAGAGTACCCAACTTTACCACTCATATTCAACACAGTAGTGAAAGTTCTGGCCAGATCAATAAAATAAGATAAAACCAGAGAGGGAGGCAAACCATAAGGGACTCTTAATTGTAGGAAACAAACTGAGGGTTGCTGGAGGGGAGGCATGTGGGGAAATGGAGTAATTGGGTGATGGGCATTAAGGAGGGCACTTGACGTAATGAGCATTGGGTGTTATATTCAACTGATGAATCACTAAATTCTACCCCTCAAACTAATTATACTCTATATGTTGACTAAATTGAATTTATTTATTTTTTTTAAATAATTTTTATTGGTGTTCAATTTACCAACATACAGAATAACACCCAGTGCTCATCCCGTCAAGTGTCCCCCTCAGTGCCCGTCACCCATTCACCCCCACCCCCCGCCCTCCTCCCCTTTCACCACCCCTAGTTCGTTTCCCACAGTTAGGAGTCTTTATGTTCAGTCTCCTTTCCTGATGTTTCCCACACATTTCTTCTCCCTCCCTTTATATTCCCTTTCAATATTATTTATATTCCCCAAATGAATGAGGACATACACTGTTTGTCCTTCCCCGATTGACTTACTGCACTCAGCATAATACCCTCCAGTTTCATCCATGTTGAAGCAAATGGTGGGTATTTGTCGTTTCTAATGGCTGAGTAATATTCCATTGTATACATAAACCACATCTTCTTTATCCATTCATCTTTTGATGGACACCGAGGCTCCTTCCACAGTTTGGCTATTGTGGACATTGCTGCTAGAAACATTGGGGTGCAGGTGTCCAGGCGCTTCATTGCATCTGTATCTTTGGGGTAAATCCCCAACAGTGCAATTGCTGGGTCGTAGGGCAGGTCTTTTTTTAACTCTTTGAGGAACCTCCACACAGTTTTCCAGAGTGGCTGCACCAGTTCACATTCCCACCAACAGTGTAAGAGGGTTCCCTTTTCTCCACATCCTCTCCAACATTTGTTGCTTCCTGCCTTGTTAATTTTCCCCATTTTCACTGGTGTGAGGTGGTATCTCATTTGGTTTTGATTTGTATTTCCCTGATGGCAAGTGATGCAGAGCATTTTCTCATGTGCATGTTGGCCATGTCTATGTCTTCCTCTGTGAGATTTCTCTTCATGTCTTTTGCCCATTTCATGATTGGATTGTTTGTTTCTTTGGTGTTGAGTTTAATAAGTTCTTTATAGATTTTGGAAACTAGCCCTTTATCTGATATGTCATTTGCAAATATCTTCGCCCATTCTGTAGGTTGTCTTTTTGTTTTGTTGACTGTATCCTTTGCTGTGCAAAAGCTTCTTATCTTGATGAAGTCCCAATAGTTCATTTTTGCCTTTATTTCTCTTGCCTTCGTGGATGTATCCTGCAAGAAGTTACTGTGGCCAAGTTCAAAAAGGGTGTTGCCTGTGTTCTCCTCTAGAATTTTGATGGAATCTTGTCTCACATTTAGATCTCTCATCCACCTTGAGTTCATCTTTGTGTATGGTGAAAGAGAGTGGTCTAGTTTCATTCTTCTGCATGTGGATGTTCAATTTTCCCAACACCATTTATTGAAGAGACTGTCTTTCTTCCAATGGACAGTCTTTCCTCCTTTATCAAATATTAGTTGACCGTACATTTCAGGGTCCACTTCTGGGTTCTCTATTCTGTTCCATTGATCTATGTGTCTGTTTTTGTGCCAGTACCACACTGTCTTGATGACCACAGCTTTGTAGTACAACCTGAAATCTGACATTGTGATGCCCCCAGCTATGGTTTTCTTTTTTAAAATTCCCCTGGCTATACGGGGTCTTTTCTGATTCCACACAAATCTTAAAATAATTTGTTCTAACTCTGAAGAAAGTCCATGGTATTTTGATAGGGATTGCATTAAACGTGTAAATTGCCCTGGGTAACATTGACATTTTCACAATATTAATTCTGCCAATCCATGAGCATGGAATATTTTTTCATCTCTTTGTGTCTTCCTCAATTTCTTTCAGAAGTGTTCTATAGTTTTTAGGGTATAGATACTTTACCTCTTTGGTTAGGTTTATTCCTAGGTATCTTATTTTGGGTGCAATTGTAAACGGGATTGACTCCTTAATTTCTCTTTCTTCAGTCTCATTGTTAGTGTATAGAAATGCCATTGATTTCTGGGCATTGATTTTGTATCCTGCCACGTTACCAAATTGCTGTATGAGTTCTAGCAATCTTGGGGTGGAGGGTTTTGGGTTTTCTATGTAGAGTATCAAGTCATTGGCGAAGAGTGAGAGTTTGACTTCTTCTTTGCCAATTTGAATGCCTTGAATGTCTTTTTGTTGTCTGATTGCTGAGGCGAGGACTTCCAGTACTATGTTGAATAGCAGTGGTGAGAGTGGACATCCCTGTCTTGTTCCTGATCTTAGGGGAAAGGCTCCCAGTGCTTCCCCATTGAGAATGATATTTGCTGTGGGCTTTTCATAGATGGCTTTTAAGATGTCGAGGAAAGTTCCCTCTATCCCAACACTCTGAAGGGTTTTGATCAGGAATGGATGCTGTATTTTGTCAAATGCTTTCTCTGCATCTAATGAGAGGATCATATGGTTCTTGGTTTTTCTCTTGCTGATATGATGAATCACATTGATTGTTTTATGAGTGTTGAACCAGCCTTGTGTCCCAGGGATAAATCCTACTTGGTCATGGTGAATTATTTTCTTAATGTGTTGTTGGATCCTATTGGCTAGTATCTTGTTGAGATTTTTGCATCCATGTTCATCAGGCATATTGGTCTGTAATTCTCCTTTTTGGTGGGGTCTTTGTCTAGTTTTGGAATTAAGGTGATGCTGGCCTCATAGAACGAATTTGGAAGTACTCCACCTCTTTCTATCTTTCCAAACAGCTTTAGTAGAATAGGTAAGATTTCTTCTTTAAACGTTTGATAGAATTCCCCTGGGAAGCCATCTGGCCCTGGACTCTTGTGTCTTGGGAGGTTTTTGATGACTGCTTCAATTTCCTCCCTGGTTATTGGCTGTTCAGGTTTTCTATTTCTTCCTGTTCCAGTTTTGGTATTTTGTGGCTTTCCAGGAATGCATCCATTTCTTCTAGATTGCCTAATTTATTGGCATAGAGCTGTTCATAATATGTTTTTAAAATCGTTTGTATTTCCTTGTGTTGGTAGTAATTTCTCCTTTCTCATTCATGATTTTATTAATTTGAGTCTTCTCTCTCTTCTTTTTAATAAGGTTGGCTAATGGTTTATCTATCTTATTAATTCTTTCAAAGAACCAACTCCTGGTTCTGTTGATCTGTTCCACAGTTCTTCTGGTCTTCATTTCATTGAGTTCTGCTCGAATTTTAATTAATTCTCTTCTTCTGCTGGGTGTGGGGTCCATTTGCTGTTTTTTCTCTAGCTCCTTTATGTGTAAGGTGAGCTTTTGTATTTGAGTTCTTTCCAGTTTTTGAATGGATGCTTGTATTGCGATGTATTTTCCCCTCAGGACTGCTTTTGCTGCATCCCAAAGATTTTGAACGGTTGTATCTTCATTCTCATTAGTTTCCATGAATCTTTTTAATTCTTCCTTAATTTCACGGTTGACCTTTTCATCTTTTAGCAGGATGGTCCTTAACCTCCACGTGTTTGTGGTCCTTCCAAATTTCTTGTTGTGGTTTAGTTCTAATTTCAAGGCATTATGGTCTGAGAATAACAGGGGACTATCCCGATCTTTTGGTATCGGTTCAGATCGATTTGTGACCCAGTATGTGGTCTATTCTGGAGAAAGTTACATGTGCACTTGAGAAGAATGTGTATTCAGTTGAGTTTGGATGTAAAGTTCTGTAGATATCTGTGAAATCCATCTGGTCCAGTGTATCATTTAAAGCTCTCGTTTCTTTGGAGATGTTGTGCTTAGAAGACCTATAGAGGGTAGAAAGGGCTAGATTGAAGTCACCAAGTATAAGTGTATTATTATCTAAATATTTCTTCAGTTTGGTTATTAATTGGTTTAAATATTTGGCAGCTTCCCACATTCGGATCATATATATTGAGGATTGTTAAGTCATCTTGTTGGATAGATCCTTTGAGTATGATATAGTGTCCCTCTTCATCTCTCACTATAGTCTTCGGGGTAAATTTTAGTATATCTGATATAAGGATGGCTACCCCTGCTTTCTTTTGAGGACCATTTGAATGGTAAATGGTTCTCCAACCTTTTATTTTCAGGTTGTAGGTGTCCTTCTGTCTAATATGAGTCTCTTGTAGACAGCAAATAGATGGGTCCTGCTTTTTTATCCAGTCTGAAACCCTGTGCCTTTTGATGGGGTCATTAAGCCCGTTCACGTTCAGAGTTACTATTGACAGATATGAGTTTAGTGTCATCATGATATCTATTCAGTCCTTGTTTTTGTGGATTGTTCCACTGAACTTCTTAAAGGGGAATTTTAAGAGTCCCCCTTAAAATTTCTTGCAGAGCTGGTTTGGAGGTCACATATTCTTTCAGTTGCTGCCTGTCTTGAAAGCTCTTTATCTCTCCTTCCATTTTGAATGAGATCCTTGCTGGATAAAGTATTCTTGGTTGCATGTTCTTCTCATTTAGGACCCTGAATATATCCTGCCAGCCCTTTCTGGCCTGCCAGGTTTCTGTGGAGAGGTCTGCTGTTACCCTAATACTCCTCCCCATAAAAGTCAGGGACATTTTTTCTCTTGCTGCTTTAAGGATCTTCTCCTTATCTTTGGAATTTGCAAGCTTCACTATTAAATGTTGAGGTGTTGAACGGTTTTTATTGATTTTAGGGGGGGATCTCTCTATTTCCTGGATCTGAATACCTGTTTCCCTTCCCAGATTCAGAAAGTTTTCAGCTAGGATTTGTTCAAATACATATTCTGGCCCTCTGGCCCTTTCGGCGCCCTCAGGAACCCCAATTAAACGTAGGTTTTTCTTCCTCAGGCTGTCGTTTATTTCCCTTAATCTGTCTTCATGGTCTCTTAATTGTCTGTCTCTTTTTTCCTCAGTTTCCCTCTTTGCCATCAACTTGTCTTCTATGTCACTCACTTGTTCTTCCACCTCGTTAACACTGGTTGTTAGGACTTCTAGTTTGGATTGCATCTCATTCAATTGATTTTTAATTTCTGCCTGATTGGATCTAAATTCTGCAGTCATGAAGTCTCTTGAGTCCTTTATGCTTTTTTCTAGAGCCACCAGTAGATGTATAATAGTGCTTCTGAATTGGCTTTCTGACATTGAATTGTAATCCAGATTTTGTAACTCTGTGGGAGAGAGGACTGTTTCTGATTCTTTCTTTTGAGGTGAGGTTTTCCTTCTAGTCACTTTGCTCAGTGCAGAGTGGCCAAAAACAAGTTGTACTGGGAAAAGGAGAAAAAGAGAGAGAGAGAAGGAAAGAAAAGAGAAAAAGAAAAAAGAGAAAGAAGAAAAAAATGGAAAAAAGAGAAGAAAAAGAGAAAGAAAAAGAAAGAAAGGTGAAAACAAAAGAGGTGGGGGAAGCAATCAGAAATCAAAAAGAAAGAAAACAAAACAAAACAAAACAAAACAAAAAAACAAAAACAAAAAAACACGGGGGAGTATCTTCCGATTCTGTATACTTTAAGTCCCTTGACTTCCCCTGGAACTGGTCCGTCCAGCTGGTCTTCTGGGGGAGGGGCCTGTTGTGCTGATTTTCAGGTGTTAGCACTTGGGGGAGCTGCTCTGCCCCCTGCCTGGTGCAGGGCTCAGTGGGGGTTGTTCACCCCGTGAGGCCCCAGGAGGAACAACCCCAGTGGCGGGGCCAGCTCTAGAGCCCTGGAGTCAGCCCCCGCAGTAGCTCCGGGGCTCTCCATCTGCAGGGCCTGGCGGCTCCGGGGCGGGGCCGCTGATCTGCTCAGCTCGGGGCAGGAGCGTCCTTGCTGTCCTGGGCCCTCCCGGCCTCTGCCTGTCCCGGGGGAGGCCGGATCCTGGGCTGTGTCCCGGTGCCCAGTGCTCCGGGGGCAGCGCTGTTGGATTCACGCTCCCGCCCCGCCGCCCCCTCCGCGGAGCCGCCGCCCGAGCCCCTCCGAGCTGCTCCGGGTCCCGCCGTGCGCGCTGCAGCCCTTAGGGAGCTCGGCGCATCTCCCGGGGCGCAGGTGCCTGTTAGTGTCCCCGGGAGCCCGAGGGCATCCCCGCCCTCCTGGGTCCTGCTCTAACTCCCTGCGGGCCCCTTTCCTCCCGGGAAGGTTGGTGCAGCTCCTGCTCCTCCGGGACGGGGCTCTCCTGTCCTGGGGACACTCACCCCGGCCTCAGCCCGGCTCCTCGCGGGTCCCCTCCCCCTTGGAGGCCTTTTGTTTCTTTATTTCTTTTTCCCCGTCTTCCTACCTTGATAGAAGCACAACTCTTCTCACTGTAGCGTTCCAGCTGATCTCTCTTTAAATCTCAGGCCGAATTCGTAGATTTTAAGGATGATTTGAAGGTTATCTAGGTAATTTGGTGGGGACAGGTGACTTGGGGACCCTACTCTTCCGCCTTCTTGCCCCTCCTCCCCACTAAATTGAATTTAAATTAAAAAAGAATGTCAACAAAAAGACAAATTATAATTGTTGGCAAAAATGTGGAAAAAGGGAATCCTTGTGCATTCTTAGTGGGAATATAAATTGGTATAGTCACTATGAAAGGCAGCAGGGAGATACATCAAATAATTAAAAATTAACTTACCATATTACCCAGAAATCTCTCTTCTGGTATTTATCCAATCTCAATGACATGGATTTCAAAGATACCTGTACTCCTGTGTTTATTATAGTATCATTCACAACAGCCAAAATATGAAAACAATCTAAGTATCTGTCAGTATAGAATGAATAAAGATGTGGTGTGTGAGTGTATGTAATATTATTTTATTGTTGTAGTATTCAACCATGAGAAAGAAGGAAATCTTGCCATTTCTGACAAGATTGATATCATGTTTGAGTAAGTCAGACAGAGGAAGACAAATAGTGTATGATGTCACTTATATATGGAATCTAAAAAACTGAAACCTGTAGAAGCAGAGCCGAATTGTGGTTACCAGGGACTAGGAGGAAAAGCAAATGGGGAGATGTTGATCAAAGAATACAAAATTCCAGTTAGAAGCTGAATAAGTTTTGGGGATCTATTACACAACATTGGGAATATAGTTAACAATGTTGTTTTATATACTATTGAAAGTCGCTAAGAGAGTAAATTTTCAATGTTTTCACCACAAAAGAGCAATAGAATTATGTGATTTGATGGAGGTGTCAGCTAATATAATCATATTGCATTATACATGTACCAAATCTACACTTTGTAGATCTTAAACTTTCATAATGATATATGTTAATTATGTCTCATAGATTGTGGGCAGGGAGAACAAAAAGAACAGAGTTTTGTGGTATTTGCTTATTTTAATTCTTAACATAGTCTATGTGAAAGACAAAGGCAAATCATATATCCTCTACTTTTCACAATAGAAGTATTCTTAAAGCTACAAAAAAACTCATTTTACTGGTAAATTGAATTATAATTTAAATGCATTAAAGGTGCTCACTAAAGGAAGCATACCATAAATATAATGAAACTCACCATCTATTCTGAACATTTGAATTTCATATACTCGGAGTTCCTCAAAGCAGAACACATCTGTATTTCTATTAATCATTCATTAAGTGTAAAATGATTCCCATGCTGGTGAAAACAGGAATACCTAGGGGGTAATTGTTTGAAGTTTTAGGCTTTCCTGACTTAACTTATGTGCTTCTGGATCCTCTAGGAAAATAAGTCATAATTTTTGAAACAGGGACACATTTTGTCAACTTATCATTCATTAAGGAATTGATAAAATGTAATACATAGGGTTTTTTAAGGCATTGAATTAAAAAGAGAAAAAAGATATTAATGGATACTGTGTCAGAAGATAGTAAATATTTCTTTAATCTGATTCCTAAGTAAGGAAGGTGAAATGAAGGATCCTTCAAGGTCAGAAATATACTTATTGGCTAAAGTGTTGGGAGTTAATACCCAGTAGTCAGAGCAAATCATTGCAGTGAGACAAGTGGTTGATGGATATGAGAACACTTTATCTAGTTGCTGCAGGGGTAGGGGGAAGTTGGCAGGAATTCTATTCTTTTTGGGAATTTTATGGGTGTCAGTTCTAAACTGTAATTTCAAGAAAGAATATCTGTAATTGGAAAGAACAAAGAAATAATAGGAATTGTTTCCTATACTGAGCCTTCCTCTCCTGTTTTTCTTTCTGTATTTGCTATTATCATCACATATGACACAAAGCATAGCAATTGACACAAAATCGATTCACACACTTCACAGCTTTCTATTTGGCAGTATTATTCATTAGGAACCTATTTCAACAATGTGTTCTTTGCTCCTGTTCCCTTCTCCTCCCTCCATCTCCCTCTATTCTACCCATTACTCAATCTCTATCAGGGGTCATTGTTGATATATGAAGGTGTAGTAGCTAGAGGTGGCTCCAGCTCTGTGTAAAGCACGCTAGTTCAGTTCTAACGCATTAGTTTGCTCCCACCTACATATCATCAAATGCTTCATGGCCTAATCATGTTTAGATCTTCTTATTTTTTGAGCCTCGAATTATTTTGGAAAATTCCTACTCTTGAATCTCATGGAGTTCTGTTATTAATGTAGCTCAGAGTTGAAGTACAGGCTAGTGGGTCTTGGACTTTCCTATAGTACAATTCCTTTTACTCTACATGCAGAGAAGCTCCTTCAACATGTAAGCACTTTGCCATTTGCAATTTTTCAGGACTACACATTTTTGGGGGTCTTATTTTCACACTTTTTTAATCATCTCAGTGGCATTTGGAGAGAGGACAATAAATATGGGAGCTCAAATTCCCCTCATTGCTTTTAGGGTAAGACTTATGAAGTTCTTCATCATCTGACTCATCTCATTTACCTTTTCACTGTAGTTTCAGCTTTCAGTGGCTTAAACATTCCAGGCTTTTTCAACTCTTTAGGTTTTTGTACCTGGAACTCTCCCTGCCAACAACCACATTAATCTTGTTCATCACTGAATACCTAAAACCTAGGACAATGTCTACTAAGAATGAAAAGTCAGTAAATGTCTATTTAATGAATCATCTTTGCATAATGTAATATGAAAAACGTTGTATATTTAAAAACACATCTCAGTATAGCTTTCTCACTATAATTTTCTACTAGCACATATACAGCCTACACTCTAAAGTAACATTTACTCTTGTTAACTGAAATATAATGTGAACCACAGTACAAAATATTTTATGGGTATGACTTTGAATGGAATGGATTTGGGAAACCATATGTGAAAACCAGTTATATTACCAATTATCTCAGAGATAAGTTAGTTTTGGGATCTCTTGATGGGATACTAATTACTTACCACAATTATATTTTGTACATTTTATACAACATATTCATCAAATTGACAGTCCTGTAGTATAGGTTTAAGGCATACATTCCTTCGAACATCTATTTATTTTAGCTTAAAGATATCCTAATTCACTCCACAGAATAAGCTTCCCTTTCTCCCCTCAACTGAGCCATGGCTCAGTTTTTCTGTTTGCTTTGGTGTAGCTACGAATCCGGTTGTCCTCATCTGCAATCCTAGGAAGGAATGAATTAGCTGTACATATGTTTTAATGATGATCAACTCTAAAAGTTGGTGAGTTGAACTCTTGATAATTTATGATACTAATCTTCAGATGGAAAATATCCAGTGATAGCTGAGATTTATGTTTCATACATGCATTATTTTTTCTTAAGTTGCATTGGAGTAATAGAAGAGGTTGTAAAAGTACAAATGGTTTAGGTTCTGAAGAGCTTTTTCCCTATGTTGAGGAATATGCATTTTATTCTGCAATAGGGATATGTTTTAGGAACTGAGTCAGAACTTCTATTATATGTACAACCTTCCTTCATATAGGATCAACCTTACAGAAATATGGTCCAACACTTTTTTTTTTGTTAGCTCTAAAACCTAGGACATACACAGTACTTGATTAAGTTCTATTTATAATTCTAAGTTCTTTAACTATATTAAATCATAGATCCTCACAAAGGCCCTTTGAATTAGGTGTTATTTTTAATCTCCATTTCAGTAATGTGAAAATAGACACAGATACTATGGCTAGTTGGTGCCATAGTTGAATCTAAACCCGTGCAATCTGGATCCAGAGTCCATATTCTCAGCCCATGCTATAATGCCTCTGTTGTTTTGTTGATAATGCTTTAACTATAGAAAGAATTTTTCAATAACCTGCCAAAGGTAACAATATATTATTTGAATCTTGTATTTGATGCATTTCTGCATAATCATTAAATCTCAAATGAACAAATACTGAACATTTCTTTTACATAAGTGACCAGACTCCCAGTCCTGACTCTAGTCCTGACTCTTCCCTACATCTTTAATTTCACCTCTCAACTTGCTTCTGTTTGCGTCTCTCCTCCAGTCAAATTCAACATGGCATGTTATCACTTTCCTTACCTTCAGCCTCTGCTATGGCCTGCCCCAAAGCATGGCTTTTTAAGTTTTATTCATAAACACTTCTAAAAAGTATTTACTGACTTTTAAGATCGAGTTGATACCTTCCTCTTTTGTGTTCCATGTATAGAGTATTATCATAATACCTGTTACATTTTATTGAACTCAACTTTTTTCATGCATCTGTCTCTATCAATTTTACTGTGAACAAATCAAAGTTGGAACTCTGTCTTATTACATTTTGTATTTCTAGTACTGCTCCTAACACAAATCGGTAGACAGTAGATCTTAGGGTAATGCATGAAAAAATGAATAAATGTATGTAAGATGTATATGTCTTGGGCACTATCACTGGGATATAATAGAATTCCCTAGTGTACAAAAAACAAAATATGGATTATTAATGGTACCCATCCTAATTTGGCTAAAAAGGGATAACTCCAGTGATGTTATTTATGCTAGCAGAGCTCTAGCAGTTCTATAGTTATTTTTTATTAGAAAGTTTCTTTCAACAGGGGAGAACAATTGTAGAAATGATAATTGGTACTCATTTGTGGTATCATGAGCTCACAGGACATGGACAGTTCCTCCCATTACTGCTTCTATAATCACTCTTCCTCCCTACTGGAAACTGATATTACCTGGAGAAAAGGCAGAAGCTGGTTTTATAATCTACATTCATTCTCATTTGTTTATAATCCAGGGCAAGAGCAGAATAGTAAAGGAATGTTCCTTAGAGTCAAGAAACTTACTTGTCTCTGCTAAAGAAGTGCATTAGTCTTGCTCCAGCTAAATTCAATTAGAACCCCTGTGTGAAGTTCTAACTATTATAGAATTTTCTTCCCACCAAATTAACTTCTGGTACATTGTTTCTTCTAACAAGGTAAAAATAAGTATATTATAGTTTACTCAGTAAACTTAGGTAGTTTTTAATAAAAGCAATGGATATTCAATAGATTCTAATATAAAATTTCTAAGTGGCAAATTTCTGATTTGGAAAAGTTTTATGAAATACTAGCCTCATGGATGTAATGTAAAATTTAGGGTTCTCATATTTCTTGATCAAAATAGAATATAAAACCGAGGACTTAGACTTCATGGTAATATAAAAATTCTAAAGCTGTTTTCATATAAATAAAAGTGTTTAAGTAAAGTATATTGGAAAAATGCCAACTTAGTTAATTACATTCTGCCTTCTTAAATTCTGGTGATTGTTAAAAGTAAAGTACTTTAGAAAAACTCGGTTTATTAAATAGTGATTCATGAGATTTTGAACTAAAATTAAATCAGCAATAACTTCCAACTGCCATAAATGCTATATCCATATCAAAATAATTGGTTATTTCTTTCCTTTTGTTAATGAAATACCTGTTACTTTTCCATATGAAAATTTAGAAGTACACATTCCATCTTATCATCACAGAATATTAATGAATATGAGTAATGTAGTGACTTTAATAATGACATTTTCAATAACATCACCATCTCAGAGTATTTAAAAAAAATCTCTCTAACCCCAGTTTAACAAAGTTTGAATCTAAATTATTTTGCCTCACCTTCAACCATTGTTTTCTCTTCAATTTGTCATCAAGCATTTGAAAGAACAGTTTATGATTACTTGTTCCTCTCCTTTTATTCTACATCTGACAACTTTCTGGCTTTAGTCTCTAATAGTCACAGGAAAACCTGACATTAATATCATCAATTCCCACATGACTGCTAACTACAGTAGCTTCATATTGGATTTTATTTTACCTAGTGTATATGTGATAATTCCTTCTTTTATTATTTTTTTTTGTAATTATGTATGGTAATTTTACTTTTTCCTTGGTTGTATGGCATTACTAGTTCCTGTCAATTTAGCCAGAACAGGAAAAGTCATGTTTCAGTGACAAATAAATACTGACATTTCAGTGGGTTAATGTAAGATCAGATTTATTTTTGTTTATGCCAGTTTCAATGTGTGTTGTTTGGAGATTTTTCTCATCTTGGCTCTACACTATCTGGAGTATTTGTTCTCCTATGTTGTGGTGACAAGGGAAGATAGTAAAGGAGGAGACATAGTGGCTCTTGACTGCCTCATGTCACTATTGTTCAGAGTGTATTAGCCAGAATTATTCACATGGGCCAATGCAACAGTAAGAAATTGTGTGGTGACATATTTGGAGGCCCCAACTGTCTCTCTGCAACACCTTGTGTGCTCACCACAACTTAGCATCCATCCCCTGGTCCTTCTTCACACTAGGTAAACTCATTTTCAGTCATCTTCTTTCAAGATGAAAATATTTAAAGTGACCCAATTCCTTTGTTGGGCTTCCCATCTTTCCCATCTTACACTATGGAATCCCAATTATTTATCCCTGAACTCTGCCATTTTCTAAGGCTTTGACCTATTTCCGTGGCTTACCAGTGTCAGACTCTGAAAATGCCACTCACAGCTCAACAAATTCAATATGTTTAAGACTGAAATTATCTTCTCCCATCCCAGAGTTTCTCCTTCTTTTCTGCTCTTCCAGTCCCCCAGGTAAACTTTTGTAGTCATAGTAAATTCTCCTCTTTCTTTCCCACTCTCCATGACTCTGGCTAATTATAACTTCTACATTGTATGTACCCTTGTAAGCCCTATTCTCATTGTCATAGCTTAGGTCACATTTCCCACCTAGACTACTGAAAATGCCTCTTTAGCAGCTCTTCTTTCTCCTTGTCTTTCCAATCTCTAGTTATTCTGATTCACATATGTCATACTTACATTAATTTTCTTAAATTCTTTTAGGGTGAACAATGAGGCTTAAAGGTAGAAATGGCAGGCATCTGGATGGCTCAGTCAGTTAAGCATCTGCCTTCAGCTCAGGAGGATCAAGTCCTGCATCAGTCTCCCTGCTCAGCAGGAAGCCTACCTCTTTCTCTCCCTCTCTTGCTCCCCTGCTTGTGCTCTCTCTCTCTCCGTGAAATCAATAAATAAAATCTTTAAAAAAATAAAGTTAGGAATAGCTTATTCTTCAAAGGGCTTTTTTCCTGTACTAAGGAAAGTGCATTTTATCATGTCAGACTGAAAATTTTTAAGGACATAAACATGAACAAAATTTTTTTTAAAGGATAACATTGACAGAAATAAAAAAGCTATCTTAAGAGGAGAGAAAATCAGAGAAAAGAGAAAAGCTAGGAAACTGTTTCAAAAGACTGCATGCGATAGGTAGGCTGTTATTATTTTTCAATAAACGTGGTTTAAGGTTCTAGTATAATATCTGTGTTCCACAAGTTGAAGACCATCATTACAAGATAATTCTTCATTATCTGTATTCATATGCTAAAAATATATACCTTTCAGAATGTAATGACTTTTAAAATAAAAACTCAACAGCAGTTAACCTATATAGCAAAAGGTAATACTATCCTTTCAACTTAGCATTATGATGTAGTTTCCTTTGAAAGAAGGATATTTACTATCATTATTCCTTATAAAGATGACCTTTCTCATTCTTGCAACAAACAAATCAAGTCAGCTGAACTTGGCCATTCTTGTAATATTCACATTGTGAAGAAAATAGTAACTAAGCATGAAGTCACAAAATAAATGTTAAGAAATTATTTCTACTTCCAATTTTAAGAAAGAAGCTCAAAACCTTACTCTTTTTTCCTTGCTATGCATGCTTTAATTATTTGTCCATGTAT
The DNA here is from genome assembly GCF_048418805.1 of Vulpes vulpes. NCBI lineage: Eukaryota > Metazoa > Chordata > Mammalia > Carnivora > Canidae > Vulpes > Vulpes vulpes. Next base: position 89,932,653 of record NC_132786.1, read on the forward strand.
CTTCTCTTTTTTTATAAGTTTCAAAATCATTGTCTTTTAATGAAATTCATATATAGATTTAGATTTAGACTTATTCAGTCATTGTTTTTATAGTAGGTAAATATAGGAAATATACTAAAAGGAGTCTAAGTTCTTCAGGACATAGTAGAGCCTAGAAAGACACTGTATTCTCAAGAGAATAATAAAGATTGAAAAATATCTTCATAACAAAACTTAAAAATTACCAAGGATTATATAATCACACCTTTTATCAAAACACCTGTCAGTTTACAGAGTCTGAAATGAAAAACAACACATTTATAGGGCTTATTTAGTGAAAAATGTCAACACAATTGAAAGAGCTATGTTAAAAAGAGGTTGGTTAAAAGATAAAATGCTACAGATAATACCTGTTAAAAGACATTTTTCATATGTATATCCCATTTTCTGCCAGCGAGCCCATTCTAAGTGTAAACTCTCCATATGGTGCTGGAAAGTTTTTAATATGTTGTTTTATATATTTTTATTATATAATGTATAAATGTATATGTTGTATATTATATATAAATATTTCTAAATATACATTATATACAATTATATAAAATATATATTGTATATGTGTGTTTTGTTTTTTAGAACAGCTTAATTTCAAAATAGTATATAATTGGCTGTACTTATTTAAATATATAATTTGATAACTTATAACTTTGAACATGTTTATACACACATGAAACAACTGACACCATCAAGACAGGAATCAAAAACATCCCTCAGAAGTTTCCTTGTCCTCTTTTGCAATCCCTCAATTCCATGTCTCCCTGCTCCCCCACCCAGCCCCAGATAATCACTGCTTTTCTGTCAACTAGAGACAAGTTTGAATTTTTGAGAACTTTTTACAAATGAAATCTAAAAGCATTGTCTAGTTTCTTTCCTTCTAGTTTCTTTCCTTCAGCAAATTACGAGACACATCCATGTTGATGCAGGTGTCAACAGATCTTTTCATTTTATCTCTGACTAGTATTCTATTGTAAGGACACACCACAATTTCTTTATCCCTTCTTCTGTTAATGGACATTTAGCTTATTTCTAGGTTTTGGCTACTCTAAATAACACTGCCAAGACTCATTTGTGTTTGTATAAGACTTCTTATGGACATTTACTTTTATTTTTCTTGGGTTAAAAACCTAGGAGTGAATTGGCCAGATCATTTGGTTAGATGTACGTTTAACTTTTTAAGAAGCTGCCAAACAGTGGTGCAAAGTGGTTGCATCATTTTTCACTCCCTCTAGGAGCATATAAGACTGCCACCTTCTCCACATCCTTGACAACTTGTTATGGCCAGTTTGTTTTTGTTTTTTAACGTTTCAATAGATTTGTAGTGTTATCTCATTTTTGTTTTGATTCTATTTCTATTCCATCTTTCATATACATATTTGTCATCGATCTTTGCTGAAATATTTCTGCAAATACTCTGCCAATGTTTTTATTGGATTGTTGCTTTATTATTGTTAAGTTTTGAGGTTTCTTTATATATTCTGAAGACAAGTCTTTTATCAGATTTGTGCTTTGCAAATATTGTTTCCAGTTTGATATTGATCTGTTCATTTTTTTAATCACTAGTGTCTTTAGAAGAATGGAGTTTTACAATTTAAAGATCATTTTTATCATTTGTGTTTCAGTTATGGATCATTCTTTGGTGTTCCATGTAAGAATTCCTTACTTAATCCAGAGTAGTTACTAGAAGTGTTAAAAATAGTATTATAGTTTTTGCATTTATATTTGTATATGAACCATTTAAGATCATTTCTGTATGTGACTCAAGGTATGGGTCAAAGATATTTTTTTATAATTTTTTAATACTTTGTTTATTTTAGAGAAAGAGAGAGAGCAAGTGAGGGAGGAGAAGAGGGAGGAGAGAGAGAGAGAGAGAGAGAGAGAGTGTCTCCAGCAGATTCGCTGATAAACAAGGGGTTTGACTAGGGGCTTGATGTCACAACCCATGAGATCATGACCTGAGCCAAAACCAGGAGTCTGACACTAAACAAACTGAGTCACCCCAGGCATCCCCAAAGTTCTTTTTAAAAAATGTATCATACTTTATTATTCTTTTTTGACTTTTTAATTTTATTTTGGATAGTTTTTGTTGCTATATTTTCATGTTAACTAATCTTTCTTCTCTTTGTCTAATCTGTTAATCTCATCCAGTATATTTTTCTTTTCAATTATTGTGCATTTCATCTCTAAAAGATTGATTTTTAAAGATATCTCCATATCTCTATTTTGCTCTTTAAACATATAAATATAGATGCTAGACATTGTGTATTTAACCTTACATTTGCTGGATATTTTGAATTCTTATAAATATTCTTGAGCTTTATTTGGGTTCTAGCTAGGTTATTATCTTTTTCTGAAAGTAGGAACATAGCAGTACTTAGTCTATGGTTCTTTTTCCCCTGTTCTGAAGCAATACTTTGAATACTTGGAGATATTCTACTGAATACCAACTCTTCTGAATACTCCCTGAATCCCTAATGTCTGTGAATTATGAGGTTTTCCAGCGTGGGAAGTGGAGGTACACAATAATCATACCTCTTAGTGAAACCTTGACATTGCTGTCTGTAACTCATTTGAGTGCTTCTTTATCCAGCATTAGGCAATTTCTTCAGATATATGAGCTGATTTGTATTCATATAACTTACTCAAAAGGGACCATCTTCACATCTCAGCAGTTTACAATGTAACTAATTTCCTCCAATGTTCTGTTTTGTAAAGTCTAGCAATCTTAATCTCTCTGGACTTTCAATTCTATATTTTATTTTATTAAAGATTTTATTGATTTATTCATGAAAGACACAGAGAGAGAAGCAGAGACACAGGCACATGCAGAGGGAGAGGCAGGCTTCATGCAGGGAGCCTGAGGTGGGACTCTATCCTGGTCTCCAGGATCATCCCTTTGGCCGAAGGGCCAGGTTTAGGTGCTAAACCACTGAGACACCCAGGCTGCCCCAATTCCCTCTTTTTAATTCAAGTATTCCACCAGGCTTGGTTTATCTTCTTTCCCTACATTTTTCCCTGAATACTCTACTCTCTATACAACCTGGGATATATGCAAGGTTCACATCATCCCCTCCCCTTTTATCAGTGGTCATTATTCCTCATTGCCTAATATCTTGTATCTCGGAAACCACTGACACATAGATTTTGTCTAATTTTTGGTTATTTATTTGTTTTTGTTTCACATGGGAGGGTAAATCTAGTCTTCTGTTATGTCGCTTTGGACAGAAAAGGTAATCCTTTATAATGGTTTAGTAGGCTTTAGGTAATCACAACATTAGGTAACAATTTTGTGCAATTTCCAAATGCTGTTTCAAACACTTAGGTAAAATGGATATGTCCAGGATGAGAGACCTAACTGTGAGAGAGGAATCCATAAAAATCCTAGAGGAGAAGACAGTTTCTGTGACCTCGGCTGTGGAAACTTCTTACTAAACATGTCTCTAAAGACAAGGGAAACAAAGGCAAAAATGAACTATTGGGATTTCATCAAGATAAAAAGCTTTTGTCCAGCAAAAAAATAGTCAGCACAACCAAAGTCAACTGAAAGAATGGGAGAAGATATTGGTAAATGTCTTATCAGATAAAGGGCTAGTATTCAAAATCTATAAAGAGCTTATCAAACTCAACACCCAAAGGACAAATAATCCAATCAAGAAATGAGCAGAAGATGTGAACAGACATTTTTCCAAAAAAGACATACAAATGTCCAACAGACACATGAAAAAATGCTTCACATCACTCAGCATCAGGGAAATACAAATCAATACCACAGTGAGATACCACCTCACACTAGTCAGAATGGCTAAAATTACCAGGTCAGGAAATTATAGATGTTGGTGAGGATGTGGAGAAAGGGGAACCGTCTTACAACGTTGGTGGGAATGCAACCTGGTGCAGCCACTCTGGAAAACAGTATGGAGGTTCCTCAAAAAGTTGAAAATAGAGCTACCTTATAACCCAGCAGTTGCACTATTGGGTATTTATCTCAAAGATACAAGTGTAATGATCTGAAGAGGCACTTGCACATCAGTGTTTATAGTACCAATGTCCACAATAGCTAGCCAAGTTATGGGAAGAGCAGAGCTGTCAATTGATGGATGAATGGATAAAGAAGACATGAAGTATATATACAATGGAATACTACTCAGCCATCAAAAATGAAATATTGTCATTTGCAATGACATGGATGGAACTAGAGGGTATTATGCTGAGTGAAATAAGTCAACAGAGAAAGACAATTTTCATATTATTTCATTCATATGTGGAATTTAAGAAACAGAACAGGACCACAGGGGAAGGAGGAAAAAATAAAACAAGACAAAATCAGAGAGGGAGACAAACCATAAGAGACTCTTAAGAATAGAAAACAAACTGAGGGTTGCTAGAGGGGAAGGGGGATTGGAGGATGGAGTAATGGGTGATGGAAATTAAGGCAGGCACATGATATAATGAGCACTGGGTGTTTTATAAGACTGATGAATCACTGAACTCTACCTCTGAAATTAATAATACCCTATATGTTAATTAATTGAATTTATGTAAAAAGTAAATGAATGAATACAAAAAGTAAAAATTAAAAAATAATAAAATGCATATGTTGAAGTCACTGGTAGAATCTCAATTTCAATGAAAATCCTGCATCTTTACTTCCTAATTTTTCTGCCCAATAAAAAAGAAAACAAAAACAAATAAAAAAACCACTCTGATTAATGCATATACTCAGGACATTCTACATTAAGATAAATATGTTATCATAAATACAATATATAGTTTACTATAAACAAACAAAAAAAAAGCAGAATTATTTTGTACTCATTTAATTCTTAGATAGAATATAGCCAGATTTTGTTTTATCTAAAATTCTCCCTAGCAGGTGTTTTTAGAATTAAGTCATGGGTATAGTCTCTATTCTCTTGATAACCACTGAATAATGTAATTGGATGATTGGGTATTTCGTTGGAACATATTTTCTGTACTTTGTATACATTTGATAGATCACAAGGAAAACAAACCAAACTATATATCTTTATGGCAAATAGGGCTCTGAGAGTTGTTGGAGTTAAAAGTTTGGTTATACTCTACCTCAGTTAACTCTCTTACCATGGGAGTGGCCTCCAAATTGAAAAGCTCACAGCTCAAAATCATCTTTCTCACTAATGCAGAAGAAAATCTCTTCTTAGATACTCACCAACTCATTCCTGCATCTTAAACAAACTTCATCCAGAATTGCTGTTTTTCTTTCTTTCTCATAATGACATATATTAAAGCATAGGTCCATATAATGACAGTCTTTGAGTTACCGTGGTACCCCTAAAGGGGAAAAGATCAATTTTATTTTAAAAAACCCAACAGATCAGAAGTCCTTTCCAACTTAAAAAGTGACTGTCAAGTTTTCCTATCTTTGAATTAGTCTTCTTTCTTTCTTTCTTTCTTTCTTTCTTTCTTCTTTCTTTCTTTCTTCTTTCTTTCTTTCTTTCTTTCTTTCTTTCTTTCTTCTTTCTTTTCTTTCTTTTCCTTTCTTTCTTTCTTTCTTTCTTTCTTTCTTTTCTTTCTTCTTTCTTCTTTCTTTCTCTTTCTTTCTTTCTTCTTTTTTCTTTCTTTCTTTCTTTCTTTCTTTCTTTCTTTCTTTCTTTCTTGTTTCCAAATGAATTTATTAACTATAAAAAAATCTAGTCAAAGCAATTGGGTTTTTCTTCATTTTTAAATTTGCTCAAGATAATACTGGTTTTAAATCCAGTTTATTGGAGTGCCTTGGTGGCTTGGTTGGTTGAGTGTCTGACTCTTGACGTTGGCTCGGATCTTTTTTTTTTTTTTCATTTTTAACATTTAAATCCAAGTAATTAACTTATATTGTATTATATTAGTTTCAAAAATAGAGATCAGTGGTCAGTGATCTTTACATTTTCTTTTCTGTAAGATTTTATTTACGTATTTGAAGGACTGAGAGAGAGCAAGAGAGAATGAGAGAGAATGAGAGCACGAGTGGGGGGAAGGGAGAAGCAGACTCCTCACTGAGCAGGGAGCCCATGTGGGACTTGATCCCAGGACCCCAAGATTATGACCTGAGCTGAAGGCAGACCCTTAGCCGACTAAACCACCCAGGTGCCCGATCTTTTACATTTTCTAATATTTTTTTCTTCTTTTCTTTTTTTTTTTCTTTTGGAGTAAAACCTAACATTTACAATGCTAAGCTACTTCATATCATATCTCTTGCAGATTTTTTAAACCTTATTAACAGGATATTGTCATATAAAATTGTTAGGTAAATTTCTATTCCACCTAATCTGATCTTAAACATTTGCATAACATACTATGTTGGTAGGGCTAAATCAGAGGTTTGATGGTTGAAGCTGAGATTGATCATTTCTCTTGGTTTTCCCATAATAATCTTAGTTACTATCTGTTGTTCCAATGTAAATTGCACTGCTTTCAACTCTCAAAATTGTCTTAACTTGGATGATGTATTATATGTCAGCCTAGTTTCACCAAATACTGAATCAAAAGTAATGCAGAAACAAAGATTAGAACAAAACAGGATATCCAATGTTCAGCAGTTATCAAAACTTGGAGGGGATGCAAAAAGCACAAAAAAATCCAGATTTGGAGTCAAAAATGACCTTGTATTTCCCAAAATCTAATATCCTTCTCTTTATTGTCCTCATTACCATCCTTCTAACTTTTGGGGGAATAATATTCCTTTCCTTTTTCATATTTTTAAAATTAATCTTAAAAACGTTTGAATATATTCTAGTTCTAAGGAGGATAAAAGTATTTTTCTTAACACTTATTCACTTTTTAAATTAAAATTTATAACATCACAAAATGATCTCTCAATGATATTCTGATTCTTTTGAATGATCTTAATACTTAGTCCAAGTAAAAGATTTGTGCAGAACTTTAAGAAAGAAAATGCTTGAGAGAGAAAAGAAAAAAAAAAAAATCAAAGGTAGTATTGATCACTAACATGCTGGCTTAATGGTAATATAGGCTCTTTAGAGTACCTCATTGAACACATGTGTTTCCAATGAAGTTAAATGGAATCTTGATTGCATAATATTAGAAATTCCAGAATTCCTATTGGAGAGACTTCTGAATATTAAACATATAATTACACGTATGATATTAAACTTCAATGCACTTATTTGCTTATATGAGTCATAAGCGAATAAGATATGATAACATATATAAAAACAAATTTGTTTTAGAAAGATAAATTTATTTCCATTTGTCTGGAGTTGTCTGTTAGCAGTCTTAAAGAATATGTAGTTGAAAATTGTTCACAACAATACCATTTTTTGGTAGTTGAAAGAAATGAATGATTTAAAAACAAATCCCTTATATTTTATATTGCTTTGCACCTGTTTAAAAGTGATATTCTGCCTAATGCTTTGGAAAAACAAGTTAGTAGGAATGTAATTTAAATAAATGAATACAAAATGTAAGTATTTAATTTAAAAAAAATGAAATTGCAGCTTTCGGTTTTTCTTTTCTCTTCTCTTCGTGCCTATACCTGCAAAGACCCCTGTGGTTTAAATAACCAGTGTGTGTACACTAATAAAAATCCCATTAAATTAAATGGCCAGTAGGCATGTAGAAAGTCCTGTTGCAATTTCAGAAGACAGTAACCAGACACCCTGCTATGAACATTTTACTTTATCGGGGTTAAGAAAAACATTTATAAAATCTATTTATTTCTATTTTAAAAGTTTAGAGGATCCTGGAAATGGTGGTTTTATAATTTTTTTCTCTTCATAAAATGAAACGGTTGGGTGGATTCCACATCAGGCACGATGTAGAATACCCTATAGCAAATGTATATAATCAACACAATCGGCCAGCAATTTTCATTCCCTCAACTATGATTTCTTTTTTTTTCCATTTGTGAGCAATAAAAGTGGCAATTCAGTGTATATTGTATTATAGGAAAATGTTTACAGTACATACTGTACCTGTGTTCTGACAGAAACAATTTCAGAAATATAGAACTATTTTTTCTTGCAAATGTTCTCTGTATTACTTAAATTCTCTCACTTTTTAAATATGCACATGAGTTCACATTTTGTAAAGACAGGCTTTCTTATAACAGCTTAAGATAGCACTTCCAATAATGGTCTAAACATGGACAATGATTAATAGAAGTAAGTTTAAAGCCTTAAATGGGGGAAGAGAATGGCAGTTGGGTGGGCATTGGAAAACCAACTGGAGAGAAAAGAAGATAATGGGTAACAGGTAGTAATTCTCTAGTGGAAAAAGGGAAACCACAGAAAGAAAGAAACAAAAGTTACCTATAAAATTATATATGGGTCTGTTTTATGCCAGTATCATACTGTCTTGATCACTACAGCTTTGTAATATAACTTGAAGTCCAGAATTCTGATGCTTCCAGCTCTGTTTTATTTATTTTCTTCAAAAAGTTAAAAATAGAACTATCCTATGATTCAGCAATTGCACTACTAGATTTTTACCCAAAGGATACAAAAATACTGATCCAAAGAGCTACATGCACCCTAATGTTTATGGCAGCATTATCAACAGTAGCCAAATTATGGAAAGAGCCCAAGCATCCACTGACTAATAAATGGATAAAGAAGTGTGATATATATCACACTTAAGGGTCACTTAAAAATTATATATATATATATATCATTTGCATGAAATATATATGACATATATATGTATATTATGTATATATGACATATATGTATATATATGTATATATATGTATATATATGTATATTATGTCATGTAATATGTATATTAATATATGGAATATTATTCATCCATAGAAAAAAATGAAATCTTGCTATATTTGCAACAATATAGATGGAGCTAGAGGTATTATGTTAAGCAAAATCAGTCAGAGAAAGGCAAATTTCGCATTATTTCGCTCACATGTGGAATTTAAGAAATGAAACAAATGAATGTAGGGGGAGAAAAACAAGCAAACTTAAAACAGACTTAACTGTGAAAAATAAACTGAGGGTTGCTAGAGGTGTGCTGGGTGCGGAGATGGGTTAAATGGATGATGGGTATTAAGAAGGGCACTTGCAATGAGCACTGGGTGTTATATGTAAGTAATGAATCACTAAATTCTATTACTGAAATTAATATTACACTATATATTAACTAACTGGAATTTAAGTAAAAACTTGAAACTAAAAAAATATGAAAATATTTTTTTAAAAAGTAAAAGAATTTTGCTTCATTTAGGATGAACAAGCAGCAAATATGTTTTTGGCTTCTATGTTCTCAGAAGACAAAAAGCAAAGTATTACACAGAGTAAGCAATCTGGAGAGTATGAGTCAGATGTTAGAAATGGTAGTTCAGCTAAATTGAATAGAGAAGATACTCCTGTTGTCTCTAAAGCCATGCAGATGATACGTTGGGATGAGAAATATTTATTATTTACTAAAGGACAATATGGTCAGCAAAGACACCAGTCTTGGGGCAACTGAGAGGCTCTGGAGACTGGAGAGAAACCATTGCCCTTAGAAGACTCAAATGCCAGCTTGAGGAATGGAAAATGTTTTACACACTTACAGACAAAGATGATGGATTTATAGACTAAGATAATTCAATAGTTCTTAATATTCACATTAAATCTTCACAGGATAATTAATATGTGATATAATGTTTTAAAATTAAATCACTTAAAGAAATTCTATGTGCAAAGATAATTGATTTTATTTCTGGTATTTTCACCAGTGCTAGTAAAGAAGCGAGGTATTTCAACCAAGTAGCAATCAGTGAAATATTATCTCAGGGAATTTATATGGAAATTACATAAATAAGCTTTACAGGTAGACATAAAATAAGGCTTTGTTGAATGAGTCATCTGGGTTATAAACCAATAAGCAATCAAGAAAACTGAAATATGTAGGACATGTAATCAGTATTTAGATTTTGTTTTTTTAAGATAGTTTGCGGTTCCACTGAGGTAAAGGTTTGAAGGGTCACTTCAAATCTTTGGTCCCAAATGCCATCTAGATGTACTTCTGCCCGTCTCCCCACCCTTTATTTTATTGAAATAATTTTGACGTATGATGTTGTGTAAATTTAAGGTGTACAACATTTTGATTTGATACATTTATGTACTGTAATATGATAGCCTATGGCAATAATTAGCACCTGTATCCTTTCATATAATTGTCATTTCTTTTTAGTAGTTGGAATAATTAAGATCTAGTCTCTTTGCAAGTTTGATAATCATAGTACAATATTGTTGTCTGTATTCACTATTGCACATTAGATCTTTAGGACTTATTTAGTGCTAGTTATAAATATGGACCTTGAAACAACATCTATCCTTTCCAGCCATCTCCATCCCCTGGTAAATACAATATTACTCTCTGTTTTTAGCAGTTTGGCCTTTTTTATACATCACATGCAAATGATATCATACAGCGTTTTAGTTTATCTGACTTAACTCACTTAGCATAATGACTTTAAATTCATGTTGCACATGACAGGATGATTTTCTTTCTCGTGACTGAATAATATTCCATATCTTCGTTATCCATTCATCCACGGATGGGCACTTAGGTTGTTTATATCTTGGCTATCATGAATAATGCTGCAATGAAAATGGGGGTGCAAATATCTCTTTGAGATACTGATTTCATTTCTTTTGGATGTATAATAAGGAGTAGGATAATAGGATGGTAGGTCTATTATTAACTTTTTGAGCAACTCTTAAATTGTTTTTCACAATGGCTGTAATAAGGGCAGCCCCGGTGGCGCAGCGGTTTAGCGCTGCCTGCAGCCCGGGGTGTGATGAAGACCCAGGATCGAGTCTGACGTCAGGCTTCCTGTATGGAGCCTGCTTCTCCCTCTGCATGTGTCTCTGCCTCTCTCTTTGCTCTCTCTGAATGAATAAATAAATAAATCTTTAAAAAAAATGGCTGTAATAATTTCCATTCCTACCAGTAGTGAAAAAAAGGGTTCATTTTTAACCACATCCTCATCAACACTTGTTATCTTTTGTCTTTTTTCCCAATAACCATTCTAACCGATGTGAGGCAATACCAATTTTGAATTTATTAAATATTTGTTGAGTTTCTAATATTACTAATTCACATTAGGACTAGATGTCCGTTAGAAAGTAAACAAAACATACATACTTCCTCATAATATTTATAGTCTGAGGATATTGAGAAAATAAGTACTTAAAATAAATATTAAGTGATTGGAAGTACAGGGCACATTTTATTCTAAGTACAACTGCAGTGGGCTATGTAATTGGGATTGGATTTCTTTTTCATTAAAAATAAAAAACATCTGAAACCCTATGTGTTCTAGTGAGAACACTGATCTAGTAAATCGAAGTCAGAAAACCCTAAAATTTACTTGTGGATTTTCAGGCATATTCCAGTTACATAAGCTGTGTATAAGACCCAAATCTAGTAGCTATATCACCACTAATTTATGGTGTGGTCTTGCACAATAAACTTAGCATCTATGTACCTCTATTTCATTATTTTGAAATGAAATTTAAAATTCCTGAAAATAACTTTGTATCTTGTCGGCAGGAGATTAAATTTCATTGTTGTGTGGGTAAGTCCACTGGAGAGTAAGCGCACTGGGCATGAAGAAATTCACTAGTGAGTTTGCACAAGAGTAGAGGGGATAACACTGTCAGATACAAATGGATATCCCTATGCAACAGAGAGCTGCCTCTCCATTCTGATCTAATATTGGCTGAACAGAAGTCCATTGTTCTTCCAAAGGTTGGATTTACCTTGGAAACCTCACTCATGCTTACTCTACTTTGCCACAATAACAATTTCCTCATTTGGTTCACCCCACAGAATATCTTTTTGAATGTCTGCCCCTTGTATGTTTCTTTGCCATAGACTCCTGATCAACTTTGTCCTAGATAGGCTCTGAAGTCAAGAGGGAACCATTCCCCTCATATAGCAGGTCACATAGTCCTCATATAGCTGGAAAAATATTGTACCAAATGATCACCATCTCTTCTTAGAATGTTAATGTAGAGGAAGAACTTGTGTAAATGCATATGGCATTTGTAGTTAGTGAAATACACTGAATCAAATATCATGACCATACATTTCTTTAGATGATTAAGAACATGTGTGATAAGATGTCATTATTGTCATAATAGTAATAGTTATCTCTATTCTATACTATACTGTTATTGGATTCATGAAATTCACAAGTTATACATCTTTTTTATACTTTCAAGCATTTACAGTTATGATACATTAGGGAACATGTCACACATCGACTTTGTTAAGAGAATCTAGAATAGTGGTGAGAGGGGTGGGCATGGCTCCTATAGAACATTGAGTCCAGAAATCTGAGGTATTGTAATTAGTTTTTCCATCCATGAGCCTGTAGTAGGGACTTGTGAAGTTCACTTAAATTCTTGGGGCTGCCATTTCCTTAATAGAATCACATGATGATGTTGAGTTAGATGATAACCAAAATATCCACAGTTCTGCAGTTGTCACCATACCTATGCTGTTGTGTAAATCTTTTCATGGCTTTCATGGATTTTGTGTATCAAAGCCAGATAGAGAGCTAGCAAGAGAAATTTCTGTTTGTACTGTGATTCAAAGCATGTCAGGAACTGCCAAGGAAGCTAATTTGCTCTCTAGAGACCTATTAATAAATCAAATGGATGCTTTTCACTGATGAGGCATATAAATTAATTAAGGATGATTGACCCTGTTTTAGGTAGATGGGATACATGAGCTGTTTTACGAGACTCATGCCAAAAGATATAGAGCCAGTTTCACACTTTGACAATGGTGAAATTCCCTCTACCAACCTTTTAATTTAACTTTTAATAGCGTTAACTTTTAATATTTAATTTTAATAGAGTTGATGATAAATGCTTATATAGAAGACTGATCAATAGATATTTTGTTTTTTTCATTCAATTATAGATATTCATATAATTTCTGAAGTGAATCTTATAAAGAACTGGTTTTGCAACTCATTATTTTTAAATTAAGATTGTAATTTTGTTTATTAAAAATAGCTCATAAAAGAGAGGTTAACTTGCTAACATTTGTCTGATAGCTATGCATTATAGAGCTGAATTGGTTATCTGTGTGCTGTAACTGAATGCGCTATTACCATCTGGTGGGTACAGTCCAAATGACAGGTGTAAGATCGGTGGAGGGAATAAAATAAAAGCCTTTCTGACATGTTTTTCCAATATTCTGTATCCTTTAAGACCATAATATAAATATACACTTGACTGGGGTTTTTGAAATTATTCTAAAGTATCCCAACACAAGGATTTTAACTTCTATTCCTAAAAATAACACAAATATTGCATTATAAACCCTTGCTACTCTAAGTATGAATTTGGATCTTCAACATCACCTGGGAGCTTGTTAGAAATACAAATCTCAAGAATTTTGAATCCTAATCTGTATTTTAATAAGATCCTTAGGTAATATGTATGCTCATCAAATCTGAAAAGTACTGATAAACACCATAATTATATTTGTTTTTAAAATACATGTAATGTCTTAATTACTAAACTTCCAATCAAATAACACTCTAAGACACCTCATCTTTCGCCGGTGACTGGTGAATCCTTCCCCTACCGCCTCAGTTCCTCGGACCCTGTCACACATACAGTGAGGTCCCGGTCGCTTGGGTCAGGGAATCAGAGCTAAAAGATGCAGTCACGGGACTTTGGTAGGTGACTTTAGGTCCTTTCCTTTAGTGGGTCTAACTTTATCTCCTTCCCTCTGCCCATCAGACTCACTCTATTCCAGATCCACCAACCTCCTTGCTTTAGGGTTCCTGGAGCTTTAGAGCCTCTGCGCCTGTGTTCCTCTACCTCCACGCTCTTCCTTCAAGATACACAACGGAGCAAACTCCCTTCCTCATTTCCATCAGTTCCCTTCTAAAATATGCTTTAGTCACAGAGACACACTGCTTCCTGCATCTCAGTGCCCCATCTCACTCAGTTCAAAGTTAGACCAAGAAGTGAAAATCGCTCATCTTTGATCTTTACCCATGCTTGCTCTAGAGTGGATCTCAAGAACTCTCCCTTGACACAGTGGGAAGAATAATCACCATGATGATGAGAGTCAGCAGCTGGAGATATGAGATGACATTGAAGGAAAGTGAGTCATGCAGTCTGGAACAGAGTATAATTCCAGGTGGCGACTTGTAAATGGTGAAGCTTCTGCTGGTACATGATCTAGTGTAGAAAGATCATCCAGTCGATTTTGAGCTCAGGACTAGGAGCACATTAAATTCCTTTCATTATATACCCCACCATATTATTATATTTCATGAGAAAAAGAGAAAAGTTTTAGGGCTGGTAGCATAAAATCCATCTTTACGTATTTGAAAGATTATCTTTCACACAGAGTAGTACTTCCCCACAGCAGTAGAAAATAAAGCACGCTAGAAAAGAAAGGGATGTATTTTCACATGTATTTTAACTAGGAATTTCGTGGCCTGTATTATTAATTTCATAGCACATTAAGAAATCTAGTTCTGTCTACGAGATTGATGCAGAGATATACTTTAGCTGTCAAGGATGTCTCAGCAAAAGCAAGCAAAGAATGGTCCACAAACTTGGAAGACAAATTCTACTCTTCTTGAAAAGTTTTAGAAAATAGAATAAATATCAGTATATTAAAGTTATAAATAGGCATATCTCATTCATTGAAAAATAAAATTTTTAATAATTACAGCTTATCAATAATTGAATAAGCTTCCCTAGAGGAAAATAATTTTTTTTTAAAAAAAGAAAACAATTGTTTGAGTTGACTTTACAATGCAACTAACTGGAATTAAAATGAAAACTTAAAATAATTTTTATATTTGTTTTTCAGCATTGCATCTAAGACACTTGTTAAATTTGAGAATATAAGAGTATATGCTTACATTTAAATGGCTCAGATGGGTCTTTCTTATTTCTGTGCCTTTTGGTGAAATTTTAATAATTAAGATGATCAAAACCTGGACTTTGGATTAAATGGAATTGTAATTATACATGCATATGTTTTATCACCCTACCTCATGCCCAAAAGTGTTCAATAATTTCTGTTGATTGAATCATTTATAATCATATAGAAATAATTTTGTAGGGCATATAATGAAGGTAATTTATTGTGCTTCTGGGCTCAAATTTAACTGAATGACCTGATTCAATTATAACCATGTGTACATTTTCACACTAGATCATGTACTGGCATGAGCTTCACCGTTTGCAAGTCACTCCAAGAATAGGAACTGGGGCTTTGTATTTCACTTCATTCTCCTTCTCTAAGGGATTCCAGTCTCTGTTTAGGAGCCTGAAAGTGTCCTGAGCCATTATAACGAGTCCTGTCCTAAATGGACATTTTTTGATACAGCTTAGCAAAGTCTATGTATGTGGATGAGTGTCACAGTTCCTCTGTCATTAATATTGGCATGATGCTATTCTCATCTTAAGGCTTATATCAAGGTGTTACCATAGAAGAAAAGTTAATATGTTAATATAGCCCCTCATTACAGCTCACCTTTGTAGCTCTCTTGGATGGCAATTACTGTAGGTAAATGGTTTAGCTCATAGAAGTTTCCTATAACCAATGATACTATTCTCCTGCCTTTCCTTGCCTGTCTTTCAAGGCCTTAAAACTTCCTTTACAGTAAATATCTACCCCTCTCTTTCACTCTACCTGGTCCACCAGAGTAAATGATAGCAATTTCATGCTCCATGTTCTTTCCTGCTTTATTCTTTTGTGCTTTCGTTTGTTCCTTTTCTTAATAAAATAAGTTAAAGGCTACTGCTATCCAAGTGATAATTTCTGACTAGATTGTGAAAGTCTATTTTGGAAGTTAAGTTAAAAATATGTAACAGGGGTGCCTGGGTAGCTCTTTTGTTTGGGTGTCTGCCTTCGGCTCAGGTCATGATCCTGGAGTCCCAGGATCAAGCCTCACATCAGGCTCCCTGCTCAGTGAGGAGTCTTCTCCTTCTGCCCCTCATCTTGTTTGTGCTCTCTCTTGAACATTCTCTCTCTCTCAAATAAACAAATAAAATCTTAAAAATAATAATATAACAGATATATGCCTTTAAAATTTTATATTCACATTAGAACAATCATAATTCCAGAAAGTCTGTGGACCACTTCTGAACGAGAAAAAGGATCAAGTATAAGGAATCATAGCAATGAAAATCTCAAGGACAAATTGTCTTATTATAACTAAAAATCTTAATACAACAGTATCAAAAACATGAGCAATTCAATTACATGATTGTATTCTTAGGACCTAGCAGAGTACATGGCTTATAGTAGAGGCTGTATAATTATATGTTGCAAAATTAAACTAGATAAGTATGGTAGTTTAGCAGTGGTTAGAAGAAAGCATAGTATAAACCAAAAAACATATATATAAAAATATTAATACTCTTTTTAAATAACATAAGCACCTCTGAAATTTGAATGATAGATCATGAGAAAATAAATCTAGCTGATGCAGTGTATAAAAATCATAATAAGAAAATTCGTTGAGAGAGAACATTTCAAAGTATATTAAGAAATTATATCATCATATCCAGGAAGAAAAGAGATGTCAAATATCTTTACTTCTTAATCACTTATTCTAACATAATAGAATAATAATATGCAATATGGGAAAACAAAAGTATATTATTGATTTGGTTTATGAATATATTCAAATTTATATTACTTTCAATATGTTCCCATGGTGTTTCTTCATAGAGGCTCAAATATTCTCTAGTTTTGGCCTCCCAGTACTGGTATAAAGAGAGAGGGAGAGAGGGAGAGATCCTTGATTATGTACCACGTATCATACAAACATTTGATTTTTTACTAGATGGGTAAGAGTTAAATATATGACTTGTGTACTTGTTTATTGCTAAAAGCATTTTAGTATATTTGCCATTTGAGGTGTGGCTTGGTAAATGAAGCCAAAAAACCCATAAAAATATTAGAATAATAAACATTTTTGATCAACCCAGAAAAAAAGACTAAATTTCTTTCTTTTTTTCCTTTATAGAAAAGCAATTTTTAAAATTATTGTAATATGCAAAGATAATAAAAGAATGCAGGCAAAGGTACAAGAAAACATGTTAGAGCAACAAACGAGGATATTAATAAAAATATTTTAATTTTCTGTTTTGATAGCATTTGCATTTTTAACATGTATAATTTAGGGGCACCTAGATGGCACAGTTGATTAAGCTCCCAATACTTGGTTTTAGCTCAAACCGTGATTTCATGACGGTGGAATCTAGCCTTACCTGGGGCTCTGCTTGTGAGTCTTTCTCCCTCTCCCTCTGCCTCTCCTGCTCCTGTTCTCTTTCTCTCAAATGAATGAATGAATGAATGAATGAATGAATAAATAAATAAATAAATAAATAAATAAAATATAAAATGTGTAATTTCTTTCCATGTTCTAATCAAATATTCAAGTTTGTATCTCATTTTCTGTTCATTATTTTGCATCATTTTCTTTAAGGAAGGATCTCTAAATTGTTTAAGTTTCAAGCTTCACAGAATTTGGATTCATTTCTCTGTACTAAATGGATGCTGACAAGACTAGTCTCATGAGGGATAAGTGACAAACTCAGGAAAAAAAATATTTTCACAGAGAATAACATATACAATAAATACATACAGCTACTACACAAGTACAACTCATCTTTCCCACCAGAGGCAAATATACATATTTATATTTATATATATTTGTATTTATATTTATATATATATAAATCCTTCTTTGGTTTCTGTTTTCCTACATATGCTTCCCTTCTAATTCAAGAGTCTTAAATGGAACTCCTATTTTCACCATAATACAATTGTACAGACTGAATTCACCCTAATATGAACATATTACAGATCCGTTCTAGGAAAGTAGCAGAGAAGAAGAAAGCAGCAAGGGCTATTCTATAATACAAATTTATCCAGTCATATAATTACCCTAAGAAAGAAACCTAGATAATGACTCTTAGCAGCTGTGTGTGCCCATATAGGGAAAAAGTAAGTCAATTAAAGCTATTACCAGAGACAATGTCATCCACCTTTTCTTCAACCTCATTCTGACTACTACTTCTTCAACCTCTCATTTCCACTATATCAGCACACAGTCTTATTAAAGTGATACTGTAAGAAATTATTTTACTTAAATCCTTTTCCAAGCAAAAGGAATTGTACAAAGCCTTATAGGCAGTCTTGTACTAGTAAACTGCCTAGTCTTGATTGTTAGCATTTAATAATTTTTCCATGGAAAAAGAAAAATTCCCATGGTGTAAATATTTTCACCAAAGCTGATTTGAGGCTACCAATGATGTCACTAAACACAAAGCTGGAAGACATGTGAGCCTTGGTTCTCATAAGCCAATATGAACTGGCTCCAACACAAAATTATAGGTAAACTTTGAATAAACCAGGTAGTTGGTAAGCTCTTTTACAACATCATTTACATCACTGTGCTTTCTAAAATAATTATATCCACAGTCTAGAAGAACATGTTTTGCATAGGTTTCCATCTTCATTGGCTACTAGTCAACAGTTTGCTCACATTTCTGTAGGGCCACTCTCTCTGATAAATGAGTTGAATACAAAACTTTACATTATCAATTAAAAATTAATAAGCACAGTTTCTTTTTTTAAGATTTATTTATTTGAGAGAGTGTGAGGTGGAGAAGAGCATACATGGTGAGGGAGGGCCAGAGGGAGATAGAGAATCTCAAGCAGACTCCCCACTGAGCATGGAGCCTGACATGGGGCTCAACTTCAGGATTCTAAGCTCGTGACCTGAGATGAAATCAAGAGTCAGACGAGATAGCATAGTTTCTAATACACTGGAGTATATACCCTGCCGGACACTCTGTTCTATATCTGTGAGTGAACAGGCATATCCATTAAATTCTTTTTTGTTAAATACTATGTCCCTATGTTTTCTTTTACTCCTTTTTTCTTATATGGAGCCAAATGTTCTATGTTTGGTATAATAAGAATTGCAAATGTCCTTCAGAGGAAAAGTCATTTTTATTTAGTAAATAGAAAGCATGAATAATGAACAATACAGAAAATTGTAAAATAATTAGGAAGTGGTTCAGAGGTGCTCATTTACAACTGAGGAAATTAAAAATGCAAATGCATTATTATCATAAAGGTAGTTAACAGACAAATGAGTAAAAAAAGAGTCTTCCTTCTAATTCATCATTGTTTAAAAGACACCTGCGAGTTCTAACTGAAAAAGACAAGACAGAGAAATGCAGATGGTCACATTTTGTATTATATCCATCACATTTTTTATACTCTAATTAGAGGGGGGATTCATTCTCCGTAAGAAGATACTGCTTATTTGAATATTTGAATAAAACCCAGTTGATATGGAATTCAAAATACTGGCTGTGTTTTTTTGTATCTGTGATAGGAGAGATGCAATATTTATTTTCTTTGACCCAAGGAAACTGCTGGCAGTCTGCCCCCAAAAATCTATATTTGGACAGTGAAAATTAAATGAATTTAAATTTCCTCTTTGTTCCAAGCCTGAATTTATTGGTACTGAGTTATAGTATGATTTCACAAGATGTTATCTACAAGCCAAATGTTTGCAGTATTATATTATTTTGTCTAAAACTGGATGTTACTTAGTTTTTTGTGAGATTTATTTTTTGTTTTCTTAAACACCTGATTATTTCAGTATAATCAACCTATAAGTAAGATTGGATTCAATTTTTATTTTCAATAAATATACAATATCCCTTTATGGTGACTGGACTCACAAGCATGCTTATATATATATATATACAAAAATATATTTATATATATTTATATTTATATATATTTATATATAGTTGTTTGCTTTTATTTTTAAAGTTTGAATATGCAAATAACAGTACAGATATTATATCAGAGCAGTATAGGAAACATCCAAATGCAAGATTGGCAGAAAATGTGTACATATATTTAAAGAATATCAGGATTTGTAAGAGTGCATATCTATGCAATTAGAGATGAACAAGGACAGTTATATTTGTTTAACTACAATAACTTAGCCATTTTTAAAATTTTTCCTGTTCTCCATCCCAATCATCTTTTAGAACCAAACAGAAAGTAAGGAAAAATTATGCAATGCTTTATATAGTCTGATAAATATACTTACACATACTTTTTTCTCCTCCTCTCTTTACATGTGCTATTGATTTGATCTCTTTCACTTCTCCTTTCAGGCCACAGGAAATAGAAATCTGATCAATTATGCTTAACACATCAAAGACAGATTGCTTTATACCACAGTGCCGAGTTCAATTCCTGACACACTTAATAAATTGCTGCTCAATTGAATTTTAGTGCCACCCACATAAAAGCCAGTTTTCTGGTGTGCTTTTAGACTCCTGCTTGGTTATTTGGCATATCATACTAAAGTAGTAGAATTTCTACTACTCTAAACATATAGATGAAGGAATGATTGTGGCTGATTATTAGAAAATGTTTAATATCATTCTCAACGTAGGCTTAACCATAATATTGTCATTACGACTTCTTAAAATGATCATTACACTTCTTTGTCTATCCTTAATAGGGCATCTATAATTAAGATTGATTTTTTAGTAGCAGAAAGTGATGCATATTAACTAAATAAAAAATAATTGGACAGGATCATTAGCAACAAAAATTATTCATTTGGAAGGTGTGTCTTCAGCTTGCTAGCTAACCAAAAGACAGATTGAAGACTACATTATATTATTTCAATAAAGATTTAATATCCTGAAATTCTTTGGTAGTCTGATAAAGTCTGCTCTAAATTATGCACAGTGAAACTTATCAAACGTCAAGTACTTTTTAATAAACTTAGAACATCACTCAGTGTATATCATGGCCTGTAATAGAGATGTAGTTCAGATGCTAAAAGTGAGGTAGCACCTTAAGAACTGCATTTAGTTACATGGGCTAGCCTCCAAGACTCTCCTCAAGTTCTCCCACTAAAAACTTCAGCAAGAACTGGTACTTCTCTTTTCCCGTCTTGTAATTCCGAGGTATCTTTCAATGATCTTTTTAGGACCATGAAGCCCAGTGGAGCCCACCTCTCAAAGCTTTCTTCAGCTTTTTGCCCCCATTTAACCGCTGACTTTCCACTCTCCTTTGTAAGAGCAGCTGTCTGCCTTCCCATACACTCCATCAAAACCACCTTATCTCTGCAGGGGGATTCCTTCACTTCTTGAAATCTGTTTAGTTTTCTTTCATCTCTGTGGAATTTCACCACCATTAAATTGAAATATATGTGTGTATGTATATTACATATACTATATTCCATATAATATATTCACAATAAAAGCTTCTTAAAAACTGACAAGAAATGAGGCTAAGAACTTTAATACAAAAATAATCATAGACAAAATTGAAAAGGCAGGTAAAATATTAACTGTGATAGAAAGCAATAGATGCAATCATATGAAAGATTCCTACCAAACCTTCAAGTAATAAATGATTTACAAGCACTTAAATTGCAGCAAACTGTACACCAGATTTTAACATCTCCAACAAAGTATAGGCATTTTTTAGATTCTAGAAAGAAAAAAAAATATACCATCACCACACCAACCAGAAAATTGTGATATCAGGTAAAAACACTGTAATATCTGTTTAATCTACTTTAGAACACAGTTAATATCATAACCATAGAGCTGGTGATCTTCAAAAGCAAAAGGAATTTTACATGTGGTAACATGTTTCATCAATTTGAAATTAAGAAGAATATGCCTGACTAAACTATTAATCATTTCCTAGTTTTAATGAATAGGACATCAGATACTAGAATCAGTTTGTTAACTTCAGAAAATAGCTATAATCTAGATTAAAGCCGATAAAATGAAATTAGGTAGAGATTAAATTATATTTGATGTTGAATACTTGTTATATTTCAACTCATCTTCCAAAACACTGCCCATTTGGCTTTAACTTGACACCAAATTGCCTATAGAATACTTTTCAGATTCTTTTCCTGTGTATACGTTCACAGTCTTTCCCAATGTCTCACTACAGATTGCACATAAGCAGACCTGCCTGATATGCATCCCTTTTAAGGAATATTTTGTCTATTTTAGCTGTTTTATCAGTGTTTATTGCCAGCGATTTTAAAGTTCCAATACCCTCTTAAATTTAAGCATTATTTTACAATCTGGGCCTTTTAGACGTAATGAAAAGCATTTTTTGCTTCTTTAAGGCCCTCCTTTGTACCATCACCTGTGCAGTCAGTACAGAGTCCAGGATTGATTGATCTCAAATTCCTGTTTTTATCAAATTAATTCACTAGTTGATCACTTCAAGTCCTCCTTACACTCTAGTTGTAATAAAACCAAAAACAAAAAGCAAAAAAATAGAATTCTAAAGTGAAAAGAAATAAACTTTTTTTAGAGATAAACTTTTTAAGGAGATTATGAGATTGTTATAAACAGCACAGCCATAAATTAAAATTTATACGAAAAAATTCCTGGAAAAATATAATCTAAAATTCAAAAACATATAGCAGAAACTGTACAGTCCTGCAACTTTAAAAAACTCTATCAGTAGTAAAATATATATACATATTTATACAAACACTCAAATCAACATGATTTCTTCAATGAATTCTCAAATAATTCCAATTCAGTAAACAATTTCAGAGAAGAGAGAAAATAAGGGCATGCTTCTCATTTTTCCTTGCCTTGATTCCAAACTCTCACTCAGAACATGGAGAGCAACCTGCTTCCCTTCAGTAAAAAATTAGGCAAAATGAATCATTTAACATATCAAAAATATTACAAAGGTAATGCATCATGATCAATAAGACTGAATATTAGAAAATTAATTTCTTCACAATCACAAAATAAAGGACAAAAACTACATGAGCATCTAAATAGATGTGGGAAATATGCTTGATAATGTGTAGCATGTATTCATGATTTAAACAAGTGTAAACTCTTAGAAAAATAGCAAAAAGATATTTGTTAAAACCAGATTAAAAGGGGGAAAATACATAGTGATGGTTAATGGTGAGACACAAAGTTTTTTCTTTGAGAGTAGAAATAAGGAAGCAATTGCCATTCTCACCATTTCTATTCAACACTAGTACCAAGAAAACTCTAGCCAGCACAGTAAAGCAGGAAAAACAGGTGGGGGGATAAAAGGATCAGAAAGGAGGAAACAAAAATATCACTGTTCAAGGAAAACATCATTATTTGCATAAAAATAAAGTACAATACAAATCAATACAAATGAATTAGAAGAATTTTTCAGAAACTAAATTAATATTTGACAGAACCAGTGGACGTTTTGCCAGTTGACAACAAATAATTAGAATATGAAAGTTTTAAAAAGGATACTATTTATATTGGCATCTTATATATGCTTTGTTGGATATTTAGTATGTGGTGAAAATGACATTGCAGATGAGTGGGAAAAATGGAATTTTCAAAAAAATGTTTGAGACACTTAGCTATTTGAAAATTTAAAAGAGCATAAGAAAAGAAGAAAGAAGCAAGGAAGGCAGGGAAAAGGAAAGGGGAAAAAAAACATGAAACCCAATACAATTGGTTCCAAATATCACACAAAAAAACAAAAATCAACCTCAAGTGGATTAAAACCCAAATTGTCAAAGACATATTAAGCTTTTCTTTGTAGCAGACAATATCATTCTCCTAACCATTTTCTTCAGACCTTATCATGTTAGTGGATATCTGCCAACTTCCAACAGCCAGTTGGAAGGTACTTTTCCAAAAGTGCATAAGGCAGTACCTCTTGTGCACTTGTGACAGGCTGGAAGTGCTGGAAAATTGACAGGATCAGCCTGTAACCAATTATTCCCAGAAGTTGGAACATAAATACCCAGGCTTCCTCTCTCCTTGGGTAGAAAAATTCAGGGGTGTGTGTTTTGAACCATACCCTGTCAAGATTAAGTTCTTGCCCCATCATGGAAGCTGGCTTAATAGCACGCCTATTATTGGCTGCTTTCTCTTTTCTGTATCTCTTCTCTACTGTCCTGCTGATATACTCTACATCTCCCAAATAAGCTGCTTGCACTCAAATCCCTGCCTGATGATCTTCTGGGGGAATCTGAACTAAGAGATTGGTGTTACAGGAATTTCTAGGAAATAGATACCCAGGATGAGATTCTAGAATTGGATAATTCCCCAGCAGGTGGCAACAAAGATCTGATTGCTTGAAATAAGTGGCATGGTGGATAACTCCTGGGATGCTATGGCATCATTATGACTAAGACTTTACCACATGTGGTAAATTGGAAAGGGATACAAGTGGAAGGGCATGAAGTGGCTTATGTAGTCTTTTTAGCCTTTTAGAGATATGATGGCAATGATAGTTTACAAGGCTATGAAGTTGGATAGTTGTAAAATGCTCTCCTTGTGCTCAGGAAAGAAAATGGCATATTAAATCAGCTAATCACCAACTCAGAGCATGGTGTGAAACCCAGTGCTCCTCAATAACTGTGTCTAAAGGGATCCTAATCTTCTGCAACTGGAGGTTAGAAATTGACTCTGAGACTAATCAAATTTCAGAGAAGGCTTATTTTACTGCCCCAGCAAACTTTCCTGTGCCAGGGTTAAGGCTCTGGCAGGGAAGGCTACCGACACCTAGATATAGACACCTAATTGGATATGCTGGACAATCTTGAACATCCAGAGTCCCCTGGACCCTTTGGATGTTCAATTTTGACTCTGCATCTCCCTGAAAGAAAGTAAGAGCCTCCCTTACCTGAAAAACATTTATAGATTACCTCTGGTGAATTCCCTGTCAAATGATACTTGCACTCCTTAAGATTTGCTTCCATCTAATTTCCTTATCGGCTTTTAAACAAAAAAGAATTTCAATCTGGCCAACCTGGACAAGTACTATACCTGTTCTAGAAAGAGCAATATTAATTATCAAATTATTCATCAGATCTGTTTAATATGTATCAGCACATTAGTGAACATGCTTGGAAATAGATCTTGAGACTGGTGGTTTGGAGGGAGGGTTGCAAAACATGGTGAAATGTTACTGATATATATATAACACTCTTTGGTTTCTTGACATTTAATATTCTTGTGAGATCACCTGCAGTCATTCTTAATATGATCCTGGGATGTCTCGATGAAGCTGGAAAATACAATGGTTCATAGTAAAAGAGATGTTATTGATATTGAGAAGACTCAATAAGCTTAGAGATATGGATGTACTTAAACAGATTATTTAAGACCAAAGCACCTACTGACTATGTGCCATGGGAAGAAACAAAGGATGCCCACTTCACTGTAGAGTAATATACTAGAGAAAGTACCACCAGTATTATGGAGAATATCAATAGTGAATGTTCATTGTAAGCCAGAATTGTTAAAGGAAGCTGATATCGGTTGAGCCCCCTTGAGTTATATCTGGAATTCTGAATAGCAAAGACCTAGCGGCAGCATTGAGCTCTGAGGCAAAGTTGCCGTCATTGACACAATAGACACTAAGTCTGGAATTGAAACTGAGCACTATGGCTTGCAAGTGATCTGTGGCAATGACTTGGTTAACATGGTGTACCATGGGCAGTCAGTGAGGGTATTGGTTGAATTTTATAATCAAAAGAATATCAGGGCCGTGTGAATTGAAGCCTAATGTCACAAATTTAAAATGGAAATTTTAATCCTTTACTCAGTTCCCAGAACTGAGCTTAAGCATTCGTATCCATCACAGAGGAAATTGGATTCCCTTGAAGCCAATTGACATAGTGAAGGATCTCATTATGTCACAGTTTCTATGTATAGTAGAAATTCCCTAATCTTACCCCGGATTGGATATATGATCATTTAGCAGAGTAACTATATAGTGAGGAAGATAAAAATTAAAAGCCCTTTTCAAAGACTTTGGATACAGAGTCTGAGCAGACACCAGAGGATCTTAAGTATTTTCATGTCCTCTTAGAATTCAGGCATATGGAAGTCATGTGATAGATATTAGAGGGTCCAAGCCTGTTTTCCCTTGGGTCCAATGTATTCACGTGATTTTTTACGTGGTCTTCTGAGTGAATCAGAACCTTCATATTCTTTCTCTGACCTTCCAATAAAAGCCATAATGGAAGAAAAGGCCAAGTGAAAGTTTTGAAACCCATGTAATACCCCACACCATGACCAAAATAGTAGATCGGTAGCAACAGTTTATTATGAGGGAAATGACAGAGCTGATGCTACTACCTTAAAACTTAGAAGATGTAGCAATAGTGGTTCTTAGTACATCCACTTTTAATTCACTAGTCCAGCCCCCCAAAACCAGACAGATTATAGATGGCAATGGGTGTTCATAAACAAAATTATAGCCCCAGTTGTAGTTCCTGTGCCAGATTTTTCTCTTTACTTGAGTTAATCTAATAGAGTCTCTACTTTGGTATGGGATTATAGATACGGTTAATGTATTTTTTTCTAATTCCTATCAGAAAGAGAAATCAGAAGAAATTCTCATTTAATTACTGCACTCAGTGTTATACATTAATAATCTTACCTCATGTCAAGTTAATTTTCTTATTTTCTCTTACGATATAATCATAGGGAGCTTGATTATCTGGGCATTCCCAAGAACATCAAATGGATGCACTAAACTAATATCATCATACTATTTTTACCCTAGTAAGATGGAGTTCCACTTTTATGACATATGAAAGTCATATAGTAGAAGATAAACCTATAAAGATTTGTGGCTTCTCATAATAAGCAAAATTTAGAGATCCAGTGGTCTAGGGTAATCTGGAATAAGTTATCAAAGAAAAATAGCAGGTTAATTGCACCTTGCACCTTTACTACCAAGAAGGAGATACAACACTTAGTAGGTCTCTTGGGTTTTAGATACAATCTGTAATATACTAGGAATTAATTTTTCTAGTGACTCAGAAGTTTTCTAATTTTGAGTGAGTCTCAGTGCAAGAGAGAGTTTGCAGCAAGTTCAGGTTGTTATACAGTTAGCCCTGCCCCTTGAGCCATATAACCTGGTGGATCTTATTTGCTAAAGGTATCTATTAATTGTTGATAAAGATAATATGTGGAAATTCTGGCAAAACATAATGCCAGACTCACAATGAAGATCCTTGGGGTTCCAGAGCATGGCTATGCTGTCTTTTGAAGAAAGTCGTTTGTTGCACAGAAAAAAAAGTTCCTGGCAATGCTGCTGAGCACTGGGTAGAAACTAAGAGACTGACCATGGAGTATTAAGTGATTATGAGAGTGGAGGTGCTTATCAAATATTTGTTATTTTCAGATCTACCTAGCTATAAGATTGGTTAAGAGTAGCAATCCAATTCACGATGGAATGACACTTAAGATTAATTCCGAGCAGGTTCAGAAACTACAGTTAGTTTTCCCAAACAGATCGCCCAGATCCTCATGTTATATATCATTATTATTTTATTATTATTATTATTGTTACTTTTTAAGATTTTATTTGTTTATTTTAAATAAAGAGAGAGAAAGAGAACAAGCATGGGGTAGGTAGAGAGAGAAGTATAAGCAGACTCCTCACTGATCAGGGACCTCAACGTGGGGCTCAGTCCCAGGTCCCTGGGATCATGACCCCAGCCAAATGAGGACCTCATACCTATATATTTTTTAAAGATTTATTTTATGTTATTTTTAAAGGTTTATTTATTTATTTATTTATTTATTTATTTATTTATTTATTTTTGAGAGAGAGAGTGAGCATGAGCAGGGGGAGGGGCAGAAAGAGAGGGAGTGAGACAAAATCCTCAAGTAGATCCCCCTGAGCACAGAACCCACTCAGAGCTTGATCCCAGAACCCTGAGATCATGAACTGAGTCGAAATCAAGAGTTGGATGCTCAGTAGACTGAGTGACCCAGGCACCTCTCATGTCATCTACTTTAAATGTACTATTGCCTCTCACTCAGCACATATCCATGGCCTAGTGGGAAAATCTCCATGGCCAGCCTGGGGAGAAGGAAACACTGGACCTGGTTCCTGGATGAACAATTCTATATGTTGGTGTGTGGCAAAAATGGACTGCAGATGTCCTAACCACCACCACCCCTCCCCCCTCCCCAACTCAGGGATGATGATGAAAGACAGTGATGAAGAAAAATCCTCAGTGGGCTTCAAGCAGTACTTCTGGTTATTGACTTCCCTTGGAAGGACTTATGGCCCCAAGGGTGGGGATATATATTGAGTTCTGGAAAGTAGAATATTGCCTGGCTGCTTTTTCAGGAACCTAGAATACACAGGATTAGGAGATTAAGTATAATGTGTTGTAAATAGATCTATGGGGGTGAGCAAAACCTGTGAGAATCTTTCTCAAAGTCCACTATATATCCACCCTCATGACAGGGGAGACATTTATATTTGATTTCTGATCCTGTTATTATGAGGTAATTTCTCTCCTTGGCCACCTCAGTGCTTCCACCAGGAGTCCATGAACAAAGTAGTCATAGAAACAAGAATGGAGGTTATCCCTAGGCCCTACAGCTCAACACTAAGCCTGATTCAACCATTACCTGCACTGATCTACCCATAACAAAGAAGAACACTTAGATCTCAATAAGATGCCATATTTGATAAAACAAACTATTATTTTGTTTGTTTTATATATATACATACTGTAAATAGGTCTGTACGGGATTCAGCATGATGTCACCTCAAAACAAGGACTTGCTTTATGGGAAATAAGTGAAACAAACAAAAATGCATGAACATTTCTATAGATCCAATGTAAATATCATGTACGTACACATGTGCACACACACACACACACACACACACAGGTTAAATAGCTCTGTTCTTTTTTTTGTAGATCTTGTCAAAGGAGAACTCCTGAAGGAGTAATAGTCCTCCAGGAATACAAAACAAAGAAAACAAAGTATGTAAGACCAAGTGTCTAGAAGCTGTGGATGAAGTCATAAATAAAATAAAGAGATGCACTGCCTCTTCAAGTAAACTGTGTCAGTGCTGTGTTTAGTATATTTGACATTGGAACAGACCATATTTTAAAATCCCAATGCCTAAATGAAAGAATTTTTTTCCGATAAAAATCATGGTGTCATGCAAATTATAATGGCCTGGAAAAAAATCTAGCCAGAGAAAGGTTGTCTTTTTTTTTGAAAGGTTGTCTTTTAATGAATTTTTGTGTATATGTGTATGTATTCATTCCTGTAAAAACACTTAAACATAATAATAATCCAAAGTAAAGTATTACCCTATGGAAAAGGAAAATGTAATGAATCAATACAGTTTAATTACATTCATGTATTTTTAAAAATATCTACTATTAGTCACAATAATAAAAGAGAACACTATAGCTTTTGAGCTTTAACTTCTGTAATTTGTCAATGATTTTATGAAAATGTATTTTCTTAGCCTGTTATGTTAAATAGAATATGTATGCATATACGAATCTGTAAACATATCTTCACTCATAGCTAGTCCAAGACATTCTTTATGAATTTTATTCTCAAATATTGTCTTTCACATAAGGAAACAGGTATGCAAATAGTTAAGAAAAGTTTCAAAGATGAAAATGAGTTTGACAGATCCAAAAATTCAGATTAAGAGCAACAATAGAGCAACAACAAAAAAACACAAATTACAATATTTTTTAATCCTAACAGCTTTCAAATGTCTCCGCAGACAAAAAGTTGATAAAAATAAAAATTCCAAGTCGGCACACAGAATGTCAAAATTGTAAAAGCTCATGTTTGCAATCACTACTGTATCACTGAAATTTCATATCTACTGTTTAAACTCTGTACCACAGGAGTAAGAGATAAAAATTGTACCCAAAGAGAGCTTGAGTAATTTCTAAATGTTATGAAATTTTCTAAAAATGAATGCATGGAGCTGAGCCTCTGTGACAGGGATGACTGTATAATTGGGAGTACTCTAAATTAAACTTCTATGTAAACTATAATGTTTATTAAAACGTAAATAATATGACACCTGGTTGGTTCAGTCGGTTAAGTGTTTGACTCTTGATTTCAACTCAGGTCATGATCTCAGGGTCTTGCGATCAAGTACCATGTTGAACTCCATGCTCAGTGGGGAATCAGCTTCTCTCTCTCTCCTTCTCCTTTTCTTCTTCCCCCGGTTTGCACTCTCTCTATATTAAATAAATAAATAAATAAATAAATAAATAAATAAATAAATATCATAAATAATAAAAATATGCTAATCTTGAGCTTTCATATGTATAATTAAAAACCAAAATTGTTCAGAAGGTAGATTGAGTAAAAGGAAGTATTTGATCAAACATGTTGCTTAAAATTGCCAGTGTCTGAGGAAATGAAAAGCAGACAGTCTTTAATTAGCTTTAATATTGTTTGACCCTCTTTACAGAAAACACATCCCTTGACCACTGCTACCATTCCATACCTGGTTTTATGAACTGCTATTGGGATAAAGTTCATAATAATTGGGAGAGATAGAGGGAATGGTGGATCTCCAATAGTTCATTCAAAGCATCCAATTAATCATTTTTTATAATAAATTTATTTTTTATTGGTGTTCAGTTTGCCAACATACAGAATAACACCCTTAACACAACTGAAAAACCCAAGGATGAAGCTGCCAACTATGGGAAAGAGTTACCTAGGAACATTATTGCTTCTTGTCCCCTCTTCCTCCTCTGCTACCTCTAGTCCTGAATGTACAGCTTAGTGAGTGGCAGAGAGGAGAGGGTAAATGAGTACAGAAAAGGAATATAGAGAGGGATATATATCTATATATAGAGAGAGAGATCAAGCCATGAGCACCCCTTCCACAGCAAAAGGTGGGCCAATGGTAGGGCGCAGCAGAGGGAGTGCAGGGAGGGTGTGTAGGGGCAGTGAGATGGGGAGGTATTTGAAGCTGAATTGTGTCCCCTAAAATTCGTTAAGTTGACATCCTGACCCTAGTACCTTATAACATGATACCATAAGGAAATAGGATCTTTCCAGATGTAGTTAGTGGTTAAGATGAGATCATGTTGAATAGGGTAGGCCTCTCTCATTCATTGTGACTTATGCTCTTATAAAATGGGGGAATCTAGACATAGATGCACAGAGGAAGAACACCATGTGGAGATGAAGGCAGAAATTGAGGGGATGCTTCTACAAGCATCCCAAATATCCCAAATGTCAAGATTGCTAACCAGAAGTAGGGGAGAAGCATGGAAAGGAATGTTCCTCAGAACTCTCAGAAGGAACCAACTCTGCCAACACCTTGGTCTCAGACTTCTAGTCTCCAGAGATCTGAGAAAACAGACCTCTGCTTAAGCAACCCAGCTTCTGATACTTTACTAACAGCCGCCTTTAATCTAACATAGGGGATTCTGTGTCAAATGAGGTTTTTACTACTACATGGGAATAGACAACAAACTTTCTGAAATAGTTTAGGTTAATAGACAGGATCTAGGAACTTCATTCCAGATAGACAAAGAAAAGCAATAGGATTTATTTGAAAGTTTATTTCAGAATGTAGAGAATTAAATCTTCGACATGGAATATAAAGAAATAGTGAGAGTAAAACAAATTTTTAAAATTGCACTCTGTAAGTCTTACTTTTCCAATAAACCCATTACATGCCAATTTAAGACAAATAACAGTACTACTGCATTGGAATTTTATGAAGATTAAATAACTAAATAAATATAAATTTTTTAGAACCAAATCCGGTACTTGGTTAGTATCAGTATATGTTACTACCATTATCAGTAGTAGTTAATAGTACTAGCCAAAAAAAAAAATCTGTGCTATTAAATTAAATTATATTATTCTAGTGAACACCTGTCAAAAGTTTAAAAGAATGACAAATCCATGTAAACTAAGAGAGATTGAAGTCTCAGGTAAATTGTAAATAAAACTAGAAAATTATAGAGTATACATGCAAATCAATCATGTATATACAGTACATGCAAAGCACTGAAAGTACTATTTTTCTTGTATACTTATACTATCAAAAAGGAATGCTGCCTTATCTATAAAGTTTTTTTCATAAGAAGAACATATTCAGAAAATCTTTTGTGTGAATTTGAAGTGATCACATGAATGTTTAAAATGTGTCCATCTGAAGAGGAAAACTCAGAGGAGATGGGATAGCATTTTGTTGCATTTCATTCATCTTTTTGTAATATTTGCTTGTTTTTCATAGCTCTACACATGTACCTGTTTGATACAATTCTTTTAAATATAAATTGAAACATATGATTAAGACAAATCCTAAAAAGATTAAAAATTTAGTCAAATATTTAAAATGCTACTTCATGGAAAATAAAGCAAAATAAGAAGGCAATCAGAATAAACCATTTACTAATGATAAAATAACCAAAGGTAAGTGTTGTTTTAGTTTAAAATTAAAATTAAACTATAGGTATTATAATTACTAAATTAACATTAAATTTTGTAATTATGAGACTGTGAAAATAAAGATTTAAAAAATGAAAAACCAGTGATAGGGTAAGAGTAAGTGAAGTTAATGTATTAATTTCCATATTTATATCATGATGATAATAGATTATGTTAACATTGAAACATTGTTTATCGTTATAAATATTTATTTTTAGAGGGATACCTTAGGATCTATATTTTAAAACTTAAGCTTCAGGGATGCCTGGGTGGCTCAACGGTTGAGCAACTGCCTTTAGCTCAGGATGTGATCCCAGGATCTAGGTTGGAGTCCCACATCGGGCTCCCTGAGAGTAGCCTGCTTCTCCCTCTGTCTATGTCTGTGCCTCTCTCTTCTTCTCTCTTTCTGTGTGTGTGTGTCTCATGAATAAGTAAATAAATCTTTAAAAAAAATTTTAATAAAAAAATAAAAATAAATAAAAATAAAAACTTAAGCTTAACCAGTCTTTTATTTTCTCTCATTAATTTTAACTAAAATTGCAATTATTTTAATTATTAAAAAAAAAAATTAAGAATCCATTTTCCTACATAAATTTTCTCTATATTCAATTAACTTTTTTATATATATAGATCTATCTATCTATCTATCTATCTATCTATCTATCTATATATATATATATAGAGAGAGAGAGAATGAGATCTGGAGTGATATCTACCAGTTGCAAAAGATGATTATTTCTCAATATAGGCTATTAGGTGATTTTTTTTCATTTTTGTATTTTTATAACATGTGAATCATTCCATATGGAACACATATTTTTCTTAAAAAAATCCTTTTTAAAATATTACTGTAAAGGGCAGCCCTGGTGGCCCAGCAGTTTAGCCCTGCCTTCAGCCCAGGGCGTGATCCTGGAGACCTGGGATCGAGTCCCATTTCGGACTCCCTGCATGGAGCCTGCTTCTCCCTCTGCCTGTGTCTCTGCCTCTCTCTCTCTGTGTCTCTCATGAATAAATAAATAAATAAATATTTTAAAAATAATAAAAAAATAAAAGATTACTGTAAAAACATTATCTTTTACAAATTTGTATCTATCAAATATTTAAAGATATTTTAGTAGACGTGATAAAAAATATGATCTCATACAAATAGTTAATACTTCCTTTAAAAAATACTATTGAATTATGTCCCTTAAATTGAAAATAAAAATTTTTACTGGCCACTATTACTTAGCATTGATGTGAAAGTTTTAGCAAATTTAATAATACATGTCAAAGAAATAAGAAGTATAGTTTCTAGAAACAGATAATAAATGAGAAGAAATAACATATGTAGACATATATATAGAGAGAAACAGAGACAGAAATTAGCAAGCACATATAACCCCACCTTAACTCTCACTTCCAACTAGTGATGGCTTTATTTATATGTTGCTATATTATCGATATTTTAATGGCTGGGAAATATTTTGTCCTATGTATAAGTCATATTTATTTAATAGTTTACACATTGTTGCACTTGAGGTCAGATACAAATATTACCTACTGATTTTTCCATTTTTAAGTTCAAAATCAGAACCAACTGATACTTAATGTTAGAAGTTAGAAAGTTGTTATTTCTAGTGCTAGAAATATAATTTAGTAAATGTCATTTAAGGGAAAGAAACCTCAATGAATTTTGCAAAGTGTTTACTAAAATTACAAATAATAGGTAGTGTATAGATAAGCACAACTAATAAAGAGATTTATCTGGTATGTCAGAAAAGGAACATCTTTAGATCTCCATTTTTGCTTATTCAACCACTACTTTAGTTCAAAATGTCAACCAAAGTCCCCTGCTACCCTCTTCCTTTTTTTTCTTAGATCATACATGTACTTGGTTTTGGTCGTATTATCAGGAATCAGAGTTTTAAAATTTGAATCAGGATTCATATTATTTGCTTAATATGGGATCATATGATGTGGCAGGGTTATGAAATCAAGTCTGCATAGCAGTCTTTCTCATTCAGACTTTAATCAGGAGAAGTGAGAATTTTGTTGCGAAGTGGCTGACCACTCCACCCACCTGAGGCAGCAGAGGCAACATAAAACACCAACTATGCAGGCTGCTGAAAGAAGTGTTATGGTGGTAATGATGTGTTCAGCTCTTTGTAAGCTCATGAGGATTAGCATTTAATAAATGTAAAGTCCATCAGGTGATAAACCAAGAAGCCTTTGCAAAGCTAGAGATTGCCTCTTTGATCTGCAAACAGAAAATCCACGTTGAGAATATGAGTAATCCAGATTCCACAGGTAAATTGCCTCTCAGATAAAAAAAACCATGAGTGGACTTGAAAGAAAATAAAGGGCACACATGCCAAAGATAATGCTCTGTCCTTGAATATATGTGTACATTTCTGTGATGGAAAATTAGCCACACACTAAAAAGAGAAGTAGTTCAATTCTTTACCCTCTGAAATGTATTCAGAGCTGTCTTCAGGTGATATAAACTATCTTACCATTGTTATGATATCATTACCATTATACATGATGTTATGTGTGTGGCTAAAACAAGCCTCTAGTTTGAGATTAGCCTTTCTTCTTTGGTCATTATCGCATCCTGGCTTGCCTCATTTCCCTGCCTTTCTAACGTGGTTTTCCCTTCAATTGAAGCTCCCTTATCTTGAATGTCTCTGTACCCACTCTCATCAGAAAGGCATAAAAACATCATTAAAGCCTTAGGGCTATAACTATACTTTACTAATTATAACTCAATGCACTTCCTAAAGGTAATAAAAATTCCAAGTAATAAGTATTCATAAAAACACAAGTACTTAAAAAAAATTGGTTGCCCTGAGAGATTCAAAGGTTTCTGCACTGTGTCTCTGGCTTATCATCTAACTGATGAATTCTGGTTATCTTGGTCTCACACATACCTCCTTGTGTTCAAATCCCCACACTGGAAACCTTAAGCTAAGACATTCGTGAATGAGGCCCTAATTCACACATACTGGACTCTTCGTAGGAACTGAGTTCTATGTCCCCATCTACTTCATGAATCCCCTCTTTCCTTGTCCCTAGTTACCACTTGTTTGTTGTGGCTTTATACTTCTTTTTTTTTTTTTTATTTTATTTATTTATGATACTCACACAGAGAGAGAGAGAGAGAGAGGCAGAGACACAGGCAGAGGGAGAAGCAGGCTCCATGCACCGGGAGCCCGATGTGGGATTCGATCCTGGGTCTCCAGGATCGCGCCCTGGGCCAAAGACAGGCGCTAAACCGCTGCACCACCCAGGGATCCCAACTTTATACTTCTTTTACATATGTTTTGCTAAGCAAGCACAATAATTTTTTTAAAGATGTTATTTATTTATTCATGAGAGACACACAGAGAGAGGCAGAGACATAGGCAGAGAGAGAAACAGGCTCCTTTCAAGGGGCCCAATGTGGGACTGTATCCTGGACCCCAGGATGATGCCCTGAGCCAAAGGCAGATGCTCAAACTCTGAGCCAGCCAGGGGTCCTGCATTGACAATAATTACTTTATTCTGCTTTTACTTACATTTTGCCTACCCAATGTAGTATTTTCCTCTAGGAACCTACCAAGTCTTCTAGATAGAGATAGTTCTAGGTTCTAAGACATCCTTCTCATCCAACCTGCTATTTGGATTTCCAACTTGCTCAAATGATATAATTGCCTTTAATTCCCTTGAACACTTTTTTTTTCCGTCAGAGAAAATCACTATAAGTTGCTCTGTTTTCTAAAAGTTATGTGAAAGAAATAAGAAAGCATAATTTTAATCTTTCCAATCAATAAAGACCAAACTTGAAGAGATTACTAAAATCACTTACTTGTTTAAGGCATGTTTTAAACTGTCTATCTTCAATTTATTGATTTCTCTCACACAACAGAATAAAAATAAATTTAAATCCATCACAATGGGGGATCCCTGGGTGGCTCAGCGGTTTGGTGCCTGCCTTTGGCCCAGGGCGCAATCCTGGAGTCCTGGGATCGAGTCTTGTGTCGGGCTCCTGGCATGCAGCTTGCTTCTCTCTCCTCCTGTGTCTCTGCCTCTGTGTGTGTGTGTGTGTGTGTGTGTGTGTCTATAATAAATAAATAAATAAATAAATAAATAAATAAATAAATAAAATTTTTAAATAAATAAATACATCACAAATGAAAAAAAGAGAAAAAATACATCACAAATGTACCTATTTGGTAATTCTCTGTTCCTAACCCTGCAATATGTGATGCATTGGCAGACAGCTATTTATTTTAGGTTATTAAGACATCTGACATTTAGAACTTCCTGGAAAAAGATTACAATAAAATAAAGCTTCTAATATTTTTTAATAATCATATGAGAAAGACATTCACCAGTGAACAATGTTTAACAAAGCTTAATTCTCTAGTTTTTCTATAGGAAAACATGCTGGTAGACTCTATCTTAAACAAACAATATATGGTTGAAGTGATAGAAAAAATAATCTCCAAATCTCAAAAATCTCCACAAAAGAAGTTCCTTTCTCCAGAATGGCCTCAATTTGCTTGCATGCAATGCTTCTTTCTAATGATGAGTGATATTACTCTTATTGTGACTGATTAGTAATTAAATATTTCACTCTTTGCTGAATAAATACAGTTACTCCAAAGAACTTTAAGTAAATGTGTTAGCGATAAATTATTAATTGGATCTCCTAAATACTAATTTAATGATGTGTAATTGCTTAATTTAGAACTTTGACCTGATTGATAAAATGAAACTCTTTACATTTTAAAACACTTCTACTAATTCCATTCAATTACCTTTTATTTAATAAGAAAAGTGTCATGGAAACTTGTACCTAATTCAATTCCACAAATCAAATCTAGGCCATATATGATAAATGCCTTTTAAATCATGTAGTGATTATTATAGTATTAATAATAATAGGGACACCTGGGTGGCTCAGCAGTTGAGTGTCTGTCTGCCTTTGGTTCAGGGTGTGATCCCACAGTCCCGGGATCAAGTCCCTCATCAGGCTCCCTGAATGGAGCCTGCTTCTCTCCCTCTGCCTGTGTGTCTCTGCCTCTTTCTCTCTCTGTGTTGCTCATGAATAAATAAATAAAATCTTTAAAAAAAAACTTTTAAAAAATTATACTATCATTTACTGAGCATTTTGTGGCAGACACTGTGGTAAATGAAGAGAACACTGAATTTTCTATTTTAACCCTCATGAAAATTAGATGAAGCCATTTTTGATATGTCCATTTTACAGATGCAAGAATGAGATCTAGAGAAGCTTAGCTATACAAAATCACTTGGCTAGTGGGTGGTTATGTAAGTTTGAACCACTGTGTCTTACTGTAGTATTTCTTATTAAAAATGTTTCTTTTCTACTGCATATATGATTTATGGTTTCATTTAATTAAACATATATTTCTGATTCATCTGAAGTTTATTTTTTTAAGGAGTGATAAAACTTTAATCTTTGTTCTCAAATGGCAAGCTGATCAGCTCATCACTATTGAAAAGTCCCTGTTTTTTCCCATTGCTTTGAAATGTCAAGTTTATTTTCTCATATATTTCCTTTGTTTGCTTATATCTACTTCTGGACTCTCTATTATGGTCCATTTATTTTTCTCTTATCTGAAATTGTATCCTGCTGTATCATTTACTAGAAATTTCTGGAGATTAATACTATATTCAAATATGTAGTAAGATTAGTTCACTCTTTTAAATATTTTTATTTTAAAATCATCCTCAGTATCCTCTGCAAGTGATTGGATTGAATGTCATTGAAGAAGAAATAACATACTTATTTTACCGAGAGAATTCATAAGTCTGTGTGTATGTGTATATGCAAGTATATTTCCTTACTGTATTATATGAGAGTATTTCTGAGCCCACATGTATTTGGATACAGTCATATGGCTTCTTGTGGAAATTCAGTTGTGTGTTGAAGTGATATGCAGTTTGACGCTCTTAAGTGATAATGTAAGGCTCTTTAGAACTCTTATTTCCTCTAACATGTTCGTTAAGAAGGTATGAGATAGTGGTTGCTTCAGCGATCTGAACTGGAATGACAAGTTGTATAGCCGACCACCAGATGAATGAGGATGATTACATCATGTGAGAAATACATCTTATTTAAGCTACCAAGAATTCAAGTGGATTTAACAATAGGATTTTTGCAATTTTATTAATATTTGCTCTATTTAAATCATTTATACTAATATTGGAATATAGTTGTAGAAATTTCTCTCTTGTTTCCCTGTAACAATATTTTTACCGTTTAATATTTACTTGAGGTTTTAATAAAATCTGCTTGTAAACCTATAGATAGTTAAATACATTGAGTGCTGATTGAATGTCTTTAATGTTTTTAGATCTTTTTTTAATTTAATCAATATATTTTTAATCAATTTTATTTAAATTTTAAACTTCTCAAATTTGAAGTATTATGAAACTATTTATATAATACCTCCAGTTTTCTAATTATTTATTGTTCATTTTTGGTAATTTTCATTAGCAACTTCTCTTTTTGGTTCTTGCTGCTCAAATATCAAGACAATTATCTATTCTTTATTACTACTTTTTTAAAGTAACTTTTTTATATTAATTGTATTTACTCTTATATTTCATTAAATTTTGTTCTTAGATTTTGGTGTTTATTCTTTCTATCTTTTTGTTGAATACATATGTGTATATATCTCTATCTCTATATGTATTTTAATATATGTAATTTTTAGTATTCTTTCTACATTTTGATTCAGGGTAATATATTATCCATTAAATAGTGATTAACTACTTCCTACAGGACTTGACAATAACTTTTTTATCAAAACTACATGTTTTCAAAAGTTTAACAATCATTAATTTGGGGTTCTCTTTTATTTAATTCATTGAAGTCATGAGACATTTATTTTGATAATAAAACAGCAGCTCTCCTTTGATAATATCTACACTGTTAATCTTTTCTATTTGTGATATTTATTTCAAATATGTTTTTAGTGCAGTCATGTCCTCTGTCATACATATTCTATTTTTCATCATAATATAATTATTCATCAAGATGAGTTTTTGAAGAATTATCATTATTATTTTTTACTAAGAATGGATTCTTTCCATTTGTTTTATTCATCTTTGTGGTGATGACCGTATTATTTTTCTTTTCAGAAACATATATTGAATACAATAAATTTTAGTAATTATTTCCTAATATTGAAACATTTTGGGGTTTTTAGTTATTCAAAGGACATTATTCTTTTCACAAAAATCTATATGCTGCTTGTTTTTTCATTTTAATTTTTTTCATTAATATTCAGGATTATATTCGTCCTTAGTCCTTTCCTTATGTATTCTTTGGTATCAGTATTATGTATCTTTTTAGGAACACTAAATAGCAGATCTATAAGTTTATAAACTAACGTCCACTTACATTTTGAGATAAAAAGGACAGAGTCATTACTAGAGAAACATGACATGAACTCACTTTTCATTTTGTGTATTTATCACCAGAATACCATGTGGTGACAAAGAGAAAATGATAATTCAACTGACAATAGTTATTCTTTCAACTTTGGCACAGTGCACCATAGAATTTCATCCTCTTACTCAATGTACTAGTTAGATTTGAAGAATAATCACTAAACTACCAAATAGTGCTCTATTCTTTTCTCCATCAAAATTGCTGTTTGCTGTGTATTGATATAACATTTGCAAAAGGCCTTGTCACTTTCCAATTTTAAGGACAAAACAAAATTCTAATCAACAGAAGGTGAAGAGTCTAAGCCAGACAACAAAACAGAAGAATAAACAAGGCATAGACAAAGGAGTATTATTGTAAAGAAATGTTAATGTTTTCTTTAAAAAAAAAAAAAAGTCCTTTGACTAGAGAAAAATCAGACTGACATATTGGAGAAACAAAACAAACAAAAAACTGTTAAGTTTATGTATGTTAATATTAATATTTAATTTTAAAAACAAGTTTTAATTATGCACTAAAAAGAGAATTTTGAGACTTACATAGCACTACATATACAAAAACATGACTGCCCTTAAGTATAAGAAACTGACTTTTTCAAAGCCCTAATATTATTTAACAGGAAACTTGTTGTTTAGTGAGATTGCTAATGCTCACCCACTGTCTTGTCTACTGACTTATTTTTATTGGGTGGTTTGCCTCTAAGGTGAGATTGCCATAACTTTGTTATTACCAAAAGAAACAAAATTCTAGAGATGGCTCTATTTGAGAAAGTGGGAAGAGATTCAAATGGTGTCAAATAGAGTAGCATAGGGAAATATTTTCTAGGGACACAGTATTCCTTGAAAGATTATTGAAACTGGAGGAAAATTGTCCTAGATATTTGTTGAATATATTCACATGGATTGTAAATTGCCTTACATCATTTGTAACAGATGTAAAATAATACCAATATTATATTATCTATTAATTTTAAAGGGTCTGTTTCTCCATATGGAAGTTAAAAAAAATTTTTTTTAATTTTTATTTATTTATGATAGTCACAGAGAGAGAAAGGCAGAGACACAGGCAGAGGGAGAAGCAGGCTCCATGCACTGGGAGCCTGATGTGGGATTCGATCCCGGGTCTCCAGGATCGCGCCCTGGGCCAAAGGCAGGCGCCAAACCGCTGCGTCACCCAGGGATTTCTCCATATGGAAGTTAAGATGCAGTTTATATAACTTTCTACTGGTTCTGTTTCTGTTTTTTTATCCTTAAGAAAAAAATTGTTACTTATTCATAGTTTAAATGGTTAGAAAAATCCACATTTTATCTCCAAACGATATGAGAGGATGGTGAAACAGTTTATCAACAATCTTAACGTATAGAAATGTAAACACAAAACTATAGGTATAGTCGGTAAAAAAAAATACTTAAGAATGTTTGCATTTGCTATCAGGCAGAAGATATTAATACCCAGAGGTCTCTACAATCAAAACATGTTTTAAAGGTATTTTTCTGACTATAAAATTAATATTTATTATAAAATATGCAAAGGCAAAAATATAAAACAAGGAAATCAAATGTTTCTAAAGAGAAACCTACTAAGCATGATAATAAGTTTATATCATTATTTTATATGTGTTATATATGTGTTAATAGGCATATATTTCAGACATTTCATGAAGACTGTATATTAAAAATAAATATTCATCCAAAATAGTATTTTTATGACTTTGTAGAATTTCATCAATGAATGCACTTCAAGCACCCCTTATGTAGAGCATTTAGGCTACTCCTCATTTTTCAATGACAACTTTCTACCAGATCTCATAAAAAACATTTGACTAATTCATTAGAATTCATTTCTAGAATTGGAATTATTTGCAGTGTTCTATATACTTAGCCAAAATTTACTACAAAAATTTGTATTTGTCTATAACGCTATTAGATATAAAAATAGTGTACATTTACTCATATATTATTCATATATTCACCATGTTTAAATATTTAAATATTATATCTTTTGGAGGGATGCCTGGGTCAATCACTTGCTTAAGCATGTAACTCTTGGTTTCAGCTCAGGTCATGCTCTCAGGATCTTAAGATCAAGTCCCACCTAGGGTTCCATTCTCAGCGTGGAGTCTACTTGAGATTCTCTCCCTTTTCTTCTCCTATCCCCTCTGTCCCTCTCTCCCACTCATGCTGGCCCATTCTCTCTCTCCCTCCCTCCTTCTCTCTCTCTCTCTCAAATAAACAAATAATTAAAATTCTTAAAAAATATTATATTTAACAGCTGTCATCTTCATAAGGAGAAAAATGTCTCATTTTGTTTTAATTTTCTTTTACTAGAGAGAATAGTATATATTTTAAGTTAAAAATCACTGTAACGGGCAGCCCTGGTGGCTCAGCAGTTTAGCGCCTCTTGCAGCCCAGGGTGTGATCCTGGAGACCGGGGATCGAGTCCCACCTCGGGCTCCCTGCATGGAGCCTGTTTCTCCCTCTGCCTGTGTCTCTGCCTCTCTCTCTCTCTGTGTCTCTACGAATAAATAAATAAAATCTTTAAAAAAATCACTGTAACTAGGTATCATAATTTTAAGTTATGATTTTCCTTAACTATTGGTTTTCAACAGGGTTTTTAAATAAGGTTTGTTTTATTATAATCTGGAAATGTTATCCTCATTGTAATTCTTGCTCTTTTACTTCATCCTAGAACTATGTAAATCAAATCAGAAAATAACCACATTTTAGATTACCACAGAATCTTCTCACAACCCTTTTTTTTTTCCATTCTGCAGTAAGAATATGTTCCTTAAGTTCCTAAAAACTACAATCTTTCACAACCATTTGGATTCATGTGCTAGGAAAAAATGGATAAAAGTACAGAAAACGTTGATTTATTCTTATGAAATTTGGAAAAGCATAATTAATATATTAAGTAAATATTACTTCTAGTTAAAATTTTGAGGACTTATGTCAATTTGGTGCTCCTCAAATGTATAAGATATTCTCTATTTTAGAAGCATCTTTGAGTGTTTTTACAAGAATGGCAAATCTTTGTAGTTAGACATTGATTAATTACATGCAGGCACTTTCTGATTAATCTACCACATCATTTTAATCATTCTCTTCATTAAAATTATTTCCCTATTATGATTTAAGTCTTCCACCAAAAGATAATGACAGGAAAGGGACTATAAGACTTACTTCTAATATTCAGAGAGGAAGCTCAGATAGGCTATATATGACTGTCAAGAGATTTAGAATGTTGATCCCTCTTCTCTGAGGTAGCTAACTGAATAAGAACAGAATTATCAAGCCAAAAAGACACTATAAAGATACAGGTGGTCAATGTCCAAGAGAAAGCTGCCTACTTAATACTTCAGCAAAGCTATGGAGAGTAACAAGTTAGGAAAGATAGATGGCAATCATTCAACATGAAAACTTGGAGATGGGAAAGTGCAAACGCATAGTTGACTCATCTCTTGAAGCATTTTTACTTAGCACATCTTGAAAAACTCGTAAGTGTTGATACTTGATCACTCCTATAGGACAGACACACGCTCCATGGTTTGCTTAGTTTTTTATGACTAGGTCTTGACTACCAAGCTACCTCTCTGGGAAGGTAAAGTGTTCCTGTCTTTTTCTATACTTCATAAAGAAGCTGAAAGGTTGGTCATATAAAGTGACAGAAAAAAGTATAACTCATGTCTATGCTCTCAATATCTTAAAAGCATCATAATAGTTTTGTCATTCAAGAATAAATCTTAATTATGTGTAATGAGAAAAATCCATAGTGCAACTTTTTCAAATTTCACTAAGGCTACACAAAGCACAAAAAGGCTTTGGGTTTTTAAGGAGACTTGCTTCTAAAAACAGTTCACAACCACATGACATGAAAGATACTCTTGAAAAGTGGGCAGACGCCAGACCCAGATCCTAAGTAACTGCAATTTATATTTATTGTTATCTTGGCTCACATGTTATTTCCTATGATATGTGTGTGTGTGTTTGAAATAAATGTACATACCTTTTTTATTATTTATTGATTATAACATCTATTGCAGTAGAATTTTTAAATTATATTACCTATATTAGTGAAAACTTGAGCATCTTAAAATTTTAATTTATCTTTATTATGTCAACATTGAAAATATGTCCATCTCCCACAACTACTGTGGATTGTATATTTTTCTCTGTCTGAAATAGGTATATATGAAATATATGCATACATGTATATATATATGACACATAATTTCATAACTGATACGTAATGTCATAACTGTTGTCTTAAAGAGTTCTATGTTATCAATATACTTCCTTATTCTTTTATTTTGGTTATAGTTTATATTTTTCCTCAAAGTCTACTTTTTTTTTTAATTTGCCTATATTTCCATATTCTGTGTCTTGATCTATCTCATTAACACTTGCATATTATTTAAAACCAAAGTCACATCATGGCATTCTTCTGCTCTGAAGCTTTTGATTATTTCCCATTCCACTCAGAGTGAAATCCAAAGTTCTTACTTTAACAGTGATCTCACTCCCACAAACATACCTGTCTAGGCCTATAATTTTAAGACTCTCCTTTAGATCCATCACACTGGCCATATTGACCTCCTTACTGCTTCTGAAATAGACCAAACACACACCTACAGAGCTCTTGTATGTCCTCTCTCTCTTGCCTGAAATTTTTTTTTCCTGTTAATAAACACATGACTTACCCCTTTATTTCC
Organism: Vulpes vulpes; assembly: GCF_048418805.1. Taxonomy (NCBI): domain Eukaryota; kingdom Metazoa; phylum Chordata; class Mammalia; order Carnivora; family Canidae; genus Vulpes; species Vulpes vulpes. The sequence continues at coordinate 89,977,126 of NC_132786.1, forward strand.
TTTTGTCCACTATTCAAATGTCACATTACAAAAGAGGTCTTCTATGATAGGCAGAAAAATCATCCCCAAAGATATCCATATTTCAGTCTTCAGAAAATGTGGATATGTTAAATTATATAGCAAAGGAGAATTAAGATTGCAGAAAGAAATAAAGTAGCTAGTCAGCTAACCTTAAAATAGGGAGATTATCCTGGTTTATCAGCCTGAACCCTGTATCACAGGGTCCCTTAAAGTGGAAGATCGAAGCAGAAGAGAAGTTCAGAGTGATGTGGTCTAAGAACTCACCCATTTTTGCTGTCTTTCAAGATCATGGACGAGAACCACAAGCCAAAGAATGAGGGCAGTCTGTAGAAGCTGGAAAATTCAATAGAACAGATCCCCCTTTAGAATAAACAGAAAATAACCCAGCCCTGTTGACACCTTGATTTTTGCCCAGTAAAACCTTCAAGTCAGACTTCTTGAAAAATTGTAGGGAGTTATAGTTATAATTATAATTATATTATAATACGTTTGTGCTATTTTAAGCCACCAAATAGAGTAATTTGTTACAGCAGCACTAAAAAAAACTAATATTCTTTCCAAAGCCACCTTATATAAAATAGCACACCTGCACCATTGTTTTACTTTTTTACTGTTTTATCTCACTTTATAGCATTTATTACTCCTTAATATATAATATAGTAGAATATAATATAATGTAATATATATGTCACATATGTGCATATATACAATAGCTAATATTAATATATTATAGCACTTTTCTCTAAGACTTCTTTTTTTCCCTGCTTTATCTGTCACCTTTATACTCACTTTCTAAAATCTAGACTTAAATTTCCTCCTCTGCAAACTGAATCCCTATAACTTTTTTAAAAAATTCTGTAAGAATATGTCATCAAATGTATCTGAATTTGTCTGTAGTTAGAGTATAAATTCCTTGCAGAGACAGACTGAATTTAGTTCAGCCTATGATTACATTGACTAAAGACATTCATTTAAATTATTTACCCTGTGTCTACTAAGTGACAGATATGGGATAGAAAAGTATACAAGGAAACTAATGTATAAAAATGATACATACTATGAACAAATTAAAAAAAGGTGAAATAGAGAATGTCTGATGGTGGTGATGATGGGTAGGGCAGGCATGTCCGAGGTGGCATTGTCAGGATAGGCCTCTCTGAGGAGTAGCCCTTTGAACTGAGAGCTTAATGACCAGAAATAGCTAGTTATGAGGAGATCTGAAAGAAAGGCATTCTGGGAAAGATAAACAGTTGGTTCAAAGGTTTGGGGACAAGCTGGAAATGTTGGAACAAGAAAGGGCAGTATGGAATGATCATAAAAAACAGTTTGGGGATGTTTTAGAGTGGAGTTGAAGAGGCAGGCAGGGATCATACTGGCAAGTGGAATATGTGGTTTGGATGGAATTATAAGTTAATTGAGGAACTGCCATGACATGCTCAGTTTGAATTTAAATACAAAATTTTTAATAAAATTAAAATATGATTGATGCCATAAGATGTTTGAATAGTGCCAGGGCAGGAGTGGAAGGAGAGGGACCAGTTAGGGAATGATTGTAGTAGTCCAAGCTAGAGAGGAGGTTAGTGAAAGGGAATAATGAGAAAATATAGATCACTTAGTATCTGTGAGAAGGGTTTTAACTAAAAGGCTAATGAAGCCTGAGCTCCACTTACAAGGCATCTTCTGAGGCCATTTGCTCATTCTATACCAAAAGTTTTATAATGTTTTTCTTAATAAAAATTGATCCAAAGTGGTATAAACTTTAGGCCCCACAAAACCTAGATTCAGACTGTGTACATAGTAAATAGGGAAAACACCTACCTAAATACATTAACATAAACTATGAGCCTTACAGGCATAGGACTCTATGTGAGTCTATTTTTTTTCTTCTTCTTATAACATTTCTTGTTTTTATTATGGTATCCCTTCAGACTGGCAAAGATTCAGGCAGGGTCCCCTAATGATAAAATTTAGAATTAAAAAAATATTTATTGATAATGTCTCTTTTAAAAATGTTTGGTAACCCCAACTAATCATCCCAAATGCACACTGTAAACACAACAATGGCAAAAGAGTAACAACTGAGTGTGAGTAAGCAGACAACGAACAGGTGAACAGATGGAGCCAGAATGCAGGAGGGAGTGACAAAGAATGGAAGACAGGTGTGCAAAGTGTGCTACAGACAGTGACAATTTGAATAAGTCCTCACATTTGGACCACAGCGATTTCGGGGCAACCACTTGGGAAACCTCTGGGCCAAATACTGAGAACATAGGAGGAGGAATGGATGAGCCTTCTTGGTGAGCATGCTCGGCATGTTGGCTTAGGGACAAGGAAGCACAGAAGCTCTGTAGTCATCTCCTAATGGATGGCTACCATTTAGAGGATGCAAAGAAATTTTCTTTCTGGTCCCTGGATACAACAGATACTGTTTTTCTTTGCTTTCCTTGACCCTGGAGGACTGCAGTTGCTGTTCCAAAACCACCAGAGAAACCCCTTCACAAAATGAAGAAACTGTAGGAGCAGTAATGCTGGGTTTGCTGGAATGCCCCTTTCCCTCCACCTTGCCTACTATTTTCTTCTTGGCATGTACACTGGGAATGGTTAAGTTTTACCAAACCACGTGATAAAGCCAGCATGGGCTTCAGTCCCCTGGTCACAGAACTTGAATGGGTGGAGGTGAAGGTGGGTATGCATGCTTTGTGTGGCTCTGGGGATCTGGACGCTGCCCTCACTTGATAACCCTTGCCCAGAACACTGGGGTTGCTTCCACTGGAGACTCCATTGTAACTCTAGAACTCATTAAACACTCAGTTCACCAAGGTTGACCACCTCCATTGTCATAGGATGATGCGGCTTCTGCAGAATCTCTGTCTGCTGCCCCCTACTGGTGGGGGTGGAGTTACAGGTGCGAAGTAGGCGTGGACTTTAATATTGGGCAAATAGGTCCTGAGTCCTTAGTTGGCTTTCAAATCAATGCATGTGATCAGTATGTGTAAGTGTGTATATGTGTGTGTATGTGTGTGTATATGTGTGTGTGTGTGTGTATACTAGGAAACAAATGTTTTTCTGACTCATAGGACATTTTTTACGTCAGATTTCTACACGTTTCAAAGTAGGAAACATACATATGTATGTATATATGTATGTGTACATATATATATATTGACAGATAAATATTAGTATATAAAGAATACCTTGTTAGTTATACAGTATATTATATATTTTATACTAGTATATATAAATATATATAGTAAATGAGGAATACTTCTTTACATATATATAAAACATAATATGTGGAATACTGTATTATAGAATAATATATGTAGTTTATATGTACATACATATGTTAACTACTGTGGTATTCCTCATTATTCATTCACATATATATTTAAGTATACATAAATATATATTTTAAAATCCAGATTGAAAACAACAACAAAAAAATTCTATAAAAAATAGACCACAGCCTTCCAAAGGTGCACCAGACATTTGACTTTCAAATCAATATAGCAAATTCCATTGCCCCTAGATTCTACATTGCAAAAAAAGCTTCATTTAAATAAAAAAATGAAAAACAAAAGCAAAAGATAATTCTCTTACATATTTCTTACTCTACTCTTTTGCCAGAGATTTTTTTGGACAGATCCAGAAGCTGCCCACAATTGAGGTAACAATTTCAACTGAGGAGTAATTTTATGTTTTATCAAAAGGCACTGACTACCACTTAGGAGAACATTTCTATCTATAGCCAGATCCATCTGGATGATGATGTCCATTAGTTAAGAAGTAGATAATGCACATGTTTCCCAACATATAATCACTTAAACTCTAAATAGCCAATCATGTTATTTTAGGTGGCTTAATGTGCTTTTTTAACATATGTGAAAAAAGAGACTTTAATGTATACTCTTTCTCTGTATACTAAAGACACATTTGTATATACTTAGAAATACACTTTTTAGAGATATTTTTTGAAGATTTTATTTCTTTATTTTGAGAGAAAGAGAGACAGAGAGAGTGCATGAGCATGAGAAGGGACAAGGGGAGAGGGAGAGAGAATCAAGCAGACTCCATGCTGAGTACAGAGCCCAATGAGGGGCTTGATCTCATAACCCTGAGATCATGACCTGAGTCAAAAATCAAGAGTCAGATGTTCAACTGACTGAGTCACCCAGGCACTCCAAAAGTCCAGTTTTTAGATCATAGATTGGATGGGTCTTAGACTTAGTATTTTACTGTGCACCCTTTGTACTTCGTAGAAGAAGCTTATATAAGGAGAGGAGTAGGAAAAATTATTGACAAGCAAAGACACACTGTGGTATGAATCCTTCTTTGTCTTCTGTATATTTAATTTTATATTTTATGATAAAATAGCACATACTTATATAAAAAATCATAAAAAATGACAGTTGTCCCATTCTCTATTTCTAAGTCCTAGAGATAGCCACTGAAAATAATTGGTATGTATACTTCTAGATCACACATCCATGCATGAACACTCATTTGTATACACATATACACACAGTAATACATAAACATACATAATTATTTTACAAAGATGAAATAAGAAAATAAAATTGTCTACCTGCAAAATCTTTCCACTTGCAATATAGCAGCAAAGCCAAAGGAAAATGTGGCTCATTACCTCTGGCGGAAAAAAAAAAGAAAGAAAAGAAAATGAAAATGCCATGAAATGTCAACAAAGAGTTGAAAGTTTTAGTTGCACTGGTCTTTAAGTAAAATTTCGGTACATAGAATCCCATGACAAAGCTAAAATCTTCAATTCTATGAATATGAGCTGTGTGATACTCCTAAATGTTGGGAATGAAATGAGCTTTCCCTTAGACTGCTTAGGATTTGTGTGAATAGATTTTTACAATATCTGAAAGCCATGAAAGATATGACACGACAGAGATAAAGCACAGCATTTAGGGTAAATGGAATATTTTAATAAATAATCAATTCTTCAGTGAATATATCTTCAGTTATAATCACAGTAACTGCCCTATTAGCTATTACCATTGGAATAAATGGCCTACTTACATGCAAATTTATTTATACCTATTGTCAATTGCTATACGCTTTCTTTTTGTTTAATGTTTACAGTAGTTCTTTGGTCTCCAGAGTTAAAATTAAATCTCTATGGCATGTTCTTGCTGGTGTCAGAGAATCTAACTAGAATCAACCTTCAACCCACTCTTTCCTACCCTAGATCTGATACCCCACTTCCCACTACAAATATATTCTCATCTTTCCAGTTTCTTACAGTGACATTTAAAACAGTACAAGGTAGGCTCCACACAAAGATATGATGTGATATCTTATAAGTTGTGTGACTTTTAGGATGTAGATCCGATAGGGTTTGTGATTTCCCTTAGACTGCTTAAAAGTAGTAGAGAATACTATTTCTGTGAGAAGTTACATATCATACACTCATACATATACCCATTTATATTCCAAAAATAAATGTTGAAGTTTTTGTTTTGTTTTATTTTGATAATCATAAGACATTTTAGAGCCTCTAACATGCTTTGGGGCAAAACAACTTTTCAGTGTGGAGATAAGATATGTAGCATATCTCAAATCTATTTAACTTCATATTTCTTTTTAATAATATCTTGATGGACAATGTTGTTCAAAACATATTTATAAAATCTAGCTTGCGTATTCTTTTTTTTCACTTATTTTTAAATCTCATTTCATTTCCAACATTTAGGAGTATCACACAGCTCATATTCATAGAATTGAAGATTTTAGCTTTGTCATTGGATTCTATGTACCGAAATTTTACCTAAAGTCCAGTGCAACTAAAACTTTCAACTCTTTGTTGACATTTCATGGCATTTTCATTTTCTTTTCTTTTCTTTTCTTTTTTTTCCGCCAGAGGTAATGAGCCACATTTTCCTTTGGCTTTCCTGCAGACCAGTGGTTCTCCATGAGGAATGGGAGACGGGGTTGCTTTTGCTCCCCAGGGGACATTTGATAAAGTCTGAATACAGTTTTGGTTTTCACAGTTTTGGGGGGAAAGGCTGCTACTGGCATCTAGTGGGCCAAGGGCAGAGATAGTGTTAAAGATTCTACAATGTAAAGGAGAGCCCCAAAAACAAGTATTAGTAGATCTCAGGCTGAGAAAAACTGCTAAAGATGGTTTAGGCTTCCCAGAAACTGTTTCCCATAATTCTCTGGGGTGATATTGTGGTAAAAAATCTGAAAATGCCCAAGTTAAACTAAAAACTAGAAAATATGTTAATATGGATTTTTTTCCCTTTCAGGTAAAATAAACATTGACTAGGAAAAGGCAACTTTCTCAAACCCCCAAAGTGCAAGTCTAATTATAAACTCTTAAATAGTCTAAAATAAACACTAACTGAACTTGATAGGTAAATTAACGCCGTCGGCCAATTTCATGCAACGTTCATACTTTGACACTTTCTTAACATTTTCCCTCCTTTCTAATACTTAGATTGAAAGTGGATGTCTAATTCTTATTCCACTCATTACTTAACAGGAACACCAAGGTCACTGCAAATAAAGCAGTATGAGTTAATGAGAACAGCTTTAGCCAAAGAGGAGGTATTTCTCCAAGTACATGAAGTGCTTCCCATATATTAAGAAACCCCAGCTGAATCGATTTAATAATGTTGGGATTTGCACAATTATTACAGATCCTTCATTATTCACCCAGTCTGCGCATACCACAGCACAAATGAACATCTCAGTCTGGTGGTATTAACATTGCCATTTTCTCACCCATTCCCAGACCATCTGCTCCATGCTGATCATTCACTGCTTTAACATTTAACAGTTACCCAACTGCAACTTAGCAGATTTGTGTACTTTTGAAAACAGCTGGTTTAATAACTGCTTCAGAGCTTTTGGATAAAGAAATTATTTTGTAGTGCTTTATAATAGTCTTTTTTTATCGGTGCCTCTGAGGAAAGAGTATTACACTTGCTCCATTTATGCATCTGCAATCGCTCGTAATATTTCTTGTCACATTTGGAAACATATTTTCAGTATTTATAGCACAATAATGTAGAAGTCTTTATTACCTTCCTTGTTTTTGCTGTTTGTTTTTTTGTTTTGTTTTGTTTTTAATGTCTCTGAGGACTAGCGTGAAACCTTTTGCATGGAATAATTTAGAGTGCACAAAGGTATAAATTTGAGTTGTCTCAGAGTTTCCACTTACTTGCTATGTTATGAATTTGTTTCTATTTCAATGACATTTCTCTTTTTCTTCTTTGTTACAGAAAATGCAAGAAAGAAAATAACTGCTTGTTTCAACACTCCAGGCCTCCAAGTAGACATATTTCCCCTGGGGAGTTTATTAGGTAACTTTGTGAATTGGCTGTTCCATTAATGACTGGAAGTTGCCTAAGGGGTGCTTCCGGGTGCTGACACTGTTCTGATTTCTTGATCTGTGCAGAGGTTATATAAGGTAGCTTAGTTTGTGAAATTTTATGGAAGTGTACATTTTGCATGCTCTTTTGTATGCACATTATAGTAAGATGTCAAAAACTGAGGAACTTTACTGAATTTTCCTCATGTGATTAGGCTAAATCCAAAACTTTTCATCATGGCACAGGTCTTTGGTACTGACCTGGTTATGACATGAGTTTAATGCTTTCCCATTTCTTTACATGTATTCAGCAATACAGAGCTGTTTCAGTTTCTAATACAATTTACTAATTGTTTATAGGCTTGCCACTGATTTCTGTTCATTGGTAGCGATAAGGGAAGAGAGTGAGTTCTCTTCAATGTATCCTTTTGACTCTTATAAACCTAAAATAAATAAAAACACTAATATTTGGCAACTGACTTGGTAGATCATCAAATTTTTTTAAAATCATGCCTTTTTGAGGGTTTATTTTGTCCCTTTTTCCTGGCCCAACACATTTTGTATAAATGTGTCTTTTAAAATCTAGACCATTTTTGGCTTATTTTAATTTATTTTTTATTTTTTACTGTCATTTCTGAACTTTTCTCCCACTGTATTCAATAGCTCAGAACCTTTGTTACATGATATTTTTCTCATCAGCTGGAAACTAAATCAAAAGCAACCCTTTAGATACATTAAAAGACTAGAGACTTCTGTTTTCAGTCAAGATGAAATAATGGGGACTAGACTTAACTTTTCATCTGAACCAAATACCCAATAAACCGTTGAAATGTAAAATGATAGTACTCAAGGCACTAGATATCAAAGAAAGATAGGAATACCTGAGAGACGGAAAATGAAGGAGCAAGGTGGCTAAAATTTCTAAGACAAAGTAAGCAGATGGCAGGTAGAAGCGAGCTACATGGAGAGAGAGTCCCAGAGATCTGCAGAGCACAAATGTACCATTCAGCATAGCAGCAATCAAAGTATGCATGGAGAAAAACTGTCTGAAGCTGTGGAAAGAATCATCTGAAAGGATAATGAGAAAGAGCTCTCAGCACTCACATAGGAACTGGAATAATACTTGTTTCAACCAGCCAGACTAGAACATGTCAAAACCCTGAGAATTGGCTAGAGTACTGAAAAGAAACTTGTTTCAGTAGTGAGAAGTAAGTAATTAGACCTACATTAAATGATGCTCTGGTCTTGCCTAACAAATCAACTTACTTTTTTTTTTTTACAAGTAAATTTAGTGCATCCCAGAACAAAAAGGTAATATACATATAGTTAAATAAGTAAAATATACTATAAACTAGTATAAAATAGTATAAAAATATGCTATACAACTCATTAGATATAATCATATGCAATTATTAATATATATAATACATAGGAATAATAATATTTGAATAATATTCAAATAATATTCTAATATATAACTATATATAGAATTATATGTGAAATATGCAAATATCTAGCTTTCAAAAAGGTTCAATTTACAATGCTTGGTATCCATGGAAGAGTAAGTCACAGAAATAGGAAAATATAATGAGGAGAAGATAAAATTAAAGCTTGCCTAGAATTGAAATACATGTTAGAATTATCAAGAAAGTACATTAAATAGTTATTATAATTGTATGCCATATTGTCAAAGAGGTATTTATATAAAGACATGGAAGATTGAAAAGAAAAAGCTACAAATTAAACTTCTAGAATTGAAAACTAAAATATTTGAGCTGGAAAATATATTGAGTAGGGTTATTTCCAGATTAGATAGTACAAGAGAAAATTATAAGGAAATTGACAACATTGAAATATCCAAAATGCAGCATATAGAATATCATACTAAAACAAAGCAAAACTGAATGGGTAACCTAACATGTGTCCAAATGGAAGCCTGAAAGAATATCATTGCTTGTATTGTGTAAGCATGGATACTTCCTCTGGTTCTTTAAGACAATAATACTATCCTACAATTACAGGTTTATAATTAGAAAATACAATAGATTTATAGAATCAATTATTTTGACAGGTTAAAACATCTCACAAAAAAGTATGTTGGTAAATAATTTGCTAGGAAAATGGAAATTAATATTTCTTGAACATGATAGTGTTTAAAAAATCAATTGTTTTTGTTGATATCCTTTGTTCATTCTTCTCTGTCATGTATAAGCCACCTTTAAAACTCAGTAATTGTTATGCACACAGAAACATCAGTATTCAGTATAGTTGAGTAGAATCCAATCAGTTAAATAGACAAAACCTTGAATTTATGTGCCCACCGAGTGACGATTCATGGTGGTTTTTAAAGACTTCTTCTCTCACACAGCCATCAATCAAAGTGACAGCATTCTTTAGATTAACTTTGGATTCCCCAGCACAAATTAATTAATCTGTCCACTACTTCCTATCTCAGTGTTTCAATCAGCCAACAAATAAAGCCAATCAAGATTTCAATTCTTTGCTGATTAGCCAATAAAGTGTGACAGTGGACTTGTGGCAGGACTTCTGGGACTCTCATCGAAGATTATTTATAGATGTAGCAATGCTGTGATCAGTCTCCAAACCACGAATAAGAAGAACATTGTGTTTTCTTCCCAGTTACTTTCATCAAGGCAAAGAACCTTTTCAGGTAGAAATAAAACTGCTAAACAATCAGTTGCAAGAATATTCTCCTTGAGGTTATATTAATGACACTTTGATGATACTGTTGCTTTACTAGCATCAAATTGTATATATGTATGGAATTTCAGAATTTAAAGAATTTCTTTTGTTCAAATGAAAGGGTACATTCTAGAGCTGTCACAAGTTCTCATTGTCAAGAATTCTTATGGACAAGAATCCTAAGTACTCTTTATATCAAAAGAGAATTCCTTCCTGCCTTTCATATATTCATGAGAGAATATACTTCACAGTATGTACTACAATTAGTCTGGTACATGTTCTGTTTCCTGAAAATCCTTTTGATAGTAAAGTAAAACCAACTAGGGGAAAGTATATAACCTAGAGTTAATCTAATTCACTGGTGTTACAAAGAAATAAGCCCAAATTAGAGGCACTTTTGCTAAACCCCACCAAGACTTAATACCTGACTAATTGCAGTTGCAGCCTCACCAAGGAATGAATTTTAAGCCAGTCAATCTGCAATTTCCTGATCATCACTGGCTAGGATAAGCCCTTTGCCTTCCCTAAGGAAAGGTAATCTTGCCTAATCAATTCTTTTAACTTCTTTGCACCACCCCTTCTGACTATAGAATCCTTCCATTTTGTGTATCTTTGCAGAGACCCTTCCTACTTGTTAGATGGCATACTGCTTGATTCATGATTAGTTAAATAAAGTCAATTAGATCTTCACATTTACTGAGTTGAGTTTTGTTTTGTAACACCAGTTAAAAGTGCATGAGCTTGAGGATCAGTAAAGTTGTACAAAAGCTTTGTTTTTTTCTTGTGGGAAATTAAGGATGTAGACTAACCAACCTCAAACATTTGCTAGCTCAGGAAAACATATGAGTATCTTTTTTTCTTATAAAGACTAGATCGAGACAATTTTTCTCCTTTTTGTTTTTAGCACTATTCATTTTTTGAAGTTTGTCCAAATATCAGTGACTTCATGAACTTGACACTGAGCAGTAAGCAAATGTAAGATGAGGTCGGTGACCTTTTGGTTTTCCATTAGACTTTGCATTCCATTTCTTCACCTCTTTCCAAAGGAGGGAGTGGAGAAGGAAATAAGAGAAATCAATCCTGTTCCTCAAAGTATATGGGTGCCATCTATTCCTCCTGACAGTCTATGACCTTTACCATTCTAATCTTCTAGCCATTCTACTTCATTTCTTAAAGATTTTAGCTCCTGTATAACAATCTTTATTTTAATGCCTACTCTTGTCATCCTGAAAGGTGACTCATCAGTTCCCTGACTTCTTCGTTCCTTGGTATATTTATTTCTAGTAGAATTTTTGCCCACCCCACCTTTGTCAGCCATTTCCAATTTTATACCAGAAAGTTAATCACTTCCAAAATCTCTATTTCAAATATTTTACCCTTTACACTGACATCTCTCTTTCTATATGATTTATTCCACAGCATATACAAATAAATTCTTTGACTTCACAAAAATATCCATTATAATCTGTTGTTCATCATTTTAGTCACCCTTGAGAATTTCCTTGCCTCTCTTACCTCTCATTTAGATTGGAAAATGTAAACTGTATGCTACTGTGTTTAAAGTTTTTATATGTTTTGCTTAACACTGCCTGAGAAACCAACTATTCTCTTCTTAAGCTTGCTTTCCCATTTTCTGTGATGACTTTTCTCCATCATAATCTCCTCAGAAAGGGAAACCAGAAATATGCAACTCCCTTATCTTTCCACTAACAAATTCATTTTTTTCAGTTGCAAAAGTACCCAACTTCTCTTTATCCCATTATGTGAAAGAAATATTCCTACTCTTATCAAATTCTAATCTCTTCTTTCTAGTCCTGGGCCTAATCATCTCTCTTCTCCAACTGAATTTTGTATTTTTGATGATTCACCTTATTTCCTGCATCTTTATTAATTTCTTCTCTACCATTGATACTTACAAATTCTTTATTATCTCTTATTTTATAAAATAAGAAATTTAAGAAGTTTAGTTGGAAATGCTCTTTATTCAACTAATAAACCAGTTTAATTCCTCTACAATTTATTTGTTCCCTTTCATAACATGCTATTTCTAATTTTCCTTCTAATTCTAGACCATCTTAAAGATTCTTACACTTAAAAATTCTAGACTATCTTAAAAATTCTTTTTTTTTATCTTAAAAATTCTTACACACCACTCTTTTAAATCACTCTTAAATCATCAAATACTTCCATTTTGCCAAATCCAAATGACACTTTTCTGTTTCCATCCTACTCAGCATCTAAGTAGCTCTAAGGCTTTCATATCCAGCTTTTAATTTGTAACAGTCATGGAAATATGCCAGTCAGATCTCTGTTCAAGAAAGAAATTGCCATTTGGCTGCAAGGAATGAAATTAGCTGACAGTCTTCAACTTCAGTGCTTCAGCTTTCAAGCTGTGACAACGTGTTCCCAGGCAACCCCAGACAAGGACTGTGTGTGGCAAGAGTACCAGAGTCTAGCCATTGATGCCAAGTGCAGATCTCCTCAAATAGCCAATTCATTATTCTCTATTATAGGACTATTTTTCTGTCCTTTGCAACACTAAGAAGACATAATCCTTTTATTAATGTCATATTTTATGGCATATTTTAATATATAAATTATATACATATATATATAATTTTTATTATTCTTTTTAATCTACCTCCCACCTAGACAACAGGTACCATTGAAGGCAGGGCTGTTATAAAGTCCTAAGGAATTGATTCTCAACAGTATTCATAATATACTCCAAACAAAGGCTGATTAAATTGATGGATGAATGAAAAAGCTCATAAAGGCTCAATATCTTATATATTTCTCTTTCAAAAATTAATCTGGCACCTGGGTGGATCAGTTGGTTAAGCATCTGCCTTCAGCTTAGGTCATGATATCAGGGTCCTGGGATTTAGCTCCATGTGAGACTCTGTGCTCAGTGGAGAGTCTGCTTCTCCCTCTGCTTTCCCTCCTCCCTGCTTATGCTCTCTCTCTCTCTCAAATTAAATAAAATCTTTAAAAAAATTAATCTTTAATTTCTCCAAAATTATAATATCTGTTACAGATAGGATAAAATCATTTAAACTGAGATATAAATGGCAATCACCCTGACATTACCTTCTTTGGTTTGTATTCATCTGTTTTTATTTTAAGATATTTTATTTATTTTAAAAATCTACTTGTTTTATTTTAATAAGCATAATAGATTTTTAAATGTGTTCATGGTCTGCTGCTAGTTTATATGGAAACACTAAAAAGCAACAGCAAGTATAAAAAAATCCATCATGCAGTCAACTTAGTCTACTGACTTTAAATGGTTGCCTCTCATCACATATACACACATGAGTTTTGCCTCTTTAACACAGCTGTACAAGTTCAGACAGTCTGATTTTGAAAATATCACAATTGAGAAACAGTGGGTAGCAAGAAGGAACATGTCTATGTAGGTGTGTATCTGAGTAGCAGCACTTCCTCTAGTTGATCACATTACCAATATTATGTCCTTATGTCACTCCTCTGGTATTTTGCTATGTTTTGAATAGGTGCACAGAAAAGAAAAATAAATGAATAAAGAACAACTCTAGGTATAAATGAGAAATGTAAACACAGAGACTAAATTTCTAACAGAATAATAAAAGAAAATCAAGCTAATGTTTTAAAAATGTTGCTTTGCTTGAATGACAGCAAAAACTATTTAATGTTAAATCAGATTACCAGATACAATGAAAAAGCCTATTGGTAAATTTTAGAAGCTCAAGAAAATAAATCTATGCCATCAGTGATATGTAATTTTTGTTTCAAAATTTAATTTCTAAGGATTTTTATATTATGTTGTTGACTTCTCAAACAAAATTAAAACTTCAAATGATTTTTACTTTCACAATTTCAGACCCAAAAGCAAGCAGCACATTATTAAAATGTTCCCTTCATTATATTTTTTCTTTTTTTTTTTAGTTTTTTTTTTTTTTTAGTTCTTTCAGTTTTTTCAATAATATAAATTTAACTAGACACATTAGAATTTTTTTAGGCATTGAAAAGTAGATTGGTGATAAAACATATAATATCTAATATAAACCTGAGATAAGAAATTACATGAAATAGGGCAGCCCCGGTGGCTCAGTGGTTTAGCTTCGCCTTCAGCCCAGGGTGGGATCCTGGAGACCCAGGATCGAGTCCCACATTGAGCTCCCTGCATGGAGGCTGTTTCTCTCTCTGCCTGTCTCTGCCTCTCTCTGTCTATGTCTCTTATGAATAAATAAATAAAATCTTTTAAAAAATTACATGAAATAAATCACAAGTTAAGTGAATTTTCATATGATTAAATTCAATGTTTAAAAATCCTAATCTATCAACCACCATGCCTGCTAATCAGCAATGATACTTACATAGGACAGGTAAGGAAAGGAAAGGCATTCTATACAAAGTAAAGTTTTTAGATAGAAATTCATTGAGTAATGTTTTTTGATATTTTATCCAGCTTTATTTTTTGTTTTGTTTAGTGGGGCTTTTTTGTATATATGTATAGTTTTATTTTGAGGGGTGTTTTCTGTTTGTTTTGTCTATCATGTTAAAAACTGAAAAGATTGGTTCTTCTCTTTAAAGGTTTCTTAGAAATATCTTAAAGGGAAATATAAAGAGAGAATCTGTACATTTCCTTGAAATTCCAATTGAACTTTGGGAACTCTGATAGCATAATCTGTTGACAATTTTCCCAAGAAACCATTTATGATACTGAATGTTTGAAAATTATCTTGCACCAGTCATTCAACTTTGTATGATCTTATGATTATAAATGAGCAAACCCCACAAGATTTGGTTCAGTTTGATTAAGCATCCCAAGAAGAGCAGCAGTTTAATGTGAAGAGTAATTAACTGGCAGATAAAGGCTAATGGATGTCCTCAAACCCCTAAAGAGCTTTGGGTTTTGTTACTGGAAAAAAAAAAAAAAAGCATTCTAGTCCATCCAAAGCAACCAAAAGCCGATATATACACATCAATACATAAAAATACCAAAATTATGGTAGCCTATTGGAAAAATTATTGGTTCTGACATAAATAATCCAAAGTTTTATCTTATCTCATTAAAAAAAAAGATAGGCCTAATTTATATGTGGTAAGTTCTTAAGAAATAAACCTCATTATCCACAAGCATGTACACATCCACATGTGTACCTTTAGTACTAGGTCAGGGGTTAAACCTATCATAATCCAGAGTCCAAGTGAAAAGACTGATGTGTAGAAAAATAAGTATGTGTATATTTTGTGATCAATATAGATCGATTTGCACAAATTGGCTAACATAAGAGTAACAATGGAAGACAAACATGAGCGCTATCTTTAGCAAATACAAACTCCCAGCTCAAAATTATTTGATATATTTGAGTCATCATATATGGATTTCAATTGACATACAAAAAGAATATTGCCAATAAAAATGAAGATTTTCTTTTCTGGCTATATAGTACACAAGAAATCACTTCTATTAAAAGACATCTATAATTTTATAAAGATAAAATTTTCTAATAAAATTTTATAAAATTATATGTGTGTCTGTGTGTGTGTATTCCCTTCCTATCAAAGCCTGTTATTTCAGAAGGCTTTGTGTCATTGACCATGAAGTTATGAGATGGATAGGAAGCACACTGAAACAAGGAAGTAAAGATCTGAGACCTCAAGCTTACAAGTTATGGCCCAATAAAGTGTTTACAGAAAAAAAGATGTGTTTGAGTGAGGTCAGGCAAAGGGCAAACTGGCTGACTCCTGATTTTATGCCCCAAATCAGCTTTCTCCCATTTGCTTTGGAACAGAGCCTTGATTTTTACCTGGGCACATATCCCAGCCTATATTTCTCAACCTCCTGTGCAGCTTAGCGTGATCTCGAGACTAAGTTCTGGCCAAGAATTTGTAAGTAGAAATATTATATGGAACTTCCTGGAAGTCTGATTAAAATTGTTCACCCCACTGTTTAAGTGCCCTTTTGCTCTTCCTCCTGTCTCTTTCCTTTTGCTTGAAAGAACAGAGCGTGATGGCTGTACTAGTTATATTAGACTATAATGTGACCTTGTGTGGAAGTCAGCCTAGCAGATAGAAGACTTAAATGACTTCACAAAGGTTTTGTATTATCCCAGAACTGCTTGTATTTTGTTGTTGTTGTCACTGTTTTTTTCTCTCCCTTTGGTGGCATTTGTTCTGCTTTGTTTTTATTTTAACGTGAGAGAAGAGATTCTAATGTGTTAATTCAATTTGTTACTATTATTATATGCACCTGAGCCTAATCTTGAATGATATAAAATATCCATATATTTTTACGAATGCTTAGAATTATTTTCTTGATGAGGTCTACAGCACAGGAAGAACTAAGAACATTACCAAAACATTCACCTGAGTTTTCTGAGGACCATTAGCTACAGTAGGAAGCAATTACAAGCCTTGAAACATTTCTCTGAAAGGATTGCATTTAAGTATACACAGGAACAAGCTATAATTTTTTCAACATTTCTATCTAAATTATACAGAAATTAAATGAACTATTTAGATGTGTACCTAACTCTGATTTAAGAAATTAGTAACTATTATTGGTGGACTTTTACTTAGTTGCTATAGTCTTAAAATTTTCTAATTTTAAAGTAAAATTATTTCTGATTGTTTAAAAAAGCCAATCTCAAATATTTTATATACATTATATCAAGTTATTGGTCTTATTATTTTCTCCAGCTTATGTTACAATGAACTTAAAATTAAAATGTACATGACCAGAGTTCACTGTATTTTTAATTGCTTATGTCTTATTAAACTGCTATAAATATTTTTTTAAGATTTTATTTTTTATTCATAAGAGAGAGAGAGTCAGAGACACAGGCAAAGGGAGAAGCAGGCTCCATGCAGGGAGCCCGACGTGGGATTCGATCCTGTGTCTCCAGGATCACACCCTGGGCTGAAGGCTGCACTAAACCGCTGAGCCCCCCAGGCTGCCCTAAACTGCTATAAATCTTGATATACTACAATTAGCTGTGGTTTCCCAAGCTTTAGAGGAGAGTAGTGGAGATATGGAACACAAATGATTGGCACAAAAAGTAATAAGGGAACACTGGCTTGATCAGTTGGAAGAACATATGACTCTCGATCTTGGGGTCATAGGTTTGAACCCCATGATGAGTGTAGAGATTATTAAAAAAAATAATAAAGGAAAAGAAGGAAGAAGAAGAAGAAAAGAAGAAGAAGAAGAAGAAGAAGAAGAAGAAGAAGAAGAAGAAAGAAGAAGAAGAAAGAAGAAGAAGAAGAAGAAGAAGAAGAAGAAGAAGAAGAAGAAGAAGAAGAAAATCTTTCCCTTCTTTTATCATAGAGACTATGAAGAATTCTGAAATACCTCACTGTGAGGTGAGAATAACATCTTTTTTGAATCTTAAGGGAATAATTCCAGAGTTTGATTGGAATCTCCATTATATCGTTCTGTAGTTCAGATGGTAGTTCAGATGGTGACTATCAAGCATCTGAGTGGAAATCATTGGTATATCTGCTGGCATTGCTACATTTAATTATTTATTAGTAAAATACATCATTTCTTCAATTTTTCAAAATTTCCTTCATATATTTTATAGAAAACCTGTGAAGAATCAATTATATATAAAATCACATTTTAGATCGTTAATAGGGCATCTTGGTTTGAAAGAACAAGGCCTGTTGAAGTTGTTCAATGAACATTCAAATATCTTCCTAAGAGCTAATCAGATATTCTCAGATATCAAATAAATGCTATTTAACCATAAATAATGAAATTGATCAAGAACTTGTTTCTTTCCCAAACCTTCCCATTTAATATTATACATAATTGAATATTTGGACACCAAAAAGTAAAATCTAGTTCTGGTTAAGAGAGAGTGTTGTCAGCAAGCCAATGTTTTTGCTAAGAATAACTAAAAATCTATACAATTATAAAAATTGTAAATTCAAAGGGATCAGAAAGCTGACAATCTTAATGACTTTGTGTCAAGCAATTATTTTAAGTAGGATAAAAAAAGAGACTGATTATAAGAGGAAACATTGAGCTATTATACTTCATCAAATTTAAGTTTTTTGAAAAGAAAACCCATAGAATAATGATAATAAACATATATAATAAAAGAGTTAACATCCAGAGAATGTAAAACACTGTGAAAGCTTCATTATAAAAGCAAAATCAACTTCCTAAAAAATGGATGGATCAATGATTTAGACATGTCAGCAGACAATATATACGGATGGCAAACATATGAAAAGATACCCAACATTATTATTTGAGAAATGCCGATTAAAACCACAAAAAGTTACTACTGCATATCCATCAGGATCTCTAAAATTAATGCAACATGATTTGGAGCAACTAGAACTTTCATATGTTTCTTGGAAACACACAGGAAACAATTACTTTGGAAAGTATTTTGGCAGATTTTTGTAAGAATTAACATTGACCTAGTGATTCCACTCTACATGTTACCAAGGAGCAATGAAAAAAAAACCTGACAAAAGTAAAAGTAGAAAACTGTACACCAAATATTAGTAAAGCAAATCCAGTGTTATATAAAAGGACAAATCATCTTTAGATATTTCACAACAAAATACAAATGGTAAAGCAATAGAGCTTTGGAAGAAAACACAGAAGAACATCTTCATGGCTTTGAAGTGGAAAAATATTTTTAACACTACAAAAGACAAACTGTAAGAAAAACTTTTAAAAATGTGTTATTTTAAAGTATGACACCGTAATAGTGAAAGGGGAATGCTGTGGCAGTGTGTTCTGGCAGGAGAGTATTCTCAACATATCTATCTTACTAAGTACTCTTAATCAAGATAACTCCTAGAAATATCCTATAAATTGTAAGAAAGACGACCTAACAATAGTCTGGGAAAAATAAAAAACAAGCATTATACACAAAAATAAATGTACAAAAAATACCACTTGACATGTGAAAAGATGTTTTATTTTTATTAGTCATCAGGGAAATACAAATTAAATTATCACTGTGCAATCCCATTAATTATTCACTAGAATGGCTGAAAGAGAGAATCAGAAAAAAATATTGAGTTGGCAAGAATGTAACATTTGAACCCTCATATATTGTTACCAGCAGTGTTGGTATGTTTGTATATAACATTAGCACACATGTGGAAATATATATATATATATATATATATATATATATATATATATATATATACCCAGTGGAAAAGCACATATCTATCAAACAAAAGATATGTTAAAAAATGTTTATATTAACATAATTTGAAATAATCTGAATCTGAAAACTATGTACTTTTCCCAAAAACAGTAGGAGGGGTAAATTGTTGCGTATTCAAAATGGAATAGGAGACTACAACAATAAGAATGAACATATCACAACTATATGCTACAAAACAGATAAATCTCATAAATACAATGTTAGGTGAAAGGATCCAAACACAAAACAATGCATAATATAAAAATTCAATATGCAGGGATCCCTGGGTGGCGCAGCGGTTTGGCGCCTGCCTTTGGCCCAGGGCGCGATCCTGGAGACCCGGGATCGAATCCCACGTCAGGCTCCCGGTGCATGGAGCCTGCTCCTCCCTCTGCCTGTGTCTCTGCCTCTCTCTCTCTCTCTGTGTGACTATCATAAATAAATAAAAAAAAATTAAAAAAAAATTCAATATTCATAAAGTTCACAGACAATGCTATCCTGTGTTTTTAAAAATGATGGGAGACATTTGGGGACTTGCCTGGAGAGGGTCATGAAGAATGATCTGAGATGCTTGTAAGGTTCTCCTTTTGATCTGAGTACTAAGTGTGTCATACTTTGTGAAAACTTATCAAATTATGTACTTCTGGTGTATACATTTTTCTATATGCATACTGTATTTCAATAATGTTTTAATGGAACAAGTACTGTAATTATTTGAAAAAATTAAATATCTAAAAATCTGTGAGACCATAATAATAAGAGAAAGCCACTTATAATCAAACAAAAAAGTTTTCACCATGTGAATAGTAGCTATGATACCATGATTTTACAGAAAAAAAAAAACTGTCAATTAAGAGAAGTGAAAGGAGATACTATATTATGCAGCAACCATGTGGCTTTACTTGGTGTGGAAAAGCTTTTCTTTATAGAAGATACAGTGCAATAAATGTGAATGAAAACAACTTTAGAAAATATTATTTTATGGCTACTGGATGAAAACTAGATGGGAAAAAATTTTCTCAGGTTATGAAAGTATCGCACTACCCAGTATTTCTAGTTTCAAAGAGAAAAAAGTGTAACTTTACAAGGGATTAATAAAGTGATCTTCATGCTCACTTGGTGGTTTACTTCTGTCCCATGAGGAATAGGAAGTCAGAGCAGTGTGTCAGAGCAGTCCATGCAATTCAATAGGCAACACACACCACCTGTAAAGTATTTTTGCCAAAAAAAAAAAAAAAAAAAAGCTTCACTTGAGTTAAATAGAGGCTTTTTTTCTTTCTTTAAGTTTTTTCTTTCTTTAAGTTCATGACAGGTGCACTCCTTAATCCCTGTCACCTATTTTCCCCTTCCCCCACTTACTTCCCCTCTGGTAACCATCATTTTGTCCTCTATAGCTGAGTCTGTTTTTTTGGTGTCTCTCTCTCTTTGTTTTCCCTTTGCTTCTTTATTTTTTTTAATTGAACGTATGAGTGAAATCATATGATATTTATCTTTCTCTGACTGGTTTATTTTACCTAACACATAATACTCTGTAGTTCCATCCATGTCATTGCAATGGCAAAATCTAATTATTTTTATGACCAAATAATATTACTGTGTGTGTGTGTGTGTGTGTGATGGACAGTTAGGATGCTTCCATATCATGGGTAGTGTAAATCATGGTGCAATAATCATACGGATGCCTTTAGCCCTCTGAATTAGTATTTTTGTATTCTTTGTATAAAAACCCAGTAAGTAGTACAATTGCTGGATCACAGGGTAGTTCTACTTTTAATTTTTTGAGGAACCTCCATACTGTTTTCCACAGTGGCTGCACCAGTTTGCATTCCCACCAACAATGCAAGAATGAGTCAAATAAATACTTAAAATTGCACTCCCAACTTTATAGAGGACACAGGTGTTTGGGACTTAATGTTTGTTTTATCCCTACACTCATATGCTGAAGCTCTAACCCCCATACGATGGTATTAAGAGGTAGGGACTTTGGGAATTGATTAGGTCACAAAAGCAGAGCCCTCATGAATGAGACAAGTGCACTTATAGAAAGGGACCCCAGTAGAGCACTCTCAGCCCTATGCTACCATGTAAGGACACAGCAAGAAGATCGCTGAAGGGCCATATATAAACCAGGAGGTAGGTCCTCACCCTCATCAGATGCTGATTCTGCCAATGTCTTGATCAGGGATTTCCCAGCCTCTAGAAATAGGAGAAAGAAACTTCTGTTGTTAGTAAGCTCCTCAATCTATTGTACTTTGTTGTAGCAGACTGAACTAAGACAAGAGTGGAGAAACATTAGTGTGGTAATTTGGGAACTTGAATATAAAAATGTGTGTTAGATTATATTAATGAATAAAGACTTTGATTTTGTCATATTGTTAATTTTCTTTGGTATAATAGGATATTACTTTTAAGTACTAAAATGTGCTATTTATTTAGAAAGTATAAAATATTTCATAGCGAAGTTTCATAATGTCAATAATTTATGTAAGCATTTTGGCAAAAACAGGAGATACAAAATTATATAGGAAAAATGTGAACAATTATCTAATAAGTTAATGTGAGTATACATCATATAATTTCTCTGTATTCATGTGGGATACTCTAATATTTATGTAGAATATGTTTCTGAGAGATTTAAACACATTTCTCAGAGCCAGTTATATATATATATGTATATATGTATATATATATATGTATATATATGTATATATGTATATATACATATATATGTATATATATGTATATATATGTGTATATATATATATGTATATATATATGTATATATATATGTATATATATATATGAGAGAGAGCACAAATTGTAGATTTCTATACCCTTTCTAATGTTTTGAAACTATTATAGAATTTGCCTTCATTTTTTGTGGTGATAAGCAGATACTAAGATTGTTTTTAACTTTTAATTACTTATATTTTGGATGTACAACTGTGAAGTAATTTTGGTATTAGATGGCATTATTGATTATAATTCAGATACACTGCCTATATTAAAAAATATATCATTCACATTATTTTATTTTAAAAAACATTATTTGTTATTTTTGATTTACGATTGTACTTTTTATTGTACTTTTTTTAAAGATTTTATTTATTTATTTATTTATTTATTTATTTATTTATTTATTTATTTATTCATGAGAGACACAGAGACAGAGAGAGGCAGAGACACAGGCAGAGGGAGAAGCAGGCTCCATGCAGGAAGCCTGACGTGGGACTCGACCCCAGGACGAAGAATCACGCCCTGGGCTGAAGGCGGGGCTAAACCACTGAGCCACCCAGGCTGCCCTATGATTGTAATTTTATCACATGTATATATGCTTGATATTTCACAAAGCAACTGAATTTGCGGGAATAGATGCTTTTTTCCAGTTAGGCTTCTTGTTTATTTCCATAGCTATGTGACAGGGCAATTCTATCATCAGTAAGTGACCTGAATAATTTATTGATAAAATCAATAAATCATGAATTGGCATAGATAAATGTTAATGTTTCCTAATGACAGATTACTTTAAGGTTTTATTTTTGCTTTAATATATTGGTGGTGGAGTAAATCTGCCTATCATTCTTTTCACTTATTATCACCAAGACTGACAGATAATACCTTAATCCATACTATCATTATGCCAAAATGAATTTTACAAGGTAATATTACATTTTATTTTATGTTGAACATTAAGAGAATGATTATGTGCTTTAATATTATTGTTAATGATAGATTCTGATGGAAAATTTCTTCTTCCTTTCTCTATCTCTCGTGATCCATTGTCTGTGACTTCTCAAGAGTCTCTAATGTCTTTAATTCAAGGAGTTTAACACCATGACTCTCTGGATGAATGAAGAAGGTAGCATGCTTCTGAGGTAGTCTAAAATAAAAGCTCAGAGAGAAAAGAAAGCTACTTATAGTTGTTTGCTAAGGTTGGAAATTTTCCCAGACTGTTGGTTTCTTATTCTAGCATTAAAATCTAGCTAAATTCATAGTCTTAGTCATAGCTTGGATTTATTTCTAAATTTGGTGTCTGGAAGAAATACTGTGCAAAATGTATTTTGTGTTTTGCATCATTTACTGCATATTTAGTGTGTGAAGATAAAGTATTTTCCTTTAGATATGTGTGTGTATGTTTGTGCTTTCATCTTCTATTACTCATTATCTTACACTGTTTTAGAAGAAAACTAACTAAAAGAAAAAAAAAATTTGATCTGCTACATTAACTTACATTGATTCAGTGGTAGCTACAGCCAAGGCTTTTAAAGTGAATAGGTAATTATCCCATTGTGAGTCTTTCCAAAACAAATGCCTGCACACACAGAATAGGCTGATTGGCCCACAGTGCTGATGTTCTGGTTTTCAAAGATCTTAGAAATGCTGAGTTCTCTGATTCTGTTCTCAATATAGAAGATCTGGTAGTGTTTAACTTTTGTTTTTTTAGAAAAAAATTAACAGTTGGTTTTCTATTCTATATCATGCAATCCTTTTTGTATTAAGGGAGTTTTAGTAATACAAAGAAAAATTAGTGGCTAACTACAGAGACAAAGCACAAGGTAGGATAGGAATAGCTAGCATCTACTAGGTACCTACCATGTAAGCAATGTGATAACATTGTTTTAAGAAGTTATCAGTCAAATAATACTGTGTGGTAAAAATATCCCCATGTAGTAAATGAGGTGATAGAGATCAAAGCACTTAAGAAACTTAACCTTATGTTATATAGTCAAGATAAATAAGCCACACTATTTTGACCGATCCTAGCAAATATAATGAGTAGTTAAATAATTTAGACATTACAAGTAAAGGATCGTACATTAGCTTTTATTTCAGTTTATCAGTTTTTGAATATCACCTTTTGGGCTAGTCATTTTGTATTCCAGTTAAACAAGAAGAAATATACAGTCTTGCCTAGAGGAGGATTATAGTGGAACATAAGTAAACAAATAATTATAACTGGACTCCTCCTGTCTTAGTAGAAGTAATTTGAACAACTAGAAAGAGAAGGATGTAAATAAATATGTCTAGAGAGTCAGGAAATTATGCAGAGTCAGTGATCTCTAAATTAGATGATAATATAAAAAGAGTCCACAAGTTGGAAGAGGTATTTAAAGGGGTTCCAGACACTATAAAACAAAGCACAGAGCATGAACACACTTGACACAGGAAGAAAACAACTAGAAATTTGCTTCTGCTGTCTCCCAGTTGACAGGGGCCTATGGTAAGATATTTTATTGAAATGGATGGCAGGGTTCTGATAACAGACTTATACCCAGTTTTGAGGAGACTGGACTCTACCCTGCAGGTTATAAAAAGTATTGAAAAATGTCAGCATTGTGCTGATATATGAAGATTTTCATTTCAGAAATCTGACTCTAGCAATGATATGGATGAAGGGAAGAGATGTCACTAATGACAGTGAGATCAATAGGTAGATTATAAAAGGTCAAGTCATTTCTAATTTGCTTTACATGTCAACTTCATTCATTGGTTGCCCTCTCTATGGGTATTGAACAGTATCATCAAACAACCTTTATTTTCAGAACAATCCTCCTCCTTCTTGTTCCTGTAATCTTTTCCAAAGGCATTTCTAAAATCTACATTTTATTTTATTTTTTTTAATTTGTTGATGTCCTCTATCATTTGCTTTCAACATGTATTGAATTCTTCGCATGTCAGGCAGAAGCTAGGTGATTAGGATGCATCGTTTACTTAATACTCACATCAATATTGTATGAAATGTTATGCAAGTACATCAAGTTATTGTTTAGAATCATACAGTTAATAAGTGGTATATCTTGGAGGATTAGATGGCTTTAATAATTCTGTTTTATGAGTTACTTGTCTTTTTCAACATGCTGAAATTATACTTCAAATCTTATTTCTTTTATTTATTCAGTTAGTATATTTTTATTGAGTGCCTATTATGTACCAAGTAGCATGCTAAGGTCTTGGCGTTTAGTGGTAAGATATTCACAAAATGGTTACCCTGTGAAAGAACAATAATTATGCAACACCTACACTGATTCATGTGTGACATAAGTCAAATGCAAATTCCATATTGCTGTAGCAGTTGTCAGCACAGATATAGATGTGTTCAAGAGGGTGGGAGAATAAAGTGCAGTGGATGTTTTCATTTTTAGGAGTGAGAGTGTGTGTTATACCAGTAGAATGAAATACTCTGGGTTATTTATGAAAAATACGTCAATTTGTAGTCATTATAACTTTTCCCCCCAAGGCACTTTTAGCAATATGTGACACTTAGGAGCTGAGCATGTTGGTAAAATTGGAGACAGGGCTTGAATATACATTACTGAATTCTTTGGTAATAGTAAATTGCAGAGAATCAGTTGCTGGTTTTGTTTCTGACTATATGCTTGTGTCAGTTACAGACAATAGCATGTAAAAAGAAGAGGAGGCAAAAATCTATAGGATAGCCATAAATCTACTAGAAATCTTACAAGACTATGGCTTTTAGGAAAAGAAAATGTCATAGAGGATGTAACTTCAAGAGTCAGGAGTAATTAAGTGCCAATTTGATTAAGGTGTTCCTAAGTTAGAACCTCAATGATGGTATACATCTAGGCTTAAATAGAATTATTTCCTGGGGAGGAGCAGTGCATTAAGGGCAGGTGGAAGTCTGACTTTGTACAGACTAACTTCAAATGGTGATCTCAGCTAAAACTCTCCATTGGAGAAGCTATAAAATAGGCTACGGATGTATGGGTTTATAAAAATTAGTTGGTATCATGAAATCTTGGAGAGTTTTTGGTTGAGGATATAAATATGGTTACTTTTAGTTTCTACTTTGTATGAGTGATATAGGTGGATTGGATATCAGTGACTTTGCAATGAATCAGATGTGATGTTCAACCACAAGACATTTTTAGTGTATTTTCTAGCATATAATACATTTTAATACCATTTAAAACAGCCAATATAGTGATTGCCATAATTAAGAGGTGAGATATAATTTAACACAAACTTTAATTTTTTAAAATCTGACCTCATGAAACCAAAGCTATATTCTTTTTTTTTTTTTAATAGTGAGAGAGTGTTCAAGGGGGAGGAGAAGAGGGGGAGTGTGGGAAAATAATCTTGAGCAGACTCCAGGCTGAAAGAAGAGTCTCACCATTACCTTGAGATCATGACCTGAGGCAAAACCAAGAGTCAGATGCCTACCCCCAACCAAAGCTATATTCTAAAGATCATTCCTTTAATTAAAAAAGTACACTCAATGTTGGGTGTATATATATACGTATATATATGTATATATATAGGTGTATATATATGTATATATATGTATATATATACACACACTTAATGAACTGAACTATAAAAACTAATATCTACAAAGTATAATTACCAATAAGAAAGTTATGTTGCAAATTTATGTATTTGAGGCCTTATGACATCTGTAGTCTATTGTGAAAACACATTATGACAGGCATTCACCTTAATCAGAACGAGCTTTTTGGGATATTTTTAAAATGACAAATATTTACATATGAATATTTTATTTATTGTATAAACATCTTGCATATTTTGCCATTTCTTAGCTAAGGATGATTTTTTTTAATAAAGTATAATATCACAACATGAAGAAACATATGATATATGCCAATCTATGCAAATAGTTTTCATTTATTTGTTTTTTTAAAGTGATTGGTTTCACTGTTTGATTTCCTTTTCAGGGACGGTTAAAAATGAGTCAATGAGCTCCTCCTAATTCTAAAGAATAATACCTATTTTACAGTACCTGTACATAATCATGCTTCTATATATCATATAAGAGGTGACTCCAACAAAGAAATCATAGTGCAGGGAGGCATGTGTAAATTCTAAAACTTACTAGAAGAAGACCTTGAGCTTTACTTTATTCCTTAAATACTCCTTGGGAACAATAGTATCTACTCTATAAACTTAGAGTTTGAAGGAAGACTAAGTAAAATAATACATAAAGTTTGAGTATCAGTTCTTTACATACATCTTAAAGGAGTTATAGTAAAGACAGTTCATTTGTTCTCCATATTTCCTAACATTTTGCAGGCAAAAATGATTAATCAATTAGCTTTGGGTAGGGTGGTATGAGTCATTCTGGGGCAGGAGTGTGAAGAGACAGTGTTAACCATTTAGCTATCTATTTGCCTTTTATAGCTCCTGATGAAATTTTGAGTATGAGATGTGAGAGAATGAGAGAAAAGAGATAATTGCAAGGTACAACCTTGAGCAATTAGAAGAATGGAGCTGCTAGCAATTAAGATGAGAAAGGCTATGATTCAGACAGATTTAGAGGCAGTTTTGGAGATTTAAAGTTTGAGATGACAATTAGATATTCAAGTAGTGATATCATGTGTTGTCCATTGGATTTATCAGTATAGTCTTGCAGAAAATTTGGGACTGGAGGTATAAACATGAGAGTTGGCATATGGTGGGTGTCTAAATAAATGAGATTGAGATTACCAAGGAATGGAATGTAGATATAGAAGATGAATAGGATGGAGTATTGGGTCTCTCCAAAATTACAAGGTAGGTAGAATAAGAAGAATTAGCAAAGACCCTGGGAAAAAACAACCAGAAAGTTAAAAATAAATCCAAGAAGTATGTGATGTACTAGAAGTCAAGCAAAGAAAGTAAACCGGGAAAAATGAAGTTATCAACTGTGTCAAATGATGTTGATTGATAGCTCAGTAAAAACAGAGTAAGCATAGCTTATTTAACCAATAATTTTTTTAAATATATGTATAGTCTCAGAAATCTCTAAACATCATTTCTGCTGAGTGCTGTTGATCAAATAATTAACTAAGGTGAGCCCAGGTCATGATTAGTTGAGGAAGACTAACATATCTTAACGCATGCTAGGAAAGAAGGGATGGATGGCAGACATCCTGAAGAATATCTATCATGAAAAAGGAGAGGAATATTGGTATAACAGTGGACTGAAAGCCTGATGGGAGTGATTTAAGGGAGAATCAGAGAAAATAAATGGAACAGGAAAAGAATAGATAACTACTTTGAGAAAGCTTATGCAAAGAGCAAAATATAATTTGGCAATGGGAAGAGAAATGACATCAAAGAATAAAAATGGATAAGAGAAAGGTTATGTTTGTATGCTAATTGTAATGATTTCTTAAAGAGCCAAATTTTATTTTTTTCACTTATATATATGTCAAAATATTACAAAATTGTTATTGCCAGTGCAAATCATATAAAAGTGCTTAAATATATTCGAAGGAATCTAATCTTAGCTTTGGTTTCAAAAAGTACATTCTGAGACAAAAGTTTCTATGTTAATATTTATTAAGGTAAATGCTGTGAGCTGACGTGTATCAGACCAAATTTCATATGCTGAAGCCCTACCCCCCACCGTGACTCTACTGGAGTTAGGGTCTTTAAGGAGGTGATTAAGTTAAATGAGATCATAAGGGTGTAGCCCTGATCTGATAGAACTATCAGAAGAGGAAGGGACACCAGAACTCTCTCCATCACATGAAGACAAAATATAAAGGCAGCTGTTTGCAAGGCAGGGACAGAGCTTTCACCAGAACTGGGCCATGCTGGCCTCTGATCTCCAACTTCCAGCCTCCAGAAATGTTACAAAATAAACATGTTGTTTAAGTGACCTAGTCTATAGTATTTCACTATGGCAGCCTGAGCTGATCAATATAGTAAGCAAATTCGGAGAGGCAAGAGTGAGCAAAAGGGAAACTGAGTTGGGAAAGAGACAAAACAGGAAGGGATGTTTCTAAACTTACCAGTGAATATTTTAAACATAGCTAATTGCCTACTATATCTTTGAAAAATAAATAAATAAAAGATTTTTAAAAATCCTTCAGGTACACAGAAAGAGAAAATTCAGAATTTACCATAATTCACTAAATCTCTAGAACCAAGACAAATGACTAAATACATTTTCTTTGTTATGTGCATAATGCCCCTAATCTGCCTAATTCTTCAAGTATTTGAAGATGGACTTTAAGACTGAACTTCTTCCAGTGCATAAACTCCCTAGAGGAAATAAATTAATACATCTTTAATCTATTGCATCTTTGAGAATAACAAAAAGAGGATTTGCAGTTACATTTACAAGTCACCTCACATGTGTTTTTTGCTTCCCTCTGTGTATTTTTTGTTTGTTTTTAAGATACTCCTTGAATAATGGCCTTCCCATAAATCTGAGTTGGTGAACAAACCTAAACAGCTCTTTCAGCAATTACAGAAGTAACTTATTTGTACACATTTTTATCTTTATTTAAGGTCAAAATTTAATAAACATAAAACATTCAACTCTGTTGAACACTCTTGCTGCTCAGGTAGTATCATTTCTTATAGTGTTAAACATACTTGTAGCTGTCCTCTTCACACCTCCAGGGGAAAAAAAATAAGAATGGATTATTCAAATGATTTAAATCCCTTTGAGACATGGGCCTTATGGCAATACTATAAATTCTGTTTTCCCTCCAAGGTAACTTGCAATGTTGGCCTTGATTTAAAACCCAAGATTCTGAGGGAAATGGCAATGATATTGAGCTCTGACAAATTGAATTGGTCTCAAGGTATTGGAGGATGACTAATAAATCTGCAACCTGATCCAGAAAATATTCTGTACAAGCTACTTTTTCTTCTTGAAACACATGTGACACCCTTAAGTGTTAATACCACTAGCTGCTTAGTTTACTTAAATTGTGTGTTTGGGAGTGATTTCATTCTTGTTATGATCAACACTTACCTGTCTATGACAATTGCTTTGGATAAAGATACAAAGGAGTATTATCTTGTTTTGTTTTCCACACAGGACAGCATTTTATTTTTAATGTCACCTTTTTCTAAGAATTGGCAGGGTAATGTTTACCACTGTATTTTGTGTAGTTTGTCATGCTATGAAAGGGAATACCATGTTTTCTTAAGACCATTCCAGGAATATGACTTAGAATTGCCGTTACTACTGTACATCAAAACACATAAACACTTTTACTGATACCAGAAAGAACAAGATAACATGTCTAAAACATAACATGAATTTTTAGAAGTTTCATTAAGAGATTCAAAGATGGAATTAAACAGTTTGAATGCAATCCTCTTAACACTATTTTCAACAAGGCTTTTTACAGGTCTATTTTTAAAATAATATTTATCAGGATATTTGTGTGGACTATCTTCTCTTTTTTTTAAGAATCTATTTGAGAGAGAGAGAAGGACGAGAGAGAGAGAGAGTACACACGAGGGAGGCAGGTGAAAGAAGAGGCAGAGGGATAAACAGGCTCCTCACTGAGCAGGGAGCCAAAGGTGGGGGCTCAATTCTAGGATCCTAGGAACATTACCTGAGCAGAAGGCAGATACTTAATGACTGAGTCACCCAGATGCCCCATAGAATAGTTTCTTCTTAAACACATTCTAAAAAACCATCTCAGGAATGTCATTTTATTTATTAATTTATTGCCATGTTTGTAGAAATGGGAGGTACAAACGACTTAATGTATCAGATCTGAAAAAGGCTTTGTGATCCAGCTCAGATGCCTTCCTTCTCACAAAGTCTCCTTTATTGTTTCATCCCAATGAATCTTTACAGATTCCAGCCTTGAACTGCACAGTTACAGCTTTATTGCACATATAGAGTCATGGGACGCCTGCGTGGCTCAGCGGTTGGGTGTCTGCCTTCCGCCCAGGGCATGATCCCGGAATCCCGGCATCGAGTTCCACTTCGGGCTTCCTGCTTGGAGCCTGCTTCTCCCTCTGCCTATGTCTCTGCCTCTCTCTCTCTCTCTGTGTCTCTTATGAATAAATAAATAAATAATCTTAAAACAAAAACAAACCCATCAAAACAGAGTCATAATTTCATTTGTACCATATAATGATATAAATAAATATAAGTTCCATATTTCATAACTAGTGTCCCTTTCCTTCATATTCTATCTCCTTGAGGAAGCTTTGTTTTTCACACTAACTTGTACCATTGTTTACTTCCTCAAAACTATGTGGCACTTGATAGTATCATACTTTACATTACCATATTATTAATTTTGTATATTTATTTTTCAGGTGTCCATATTTTATTTATGCACTTCTTTTGAAAGTTAAATGAGGGTAGGTACTAAGACTTACATATTCAATAGAAAGAATATGTAGCTCATTGGCTATTGAGATAAATACTGAAGGGATTATATTTGCTATTACATATACTTTGAGTAAAAATTGTATTGCACTATAAATTATAACTATGCTATTGCTTCAAAACATTTTATCTTCTAGTAAGATTTTTTTTAAAATATTTTATTTATTTATTTATTCATGAGAGACACACAGAAAGAAAGAGAGAGAGGCAGAGACACAGGCAGAGGGAGAAGCAGGCTCCATGCAGGGAGCCTGAGGTGGGACTCCATCCAGGGTCTCCAGAATCAGGCCCTGGACTGAAGGTGGCGCTAAACCACTGAGACACCTGGGATGCCCTTCTACTAAGATATTTTAAAGTTAAGCTGTCAAATTCATAAAATAAATTAGTCTTTCAAATTGTAAAATTTTACTCATGAATAATTATGATAAAATAAGAAAAAATAACCCACAATGGAATCAAAGATTAGGAATAAAATATTTTTAAACTTACAAGAAAAAATGACAAAAAATAAAACATCTAACATGAGGTGATTGGTTAAATTGGGTATTGTCTGTGTGCATGTGATGGGGTGCTCTCAAGTTACTACAGGCTGAGAAGAACATGCAATGAAAATTGGAGAGTTTTTTTCAACTCCCATTAAACAAGAAGAATGAAAAAAAAATTTTAAGTAAGAAGTAGATTGATAACAATCCTCTTTTGCCTAGAATGAGAAATATTTCAGGACAGAGAACTTTCAGTGCTAAACCAAGTTGAGTCCCAGGCAAACTTTCATCACTTTACAAGAGATATGTCTTAAATCTGTGTGTTTGTGTATGTGATTTACTGCATGCATAGGTGCACACTCACAGACACACACACGGGATATTTATATAACCTATACATACACTTAAACATACATATGTTACTGATAGACATAGAGAAAGACAAAGAAATAATAGATGTCTGGGAAAAAAATATGCCAGAATGAATGATCTTTGAACAACATGGGAATTAGGGGTGTTGATCACTATGCAGTTGGAAAGTTGCATGTAATTTTGAATCCCAAAAAACTTAACTACATATAACCTACTGTTAACGAGCAGCTTTACTGATAATGTAAACAGTCAACACATATTTTGTGTGTTTGTATTATATACTGTATTCTTAAAAGAAAATTAGAGAAAATATTAAGAAAATTATGAAAGAAAATACACTTACAGTACTCAACTACATTTATCCCCCCCCAAAAAATCACATATAAGTGGACCTGCACAGTTCAAACCTGTGTTGTTCAAGGGTCAACTGTATGTGTGTGTGCATGCACATGCGTACATACCTATATACATACTTACATAAATAAAATCTCCATTGAAAGGTAGATAATATATGTCAACTTTGTTGTGTAACAACAACCTCAATCTCTCAAAAGCTTATAATAAGAGCCACTTATTTCAGGCTAAAAAAGAGCCAGCTGGAACTTGGCTAAATCTGGCCTGAGTTGGATCCAGACCTCTGTGCAACTCTGTCTATCATGTCTCTCATTCTGGAACTCTAGCTGAAGGAGCAGGTTTGGCCATGGCAGACATCAGGAATGCAAGAGAGTAAGCTTCTGAAAACTTTTTATGATATATTACTTTAATACTCTGAAAAATATATAACTTAACAAAACTGAAGTCCTATTAGCAATATCTTACTTTTGAGCAAATGAAATGACTCTTTATTAAAAATTAAATAGTGTTACACACACCGAGAAGAAGCTATAATACTTTGTGCATTGATGAGCATGTGTGTGTCCATGCCAAGGATGTGGCTGTGTGTTAGTTTTAAGTTCCCTAGTAAAGGAAAGAGAAAGAGGACAGTGTGGGAAAATTTTCATTCACAGTAGAGAGGAAAAGTCACAGGAAGATGCTCTGTTCTCCAGGGACTTGACAGAGACTAGAAAGCAATCATCACTATTATTTTTTTTACTTGAGAATTCTCTGGTGAAAGTATCCAGACCCATTAACATGATTTAAACCTCCTTAGTAGCAGCAAATATCACTGCCTTAAAGATTCATTTCTGCTTTAAAAAGATGGGTTATCCTAATCTTTCCCAAGTAACTCAGCCACTGTGAAGAATATATGGGGGGGGGGGGGCAGAAATCAGTCATAAAAAAATTCTTATGGCACCCAAAGTGCTACTTCTACCCACCCACTCATTTGTAATTGTTAGGCAAACAATAATAAAGAATTTGGCCCCTGACAGAGCATTTTAGCAATTAAACTTCTAATGTGTCAAGCTGCCAGCTGTGGAAATGGGCTTCTTGGCTTCTATTTTTTAGTTACTTATAACAATTTGTTTAATTACTGAACCATAAAACAGACAAAACTCATTAAGAGATTGGGATGCTAGGGCAGTAGTGCAGGTGCACGTTAGCCGTGGCCACCACCCGTGGCAAGTCTTTCCAGCTCACTTTAGCAAAAGCACTTGGGATTTGTTCAGAGCAACAGTGAGTCTGAATAGGCTGCTTATGTGCAAGCTAGAAACTGGGCTGCATCCACCTCACTAGAGCCCCGTCTGCCTTGTTTTGTTTGGTAATACATGGAATACAGAGTCATTTTGAGAAATCCCAAAGAAATTGCCCCTTGTTACCTCCCCAAGAATATGGAAGGATGAATGAAAAGGATAGACAGAATATACATTGGGTCTACTTTGCCATATTTTTACCTATAAAAAAACATTTAGGTTTATTTTCTGGTTTATGCATATATATTCACTCATCAAAGTAAAGTATCAGCTATAGGTCACATAATCATTTCCATGCTGGCTATGCAATCAAAAAATCTTTTTATTTATTTTTTATTTGTTTATTTATTAAAAATACTTTTTAAAACAACCAAATCAAGATTTACATACAACATTTTGCCAAGTAAATATATGTGCATAGGCTCATCTGATTCTAACTGAACCACTGTGAGGTAGGGTAAAGCATGTAATTAGTATTGAACTTATTTCATCAGTGAGGACACAAAAGTTGTTTATAAAGAGGAAAAAAATCACATGTTGCAGAAAATAGGAAATTTTCCTGGGACTTTATTATTTGTCACTGGTTTGTGGTTTAATGAAATACAATGATTTATTTATTTATTATTATTATTTTGATGATAGTCACACACACAGAGAGAAAGAGAGGCAGAGACACAGGCAGAGGGAGAAGCAGGCTCCATGCACCAGGAGCCCGACGTGGGATTCAATCCTTCAATCCCGGGTCTCCAGGATCGCGCCCTGGGCCAAAGGCAGGCGCCAAACCGCTGCGCCACCCAGGGATCCCCAAAATACAATGGTTTAATTGAAAGAGCTCAGGCTTTGCAGGTGGACTTACCTAAGTTTGAAACTCAACTCCATAGTCACTAGATCTAACACATTGGTAAAATTACTTACACTTTATGCTACTCAGATTCTTTGTAGGTCCCTGCAGGGTTTAAGATTATTAAATAAAACCAAAGGTCTAGCACAAAATGCAGTATCTGGTGCCTAAGAGAATTGCTGGAATTCTTAATTTCCTTTATTTTCAGTAAGTTATTTGCCCATTCACTTCTCAATTTATCTGTATCATCACTTGTTCTTAGAAATGCAGAATTTGTATTTTGATTAGGGCCATATCAGACGTGAAAAGTGAATTTTTTTCTTTCATATTGCCAGACACCAGTTTCCCCTTAACACAACTTTTTTCTGTCCAAAGGCTACTGTACATCCTGTATGTCCCGACATATTAGTAAATGTAATGTAATGCAAAGCTGGTGTGTGTGTATGTGTATACATTATATTTATGTATATATAAACATATATATATAAACATATATATAAACATTATATTTATGTATATGTAAACATATATATATTATGTATATATAAACATATATATATTACGTATATATAAACATATATATATTCAATATAATGTGTATATACATAATATATCAATATATATAAATATATACATATATTTAAACTATATACACATATATAGGTATATATGTGTATATATATATATAACTTTTATATAGTTTAAATAATGTTAAGCAATCTTTTATACTTGTATTAACCGGTTTCAAATAAAAGACCCTAAATGTTTTAAAGGCCCTATACACCCCTCTTGAGTATCTCCATACTTAGATCTTCTAGCTCCTGAGGTAACTATTACCCTAAATGGTCACTGATTATCTTTTTGCTATTTTTAAATAACTTTATCATGTGTGTCTTTATCTCTTAACGATATCTTGTTTTATTTTACCTGTTTAAAAAGGTTAAAAATAGGATTATGCATACTCTTTTGAGATTTACATTTTCTCTTGATTTTTTGTATCCAAGTATAGCAATGCATGTATCAATAATTCATTACTTTTCATTGCCATTTTTATATCATATAGGCATACCAAAATATATATTGATGATACATTAAGTATATAATCTCTTAAAATTGTTATTACCTCTCATGAAGCGGTTTAATGTTACTTAAGGATAAATTGTGATATGCTAAAGATATATACCAGAAAACTTAAAGGAACTACCAAAAAATTAGAGGGACAGCAAATAAAGCAACAATGAAATAAAATAGGATCATCAAAAACTCAATAATAAAATTCAATAAAGACTGGAAAAAACATTTCTTATCTGTTAAAAAAAATCAGTAGAAAGATGGTGGACTTTAACCATATAAATAAACAATAAGTGCAAATGCTCTAAAGAACTTAATTAAAAGGCCAAGATTGTCAAATTGGATAAAAAGCAAGAGTCACTGTATGCTGCCTATAAGAAATATACTTAAAAAAAAAATATATATATATATATATATACTTTAAATAAAAAGACAGAAAATGTTAAAAAATAAAAGGATAGAAAAAGTTTTATCATGCTAACATAATCCTAATGAAAGCTGGAGTGGCTGTGCTAACATCAGAAGATTTTAGAACACAGAATATTTCCAAGGGTAAAAAAGTCATCTCACTTCCCTCAAAATAAAAGAAGTAAAAACTTATAAAATGGCAAAGATGAATAAACAAATACACAATTGTATTTTAGCATCTTTTTCTTCATGACCAATAGAACAAGTGCAGAAAATCATCAATAATATAAAAGATATGTACAGTATCATCATACAAACTGACCTACTGGATATGTATGCATCACTCTATTTAATGATAGAAGAATATACATTTTATTCTGGTGCATGTGAAATATTTAAAAGTAAACTATACATAATATTGAGTTATAAAAGGAGTCTCAAATAATTCAGCAGGATTAATATCATATATAGTATGATCTTTGAAGATAATGGAATTAAATAATGACAGAAAGACCTCTGAAAAATATACAAATATTTGGAAACTAAATAAACCACTGCTAAGTAACTAACAGGAAAAAAAAGAAACTAATGAGAATTAGGATATCATTTGTAAAGAAGAAATTAATGAGAATTAGGATATCATTTGTTTTTAATGAAAGTGAAAATACAACATGTATTTGTGCAATTCTGTGAAAGAAGCAATTAGAGATGAAATTAAAACAAAATGCTTACATTAAAAATGAAAAGTTTCAAATCAATTACTCCTATTTCCATTTTTAAAAACTATAAATAGAAGGGAAATTAAACCCCCCAAAAGAAGAAGAATATAAACAATAAATATCAATATAGAAATCAACAAAACAAAAAACAGGAAAAAATCAATAAATTCAAGAGCTAGTTTTTTAATATATCTATCAGATTGTTAAACTTTAGCAGGAGGGATAAGATAAAATAATAGAAGGATGCCTGGGTGCTCAGTTGATTAAGCATCTGCCTTCAGCTCAGCTCATGATCTCAGAGTCCTGGGATTGAGCCCTCTATCAGGCTCCCTGCTCAGTGGGGAGTCTGCTTCTGCCTCTCTCCCTGCTCCTGCACACATGCTTTCTCTCTCACACACACACAAATAAATAAATAAAATATTTTTTTAAGAAGGAAAAGAAACAATAATAGAGAAGACCTAAAATATCTGTATCAATTATAGGTAACTGATTACAGATTTTAAAGGTATAATAATATTATGATCTACTTTATGAAACTATTTGGCAATTTCAATGAAAGGAGGAAATTGCTTG
The DNA here is from genome assembly GCF_048418805.1 of Vulpes vulpes. Classification (NCBI taxonomy): domain Eukaryota; kingdom Metazoa; phylum Chordata; class Mammalia; order Carnivora; family Canidae; genus Vulpes; species Vulpes vulpes. Next base: position 90,014,565 of record NC_132786.1, read on the forward strand.
AAAGATAAAAACTGACAAATTTTGCTGAATTAGAATATTAAAATTGTCAATATTTATTTTAAAAGTTGAGTTTGTATTTTAATCCACTCACAAAATACAAAACAAAACACAAAACAAAAAAGCAGTTCAAGGTCAAATGGTTTCATAAGTAAATTCTTCTAAACATTTAAAGAAGAAATAATACCAAAACATACTAAGGGAAAAACCTCATTTTATGAGGTCAGTAAAATCCTATTATCAAAGTCATCACAAATAAAGAAACAAAGTGCAACATCCCCCATGAATTTAAGAGGCAAAAATTCTAAACGAAAGTTTACCAAAGTGAATCCCACAATGTGTAAGTAGAGTGACCATTACTGTCTGGAGTTTATTTTAGGAATTCAGGGTTCTCTTAACATTTGAAATTGAATCAGTGAAATTGACTATATAACAAACTAAAAGAAAAGCCATATGATCATCTTATTTGACATATGAAAAATTCATTAACAGCATTCAGTTCTAATTTATTTTATTTTTTTAAAGATTATTTATTTGTTAGAGACACAGAGAATGAGAGAGAGAGAGAGAGAGAGACAGCGGCAGAGACACAGGCAGAGGAAGAAGCAGGCTCAATACAGACAGCCTGACGTGGGACTCGATCCCAGATCTCCAGGATGAAGCCCTGCACTGAAGGTGGCACTAAATCGCTGAGCTACCAGGGCTGCCCTCCAGTTCTAATTAAAACAAAAACAAAACAAAAAACCAAACCTCTTAGCAAATAGGAGAGGTTTTTCTAATAATGTATAACATAATTTCTTGTTGAATATTTGATATCATGTGAGAACAGTAGAAACTGAGATAATTTGTGTTTATGTCTGGAAATGAGCCTGGTTCTTCTTTTGCCAGAATGTTAGTTTGAAGCATTGAGACATCTGGTCAGGAATTGAGCTGAGTTTGGGCTTTATTGCTGCTTTTGTCACCTTAAATGCACAACAATATTCAAATTGTTCACATGACTCCTTGTGCTTAAGGTAGGAGCTAAGCTACCAGATAATTTTTCTCCATGTTTCTGCTCCAGCCTCAGCTATCAGCCATCCTAGCACACCCACGACATGGAGGGTCTCTTCCCAGAGGGAAGGGCTCTTGCTCCTTCCCCAGGGAAGAATGTGATCTCTTTCTAGCCTGCTGGTGACAGAAGCAATTCTCTTTTGCTCTGGTCCAGGATCAGTCTCAGTGAGGTCCCATATACCTGGGGTTTATCAATGGGGCTTTCTCAGGATTCCTGTATCATCTCCTCATGAAAGCTCAACTCTATATTATGGCCATAGTGGATCTTGTGTGGGAGAGATTCGCCTTCTATGGTACTAAGGACTCTGAATCTATTGATACAGGAAGGATGTTGTGGAGAACTCTTTGCTGACATATTCCCACAGGAATAGTGGGTGGTCTACTTGTGCCCTGACAGTGATAGAACTTCCCACTCTTCCCCATATATCTTAAAACTTTTTAGTGTTAATGAAGATCCAGGCAAGAGAGATGGAGCTTCCTGGTTTTCAAATAATGGTAGACTTCCTCTTTGCCTGTACCACCCATGAGAGGTTTTCTCCCGTCTCTCAGATATGCACAACTCTTTTTGTGAGAATTCAGGGGAAATCCATGGAAAACAGCCTCTACAAGAGTGAAAATTCCCTTCTGTTTGAGGCACCTATGTTGAGCTAACCCACATCATTCTCCAACAGTGTGATAAAATTCGAATTTCCTCTTATCTGCTGGAGCTGCATATTCTTTCCATGTATTCCCTCTCCTGCTTGGATTTCTCTGTTCTGGGATTTAACCTCAACCCTTTGATGGAATAAAAAATTTTAATTTTGTAGTTTATACAATTTAGTCTCCTGTTTAGAGTGGAAGTGATGCTCTTTTCTAGCTTTATATAAACTAGGTGAGAGTTTCCATCATATTATTTGTTTCGTTAAATATATCAAGGAACGTCCTGTTGATTTAGCATGTATATGTTATTTTGTAGGTTTCTTTCTACAGGTAGATTCTTTTATTTTTTCCCCAGATAATTTTTATTCACAGTGGTTTTATTTCCTTAGGGCTTTTTTATTTAATTGTAAGTTAATATTATTTGGAACAGATTCTGTGGAACTATTTAAATATTTGTGGTTTTGCATTTTAATTGCATTCCTTCTAAGATAATTTGAATTGCTTCTAACAGGTACATTTTTAATTAATAAATTGTTAATTAAAGGAATACTAATTAGCTTTTTCTTATTGACAAATCACAACCTAAGAATCAACCAGGATTAATAGCTAAGCTGCAATTTGTGGGGTGCTTGGGGGACATAGTCGATTGGGCTATGATTCTGGCTGAGGTAATGATCTCAGTGTTGTGGGACGGAGCCCCACAAAGGGCTCTGCACAGAGTCTGCTTGGGATTTTCTCTCTCCCTCTCCCTCTGCTCCTCCCTCCTGTGCCCCCGCATGCGCGCTCTCTCTCTCTCTCTCAAATAAATAAATAAATCTCTTAAAAAATTAAAAAATAAAATATGACTTGAACTTTTTCTTGACATGAATTAACACACACACACACACACACACACACACACACACACCCCTATCCAAAGGTAAATGAAACTTTCATCTTGTTAAGTTTGCTTAGACCTTCAAATATCAAGCTTGAAGATATTAGAAAAAAATAAAGTAAAATAAAATGCTGTGTTTAGTGAGTCTTTTCCTTAAGCAAGGCATAAAAATATTATATAAACTTAACTTGTTGCATAATAAAAATGATTGACAATTAAGCTAAGGATCCAAACCTTAAAACAAGACATTTAAGAAACTGATTAAATTAGTGAATATAACCAAGGGGAAAACTATTAAATGGCAGAGTGTTACCTTTGCATGATTTATTTTAGTGTGGTGGTAGATATCTGCCAAGTAAATTGCCTATTATTCCTTGAAGCTTTTGTCCCCCCCACCCCCTGTCAAATTCTGCATTTGTAATTAATGAAAAACACTTTCTGTCCTTACTCAGTCATGCCTTCATTGGCTAAGAGTGGGCTTGACTACTTTTATGCATGGATGTATACAGATGCATTTTGGCTTTCATTTCTTTGATGTTTGCCATTTTATATAAATGTTAGACCATACCAGCAATTATTCTAAACTGAAAAGAGAAAAAGATTCTGCTACTTTATTGTTAATGATGTTCTTAGTAAACCAAAAAAAAAAAAAAAAACCTAATAGTAGGAGTGTTTATATGGCTATTTCACACCTCTTTTACTGTAATGCTTGGTTTATTCTTAGATAAATACTATCATTTGGGATCATTTCAAAATATAATTAAGAACTTTGATGAAGGTTGATCTAGTGTCCTAAACTATTCCTGAGTGTCTCATTTCCTGAGTTAGAACACAGTAATGGAAGAATAGAGCACATGTATATTAAAGAACAGCAGTGAAAATAAACACAAAACAAAGAAAAATAACTGACCTTTATTCAGCAAAAATAAGTTGAATTCAAATACCAAAAATGGTGCATTAACAGGACCTAGAAATATAATTATATTGACTGGCCTACAACCTTAATTTAATTAAATTTTTGAAAGAGCAGTGTGGTGGACAGATTCTGTATCTAGTGATATGGCAGGGGATTTAATGACATGATTGGGCAAACAAACAAACTGATTAATGAAATCTAATGGATTATATTTCTCAGATCAAAATTAGTTCCAAAAGACAGAAGCAAGAAAAGCAAGCTAAAGTTTTGGTATAAAGGGATAGTGTGGTGCCACCTGCTTAAAGTAATTTATCCTTGATAATACAAATATATTCCCTGCACATATTTTTAATATTTTAATGTTAATTTTAAATATTTTTAATGTTGTGTATGTCAGTACTTTAGACCAAAGGCATTAAACCACAAACACTAAACTAGTGACAATGTTTGGGCAATGTAGGTGCTTTCTTGTACTTGGATATAATCCAAACGTCATTTGTCAGACCACATTTCTTGATTTGTGATTTGGGAAATACAATCATCATAGCCATGTAAATTACATGCATTTTCTCTGCTTACATAATATGATAAAAATCATTTAACACCAAAATAATTCTGAATGTAGTTTGAGCATCATTTTGATCGTACTAAAAAATCTTTTGAGATCACAGCATCATTCTGAGGAAATTGGCTCTCATAATACATTTGCACAATAGGGCTGGCCAGTTGATAGAAAATTCTAATTGATAGAAAAACAAGTAAACAAGGTGAAACTTTATCTGATACATATAATGGCTGGAGAGTTAAACGGTGCACATCAAAAACTAATTCATGTTTATTCAGAAAATGGAAAATTGTTTCTTCAGCACAAACCAATACAATTCTCAGTTTTAGAAGAAGAAGCAACTTATGGAAATTATGCCAGTGGATCCAGTGTATTTATTGAACTTAGTGGAGTGTGAACAAAAAGTAATTTTGTTTGCTCTCACATTTATTCTCTTTGAACACACTCTGCAGGCTTGTTCTTTCCTACTCCTGGATAAAATCTTGCGGAGATTCCATAGCTTTCTTTATGATTTACAGGTATTAACAAGTACCTGCACTTTTTCAGGTATTAAAAAGTCCGATCTAATTTAAAATATACTTCTTCTTGTCATTCAAAACTTCTCCACTCTCTTCACCCCTCTTTACTGCCAAGCCCACCATGTCTGTAGTAGATCCCACCTCAGGCCTGAAGCTGGCAGTGGGAAAGGGTAGGTGAAGATCAATTTGCTGCTCTATCCCAGCTACACATATCCTTCTCTTGTAGCCATTGCAGTTTTTTCAGGACTGAGTCTTAGGAGAAGGACAAAGGAGGGTTAGCTTTGAAAAGTCAAACCTTACATGGCTTATGAGACTCTAAAGTAGTGTTAGTAACCTCCTTGACAGAATGTCCAGTTACTGTCTCTTTCGCTCATAAGGTGTTCCTCCCTCCTATGCTGCACTCTACCCCTCTTCTTTCCTGCATTTTTAGAAATCACCAACAGAATAACAGGATAGCCCATCCCATCAGGAGGTTCCTAGTTTCAGATGAAGTCTCGTCCAAGTATGGTTTATCACTACCCTGTCAGCTGCTTGCTAGTGGGGATCCACCATCATTTAAAATCACTTTGTTCTGATGCACCTCTATGCATTAATACACTATATTGCAAATTAGAAAGGGACACAAGTTCTCCAAACTGACAAGGTTCTGCTGGTATAATGGTTACAGGCTAGATTTCAAACCCCAACTTGAACCTCTGTGCAGGTCACCAACCATAGCACCAGAAACCATGACCATGATTCTGTCTTTCCAAGGTGTTTAGAATGAGCTGTACTAATATATACTGAAAGGCATGAGCTTTATATCCACTGATTTTAGGATAGAAACTACTGGCTATACAGTTTTATAGTGCACTGCTTACTGTATATTACAAAGAGGTGTTGTTCAGGGGGATCCCTGGGTGGCACAGCAGTTTGGTGCCTGCCTTTGGTCCAGGGCGTGATCCTGGAGACCCGGGATCAAGTCCCACGTCGGGCTCCCAGTGCATGGAGCCTGCTTCTCCCTCTGCCTGGATCTCTGCCTTTCTCTCTCTCTCTCTGTGACTATCATAAATAAATAAAAATTAAAAAAAACAAAAAACAAAGAGGTGTTGTTCATAACCAAAAACAAAATGGGAGCCAAACTGTAATTAGAATGTGGACTTTCATGCTATTATCATCTCACAGTATAACACAATTAAATGCATTCTGGAAGCTAAATGTTATAATTATAAAAAGTGTTTTAGTATTCTTGGTACCTTGACATATTAAAGGCATGATATATCACTTCCCAGCTGATCAAAGAGAAATTTATTGAATGCCAACTCTAAGCATCATCCAAAGCTAGGCACTAGAGGATCATTGTGTTAGAAGTTTGGCCAAGGTTACACGGCAGAGAGGGAAAGCTTCAATATATTTCACTGAAATGTACATTGCATGCTAAAAACACAAAAAGAAAAAAATCTTTGAAATCTTTATCAGCAACACTAAATTTAACATGCCTGCATGAGAAAATCATCTTTATAATCAAAGGCAAGGTGTATTTTTCTTTTCCTCTAATAATTATATATCATTTTAATGTACAAAGTTCCAACTAAATGTGCATTAAGTAGCACACTTTAATTATTTCAATATGCATTCACAAAAGCATGTGCTTGAAGATGCTAGCACATATGAAAGCTCATTCAGTAGAAACTATTTTTAGAATAACGTAACTAATTGAATTTTGTAGTGTAGCCGGTAACATGATTTTCAGAGTGTGTGGTATTTGCAAAGAAAGTGCTTTATTATCCATAACACTGAGAGAGATCAGCTCAAAGAAGACAAATCTTCATCCATCAAAGTATTCTCTTTATAATGCCTAATGGAGAATAGATATGCTCTAATGCTTTTGATATAAATATTTTGAATGACATTTCCTTCTAGCTTTCTCTTTGTACCTAATATGTAAGTTAGTGCTTACAGTGATCAGACCATGCTTGAAGTCAAATATTTGGTTGTTTTTATCAGGTGCGAATTGGGAGTGATTAGATAAAAGCCTATACTAGTTCTTGTATGCCATAGTTTAAGAAGTAAATAATAAATTGTATCAGATGAAAAAACTATTGTCCATGGAGGCAGGAAATGAGGAGGTAAATTTAAGACATGCACACATATGTTACATTCAATTGCAAAACTTGTATATAGATTCAATATTATCAAGAAATAGCTTTTTTGAACTATTTTTTATTGTTCTTTGAAGTAACAGAAACAAGAAACTCAAATTCAACTCAGATGATGCTAAACTAAACAGAAACTTCAAGGGATGTTATTCTCTATCTCTCTCAATCTTCATCATTACTGGATTTTCTCCTTCTCTGCTGGCTCTATCTGTCCTCCATCTTGGGGTAAGAAGGGCACTGAAGAATCTAAGATTGCTGCTCCTTGGACTCAGTGATCCCAGAGAAAAACATGATTCTCTTTCACCCAAAATCCAGATTAAGGTTCTTGGATACGTTTCATGTCCACATCTGTAGCTAGAAAATCAGCATCCCCACAAACATGTGTAATTAGAGAGGCTTTTTTTGAGTATGAATACAGGTTTTCTTATAATAAAAAATGGAAAATAAAGTTGAACAAACACCGAAAGAAAACAAACAGCAGCCATAGCAAAACAAACAAACAAATGAAAAACAAATGTATCCTCAACAAAATTGTTTCCCTTCACAAAGATCTGTAAGAAGGAAAAAAAGAAAGTTACCTACACTCTCCCAAAAACATGTAGGTCAAAAGGTAGAGAAATTATGGGAAATGACAATCAACATATGGCTCTATCACAACTTTTCATACACTAGTCATTCTATAAATGGTTTTGAAAATAAACCCTGGGTCCCTTAAAGCCACAGCATTAGAAAGAGATACGTATGTCTGAGATTCTGAAGAGAGACAGAAATGGTTAAGAGAGGTTGTAGTACCAATTTCACTGCAAAATTTTCATAGAATATCAGGAGACTGGTCCAAAAGCAATGGTAAAGGGATTAAGTCTCCTATTCATAATCACATATTTATATTTGTTTTGAAATCTAGTATTGGGATGCCTGGGTAGCTCAGAGGTTGAGCGTCTGCCTTCAGCTCAGGTCCTGACCCGGTGCTCCTGGGATTGAGTCCCATATGGGGCTCCCTGCGTGGAGCCTGCTTCTCCCTCTGTCTATGTCTCTGCGTCTCTCTCTGTGTCTCTCATGAATAAATAAATATATTTAAAAAAAAAAAAGAAATCTAGTATCAAACAATTTGTGCAATCTGGTTTTGTCTCCTTGAAAATGGTTGCTATATGTATAATTATATTTCTTTTAAGATAAACGTTCAAAGATGACAATTTTAGAAATTTACCTATCAGTCAAATTACATGAAATAATGGATATGCCAGAAAGTGTCATAGAGAACAATGATTTTTACTTATTTTCATTTTCTATATATCAAAGCATATTTAGAAGCACTTACTTGTGGGTAGATTTGAAATTCCAAACTCTGAATTTTTTTGACAAAAACAAGGCTTTTTTTTTGGTATTGCTCACATTTAATGATTTTTTTGTGACAAAAGGGTAAAGTTGGAGAATTTCAAATAGAAATTAACCTAATTGCAAAATAGATATGAAATATACAAAGCTTGGAATAATTTTCCCTACAGGGAAACAACTTTTTAGCATCCACTCATAAATCAAGAACTGCAGTGTTAGCTACATTAAATTCATTTTATAGTCTAGTTTTCAAGAAAATGTGTGCTTGGAATGTATTTGGTAATAATATATCTTCTAACCTGAAATGACATTCAAAGACAAAATTTTTAATATTAAATCTGAGACTCCTTCCAACTTTTGCAGGGCTTCCTTAGTATAAAAACCCGATATATTTTGATTGAATTTGTTTTATAGTCAGCTTATCTTTCCTATTTTTTATTAACAAATTTGCCAGTTTTCATATATTCCATACTTACTATATCTAACAAAACCATAACACATGAGCTGTCACATCAAATCTCGTTCTATGTATAGAAAAATAGACTGTGGGAGACTTCTTTTTCTGTGCTATATAGTCAAAAAAATCAGTTAGTCTTATTTTCCATATCTGAATTATCTTTGAAATACAATTCCAATAAGCCATTGCTATCAACCTCTTCAATCTTAAAATTCCCTTCTATAAGACTAACCAGCCTGTTCCCACTTCCTTTTGGTTCAATGCATAGCTATAGCTCCTTTAACTAGTTTTACTTTTTAAGATTAATATAGACTCATTCAAATGACAAAATAAATATTTATCTGGAATGCAAATTTAATAATGTAATAATCTATCATAGTCATTGCAATCGAGTTACTTTCATTGAATGAACTGTAATGTGGACTTGTTTTTGCCTTTCTTGTTTTTGTTGATGATGGTGATATTTCTTTTTTAAAAATGTACTTTTGGGACACCTGGGTGGCTCAGTGGTTGAGTATCTGCCTTTGGCTCAGGGCATGATCCCATGGTCCCAAGATGGAGTCCCACATCCAGCTCCCTGCATCGAGCCTGCTTCTCCCTCTGGCTTTGTCTCTGCCTCTCTCTCTCTGTGTTTCTCATGAATAAATAAACAAAATCTTTTTTAAAGATTAAAAAAATAAAAATGTACTTTTTATCAAATTGCAGCTTCTCAAGTGTTACAATGACATCTTCTTAAAGTGAGTACCATTACATCTATTACAAGGCTTGCTATACACAGAGAGTTCAATACTCACTCAAGAAAGCTTATTAGCAAAACTGAAAATATTTCATTTAGGTAGCTACCGTGTAAATACTCCAGATTTATATCATCGGATTTTTGTTGTATCTTACTTTAAAAGAATGAATTCAGAAGCTAATTCCCATTATTATTTTTCATTTCTTACAGTGTAAATATATGAAAACTACACATTTTCAGAAATAAGAGTTATCTTGTACTGGAATACAACATTTGTTTTCTCACATGTTGACCTTGTTGAGAATATGTAGATGTTTGTTTCTAACTTCTTAAGACAAATGCCATCAAAATCAAATCTAATATCCTATATATCACCTCGTAATAAAGTACACTACAGCAAAACAATGATTGAATATATATAGATTTAAATTTTAAAATATTGGATAATAATCTCACATAGCAGATGAGGGGGGAATAACAAGATTACCTGAGGGGCATCTGGGTGGCTCAGTTGGTTAAGCACCAGACTCTTGATTTCAGCTCAGGTCATGATATCAGGGTCCTGAGACTGAGCTCCACATGGGACTCCATGCTGGTTGTGGAGTCTGCTTAAGACTCTCTCTTTCCTTCTCTCTCTGATCCTCCCTCTCTAAGAAAAAGAAAACAACACCACAGTGGAGAAAGTGGGTAGGATAAGGACCCACTTTCCTATCCCTTAATGAGATTAAGCAGCAAGAAGTAGAATTAAATCAAGCAGCCAGAATAAGTGTTTTGGTTGTTTCTCAGTCTTCTGGGGTAGAAGGAAGAAGACCTATTATCATGACAGTAGTCAGGAAACCTTACCTTCCCATCTGAAAGGCAGTAGGGCTGTGGCTGCTGAGTCAAGTGGTGTTTAATGATGAAGTTAATGGTATCGGCAACAAAGACTTCTATAATATAGAACATTGGATGAATTAGAAACATTGGAAATTCATTTGCTTGAAGCCGGTAATGTGATGCTGAAAACCAAAAATAAATTAGTAAAGCCTTGCTTACTAGTGCAACTGATTTCTCTTTTTCACACATCTTCTTGTCTTTGTTTTACCTTTGGTTCGTTTATTTTCAGATTCCACATTAAATATGAACTCATAAAAAACAAAAAATAAAAATATTGGATGTGTTAATCCTTGAGAAAAAGGGAAGAATTCAGATTTATTCCTATGCTCTAGCTCTTTTTTTTTATACATTATCCCGTAGCATACTGTACATAAGAATACAAACTTCTATTTTATAGTTTGTATGTATCTTCCACTTATTAGAAATCTGGGTTTGAGTTGTCATGTTTCCAATTGTAAAATATATATATATATATGTATTTTTTTTTTAACCACATAACACTGTTTCCATTTCAGTATCACCTGAACTGGGATAGGGGTGAGGATACTTAAAATCCATCACGTTAAGATAATGTAAATGTTGATTTATTAGAAATGAAAAAGTAATAATAGGCAGTAAAAGTCATGATAATTATTTTTGAACAAATTAGAGAATTGTTGCTAAAGGGGTCATAACTCTTCCCTTACTTTTTCCTTCACTTACAGAGATATTTTAAATGAGAATACTCACACAGAATTTGTAATGCATTTGAAATGACAAAAAAAAAAAAAAAGGCAGGCTGGTATTTACTTCTTTTAAGCAAGTTGCTGAATTATTTTTTTAATTTTCTCTGGCTTTTGTTACAGTTCCTATCAATAGTGTACCAGGCATGTTTTCATGTAGAGAATAAGTTTTTAGCGCTTCCTCCTCTATAGAACAAAGTTATTTTTAGTTATGATCATACAATGAAATGAATCACAATGGACAGAAAAGAAACACAATAAAACTTCTTATATTTATATACTTTATATATAATCATGTCAATAACAATAAATTAAATATTACTGTATAAAAAAGGAAAATTAATATATTAATAATTTAATTTTAATACCATAATTCTGTTTTTCCCCTCAAAAGAAAATTATACTTAAATTTTAGTCTGCCACAGTATGAGTAGTAACATTCAACATTTAACATTTCTGTTTAAGAGCCGTAATTTCTGGCAAAAAAAAAAATTTGTCAAAGACTTTGTCAAAATGGAAAGCTTTCAATAATCATTTTAACCAAATTTGTCAACCTGTCTTAGTACTTAATTGAGAATATTTTTATCTACTTGAATTTCAAAAATGCTTTTCCTGATGCAACAGATATACAAATAGTTAGAAAAAAATTTAATATAAGGATAACTTAGAGAAAGAATTTCTCAACAAATTCCAGGAAATTTAACACAGACGTTTCCAATGATCTAGATGATAATAGAATTGAAGCAATTCAAGTTCTAGTTCCACACAATCATTAACTATCTTTGTTTATTCCAAATGTAATATCTAGGGGATCCCTGGGTGGCGCAGCAGTTTGGCGCCTGCCTTTGACCCAGGGCGTGATCCTGGAGACCCGGGATCGAATCCCACGTCGGGCTCCCGGTGCATGGAGCCTGCTTCTCCCTCTGCCTGTGTCTCTGCCTCTCTCTCTCTCTCTCTCTCTCTCTCTCTCTCTGTGACTATCATAAAAAAAAAAAATGTAATGTCTAAATGTAAGAATATAGAGTATGACAAGACCTGAAAACGAAGAATCTACCCACCAAAAAGCTCAAGCATTTTTGGAACATTATGAACTTCCCCTGAGTGTTATAGTTGACTGTATCACTAGGATTTCTTCAAATTAACTTCCTCAATAGGATGTAGTGTTAAAATGCTAACACTTAAAATATAGCTTAAAAGTACATTATTATAATTCAAATATAACTCAGTAGCCATTTAGAAGCTGTAGGAACAAAAGAATGTTTTAAGGACGAATAGTATACCTCTGATTGTTTAGAATCATGTAAATTATAAAAAAACAAATTGACATTTAGTCAGTTTTATTGTTTTTCAAATCTTAAGAGACTTCCCATAACACAGCCTATTTCAGACACATTACTGGACTTAATGAATTCATAGTGTGATGTCACTGTAACACTCAAGAGTTTGATTTCATTCTAACACTCAAGAAGGAATTTAAAACAATAGAAAAATTAGAATCTGGGAAGAGCTTCAAGGAGGATGATTAAGGAAACTCACACATATGTTTTTATCTTTTGTATTAGAGGCTAACAACTTTCAAAATATGTAAGAAAAATTTAAATACATAAAAATAATTTGTGGTATAAAGATCAACTAAACATAGTGTTACAACTTTTTCTAACCACTTCTTTTCTCAATATCAAGCTGATTTAGGTGGCTAATGATAAAAATTGAACTCACTTTTAAAACTTATTTACTTGAATGACTGCCATTTTTTCCCCTAATAGACACTAAAAGCTGCCATTATTTGTCTAAAACTAAGATCCAAGACTACTCACATAGCTGAATTCCTTGACACATGTAGATGGAATTCCTTGACACAATGCAATCTGGACCATTTAAACTTGGTTTTGAAAATGTAAGCAATGTGAAACATCCTCTGATTGCAAAGGTTGCTAAATTAATTCCAAATACTTTCTATATATATTGTCCCTGAGAAGCAACTGATACAGACTTAGTTTATTGCATTCTGAGTCTGGGAACACGGCCTTTATAAGCACTATCATCAATGAATTTGAAATGACTCCAAAGTTCAAACATCAGTGAAGCATCACATCGTCTGTTCAAATCAGATGACCGTTGGGCTAGGCAAATGTCATTTATATTTCAGAAGACATCCATGTTATAATCAAAAATGAATTAGCAGACATGGAAACTTCAAGCACCATTTGTCATCTGGAACTCATGTGCATTAATATGCCTCATATCTGTGACTCTGAGAAAAGCTAAGTCAACTCCAAAATTACCATAACATTCAAAACTAAACAGTAATGCATTTTAAAGTGAATGTATTGGAAATTGAATGCCAACTGAAAATAAATGATGATACCATTTAAAATTACATTACAAAAGGCTTTTTCCTTGTCCTTTACCCTATTGTCATCCTTAGTTAGCATAGCTGTCACATTTCCACCACTCATATCCCATAACAAAAATGGGTTAGAATATAAAATAAAACAGAACACACACCTAATTCTACTTAAGTGAACACTTGATAAATAAACTTGGTTTCTTAAGAAGGAAAAATTCAATGTTTTTCTATTAGTTGACTTGAATCTTCTACACAGGACTCCTTTAGTAACCTATCTTGTTTTGTTTTTTATTATAAATACTTCCATTGTACAATTTCCCCTAAGTATATTTGCCTTTCAATAAAAAAAAGGCAGAAGAAAACTAGCCATTAATGTTTTAAAATGTTTAATATACCAAGAGGGAACATATATTATACGGTAAAAATGAAATTATGAAGTATTTATTTTTTATCCTTTTTAATAAGCTTGAAAAAAATGAACACATAAAACTGAATTATGTGTTAAGCCTAAAAGAAATACAAATCAAACAAAAGACAGCTTCAATGTGTTTTGCCAATATATTATTCTCTTTGTATACAGATGTGTGTGCATGTACTATTACACAGAAAACACTGCCAGAATACAGGAATCATTCTAATTATGCTAGGAGGAAAATTGTAAAAGCAAAAAACATAAATCCTCAAGATCAAATCCTATTAACTAAAACTAACTTACAGAATTCCACAATTTTTTTTATGAATTAAAGGAATAATACTCAAACTTCCAAAGACAGTAAACCTTTCCCCATCTCAAAACATTTTATTATGGCTCTTTGGTCATGGTACAGTATTATAGTTACTTAATATGTATACAAATATAATTATGTATAATTAATATAATATACATTTATATTTAATACATGATATATGCATTATAATTAACACATTTAATGTATTTAATACACATAATTATATATGTGTATACACATGATATGTAAATGAATATAATGTAGCTACATTATGTGTTCCTTGAGGGCAATAGTCATATCTTGTTTCACTTTATTTCCCTTCTACCCTAAGCATACGTCCTAAAATAGTGCACATACTCAACATCTGTTTATTACATGACTGAAATCTTCCAGATGAATTAATCCCAAGCTATAGCAGATGGCTCTTAAATCATAATAGCTACCATTTAGAGAACACGTTCTCTGTGTCAGGCACCGTACTAGATATTTTACATATATGCTTTTCCATTCTCAAGCACCCTGTCATCAGAGCATCATTATGCCCTGTTTATATAACAATAGCTACAACAATATTTAGAAGAGTGTGTTAGGATTTTATATATGTAATTTAATCCTTAACATGACATTATGAACTCACTAGGGTTATCCACAATTTAGGATAATGAAACAAGCATTCAGATTCAAGCATCTTTCTCAGAATCAGATAGGTATTGTTAGCTCAAGGAAATCCCAGCTAAACAAACAGAATCCCAGTTTATTTTGAAATTATGATTAGAGTCTATGTTCTTTCTATTATACTTTGCCACATCTCTTATGATTATATAGTTAGTACACAAGGCAGAATTAGGTGCCCTTTCTACCCAGAATGAGATTTGCACTGATTTACATTTATGCATGTGTGTGTGAACGCACCTTCAGTGGATGAGATCAACCTTTTTTTTTTCTAAGATTTTATTTATTTATTCATGAGAGACACAGAGAGAAAGAGGCAGAGACATAGGCAGAGGGAGAAGCAGGCTCCATGTAGGGAGCCCCACGTGGGACTCGATTCCCGGGTCTCCAGGATCACGCCCTGGGCCTCAGGCAGGAGCCAAACCGCTGAGTCACCCAGGGATCCCGAGATTAACCATTGACAGTAAAGAAAGAGGGCAGCCCAGGTGGCTCAGGAGTTTAGCGCCGCCTTGAGCTCAGGGCCTGATCCTGGAGATCAGGAATCTAGTCCCCAAGTCAGGCTCCCTGCGTGGAGCCTGCTTCTCCCTCTGCCTGTGTCTCTGCCCCTGTGTGTGTGTGTCTCATGAAAAATCTTAAAAAAAAAAAAAGGGAAGAAAGAAATTATCAGTAAGTTCGTGACTGAAGAACTGGCAATATCTAAGTCCAGTCAAAACGTATAGGTTGTAGTCCTTGTGTCTGTACCTAAAATGGAAATCTAAAAAAAAAAAAAAAAAAAATTGTATAGTATAACATGTTTTGAGAAAAGCAGGCAAAAAAAAAAAAAAAAGTCCAAGAAACAAGTGATCTGCCTAAAATACAAAAATTGAAAGTCTCAAGTTATAAAAATACATATAAAGGAAAAGTAACCTCAGATGGTTATTTTAAATATCTGATTATAGTGTAAGTCAGTAAAAAAAATTAAACAGACTTTTGAGTCAACTAGTTTTTAAATTTTTTAAAATTTTTTAAAAAAAATATTTATTTATTCATGAGAGAGAGAGAGAGAGGCAGAGGGAGAAGCAAGCCCCCTGCAGAGAGCCTAAGGTGGGGGGCTTGTCCCAGGATCTCCTCACCCCTATCACCACCTGAGCCAAAGGCAGAATCTCAGCCACTGAGCCACTCAGGTGCCCCCTGGGTGCTAACTAATTCTAGTTAGCTAGAATTGATTGAGGTCTAAACTCTGCCCCTACTTGGTGAACTTGGCTAGCTATTGAACATAATAAGATTCAAATTCGTCATCTCGAAAATGCAGAAAATAATACACACCTTACATGGCTATGCTAAGAATTAAATGTGCTTGTTCAAAACACCAAAGATTTACGTTATTTTGGAATAGAAGAAAAATGGAAAGGAACTTCTCAACTTCCCACTGGAAAGAAAAATAGTAAATCCACAAAAAATGAAAGTCTTGGACTTTCAGAAGTTTTATTATTATTGTGAAATCATTGTGTGGCAGCATAAAAATAGCAAAATTTTCATCTAGCTAGAAAAAAACAATTTTCTCAAATGAGCAGTAGTGGAGCTTATTTATTTTTTAAGTCTAAATGAGTTTCTGTGTGGAGGTATGATTATGGAGATATTAGCATATGGTAGTAGTCATTTTACAATATATAACTGTGTCAAATTGACATGTACATTTAAACTTACACACAATATTATAGTTAATACTTCTCAATAAGGCTGGAAAAATGTTTTTTAAAAAATTAGTAGAGTTTTGATGAGGTAGATGCAAACTTTCCAGAATTTCTATTGATTACTATCAGTGTAGGTATTTTAAAATATATTATTTGTGAACATAATGGCATTATCAATTTGGTAAAGAACTAATTTCAAAGGTATTATGTTGATGAAAATAAAAATGTAATGAATGTGTTTTCATTAAGTTCACATTATCATTTGACAGAAATGTAGCTGATATGTCACATAAATTATTTTCATTAACTCTAGCAACTTGAATAAAGTTAGCAATTTTTAAACAGTTGTATCTATTGCAAGTATTAATCATTCATTTATTGATTTAGCTAATATTTATTACCTGCATACTGTAATATATTTATATATGTAAACACACACACATATATACACACGTATACTTATAGCTACTTATAACCAAAATAGATAAAAATCCCATAATAATCTATATTCATATCATACTTATATAAACTTCAACTAGGTTTTTTAAGATTTTAACTCAAACATTACTACAAAAAGTTTGATTTTCAATTAGTTACTTTGATCCATATCTCAATGACAAGGATGTTTAGCATCTTTTACATGTCTTAAAATAAAGGAACAGATACTGTCCTAGTATCATGTCATGTCCTTCCACTTGTATTTTAAGGAGTAAAATTACGTGTTTACGATCACAGCAAAAATATTCGAGATGAAGTTTATTTTTTTCAATCAATGATGCCACTTACATATAGCAACAGTATTTGTTTCAGGTTTTTTTTTTTTTTACACAATTAGTGACATTATTATTTATGATCAGGCATTTTACACTTCAGAGTGCATGACATGTCTGAGAGTAATAGGGTTCCTGCTTTGAGGGGATTCTAATTCATCATCCCTTAATTGCCTGCTTGGAGCAAAGTCAAACCAATTCCCTTCTTGCCTGACCAAAGTAGCATTCCTTTTGGCCTTGAACACCTGACTCTCACTTCTCTTTATGACAAAACTCATGTCAGTTTGAAAACACTGACCAACAAAGATGGTGAAAGTATAAAATATGTTGAAATGATTCTTATTCATGTCATTGTTATCACCCTGCTTTCAGGGTTTGTAAAGCTTACAAAATAAGACTGCATAGTGTCCTCAGACATCCTTAAATTCTTGCCTGCCATACTCGGAATAGGATTTATTTGGGCTTCAATCTTATTTGCTAATGAAAAGTAGAATTAGAACTTAGAAAAAAGAATTTTTATATTATGAAATTTCACAAGTTTCAACTCTGTCACCCTGTGAGCATTGATCCAATATCTTTGGTTTTTATGCCTCAAAAAATATATATAACTTTTTAATTTGTTTGCTGCTTATGGGGTGATTAAAAGGGAGTTTTGGTAGTTCTGAAATGTTTCATTTTTTACCAAAAATTTTAATTGAGGAGAGCATAAATAAAATAATTAAAGATTTTTTTTTCCTAGAAAAGTATAAAAGAAGTTCAAAAAATTGTTTCTTTACCTTCCTGGACTATAGCCCTGATAAAGAAGCAAGGGTCTTCATTAAATCTTCCAAGATTTGGGATGCCTGGGTGGCTCAGGGTTGAGTGCCTGTCCTCAGCTGGGGTCATGATCCTGGAGTCCTGGGATGGAGTCCCACATCGGGCTTCCTGCATGGAGCCTGCTTCTCTCTCTGCCTCTCTGTCTCTCATGAATAAATACATAAAATATTTTTAAAAACCTCCAAGATTCTTAGAAGCCTTCCAAACTTGTAATATGTCAGTTAGGTCAGTATTTCTAAGGTTAGAAAGACCTCTCTCCTCAGTGCTCCAAATACACTTTGCAAAACATCTCCATTTTTAAAATTCTATATCCCAGGATTCTTTACTCCACTTTTTGCTCCATTGGAAGGCATAAGTTAAGCTTACTCAGGTTACACTATTTTGGATACCATATCTGGATCCTTACATTACACAAGGAATAAGCCATGCACAAAAGTAATTCATTTATTAATGATTGTTAAACTATTATATAGTTCTAATGTTTTTTTTTTTTTTTTTTTTTTTGTACAGGATGGCCACTTGATATCCTCAAAATCATCTGACATAAATAATCACTTGACATTTCTACAACAGACCTGGTTCCTTATTTTGTGTCTCATTCTTCAAGATTTGATATATTGTTGCTCCAATATTACATGGCAATATAACAACTAACGCACAAAAGTGAGCATTTGAAAAGCCAGGGAGCCTGTACCAAATTGGCATATTGACTGCTCATGGGGTCTTGCTGAATTCACTGGCCTTCTCCCCTAGAACAAGGATGGCTCATTAAAACAGAGGTTAACAAACCAAATGAAAGTGTTTGGGTCAAAAATGAGTTGGGCTTATTTATAAGTTGGGCTTATAGTCCATGAGATAAGAATAATTTCTGTATTTAGAAAGGGGAATAAAAAAGGAAAAAATACATAAGAAAGATTTGTGGTGGCTAGAAAGAGTAAAATATTTACTTTGTAGTTTTTGTTTGTTTGTTTACAGAAGAAATTTGCCTAATTTTGTCTTAAAAAAATGACAGTTTCTAAAACTGAAGCAATGGAAGGAATATAGTCATCGTACCAGAACACATCAGCTCTTTAACTGTACAGAAGACATTTAGCCAGGAAAAAATCTTCCTTCTTGATGTTACAAAAACCAACAAGAACTAATTTAATATTATAAACAAACAAGAACAAAAACCACTGACAGAAGCATATTATCTTTTTTGATACTTAATTATGAAATACATTTATTAAAATGTCTTCCTGATATTCATTGATTTAAAAAAACCACTGGGGCTGAACATTCTTTATTTTTACAGAGCTTACTTCATGCCAAATAGGTATGAATGAATCACCTGTTTATTACCCCTAAATAAATCAATGCATGTTTTAATTATGCTTGCAAAGTTTGCCTAATGATAAATTTCTTGCTAGTAGGAATAATTTTATTGATACACCACATAAGTTTATATTTTAATATACAGCTAGGTTATCTTTAGTAACAGACTGCCAGGATAACAAACTGGTAGTAGTCCTATGAAACAGGTACAACTTGTAAATTGCAGTAAATCAGTGATATTGACAAAGTAATGTTTAAATAAAATAAAATTCAAAGATTAATTATAATACTGCATTGATATAGTAGTCCAGTAGTTCCCAACCATTAAAAAAGTTTTATTTCATTTAAATAAAAATAATATTTCTAACTCATGACTAATGGAATGTATATTGTCATTTGGAATAGTTCATTATCTACCAAATCTTGGAAAGGTGATGCAGGAAATGTGTCTATAACAGATGTTGAGGGCTACTAGTCCACAGACAAGACCCAACATCACTGAGTATCATTGTTTGGGCCTTTTTAACAGCATCCTGTCACATGCCTATTGGTATCATCTTGCTAATAATTGAGTACCAGTGGTGTTCCAGGAGACCTCACATTTCTTCACATACCACAATCTTAGTAAATCATAATAACTGTATAATCTAGGTATTCATGAAAGAGATTATGCAGATCAGGAGTCAACATATCTTTTTTTCTATAAAAGTTCAGATAGTATTTTCTGTTTTGTAGACCATACCACCTATATCACTACAACTCAGCTCAACTGCATATAAACTAATGGGTATTTCTGAGTTACAGTGAAACTTTATTTATGAAACAGGCAACAGGCTGGATTTGGCCCCAAGGCTCTAACATGCTAAACCCTGATATGGATCATAGGGCTGGATCTGACTAATTCCAAAGTTTATAACTATAGATGCACAAAAACCACCTAAGGTTGATACTCTTATTTTCTTAGTTATCAAATGAAATTAAATTACATCCATAAAATCCCCCACATACACATGTAACTTTAAATTCATGAAATTACATACACTCCGTTTGTTCCTCACTTCAGCAGAATGGATTTAGTACCATCCGTTTAGGAATCTGAGAGACAAGAAAAGATATAAACATTCTGAGCATCAATTGGAACAAATGAATAATGAACTTTTTTTAAAAATGTCGGAAAAGAAGTACTGTTACGTGCATTGTTGACAGAGAAAAGGAATTGGCCAAAGAGATTTATAGAAATAAAAGATGGCTTAACAGCAAGTGCTGTGTGAAAGGAAAGTCAATCCAGTAATACTGTTGACAAAGGTTAACCACAAAAGAAACCTCACATCTGTGTTCAATATGTGGACAATTAGAAAGGAAACCACAACACATCTCTTACCCTAAGGATATGATCATATTTAATGGATATGATCATATTTAATTGATAAATAGTGCTTTAAATAGGAAACTTCTACTCATAATAACTTTTTTGTAGTAGCATATCTTATTATAGGACTACTAGTCTCACCAGACAGCAAGGACCTACATGCAAAATTTAGCCTACACTCTGAAATGAATATTAGATGCTGCAAGTCATATGCTCTATCTTGCCTTCCTGATGAACATATCTCCTAAAGAAAACAACAATAAAATTAAAAACTTTGTCCTTCTTTTCATCTTTCTTTGAAAAGAAAGATATGAGAAGACATATCTTAAAGACACATTATGATTGGTCAGCTTACTTATTTTGCTTTCCCCAGCAGATATTTACAACTCGTATTAGAAATGCATTTGGGGCACCTGGATGGCTCAGTCCCTTAAGTGTCAGACTCTTAATTTTGTCTCAATTATCATCTCAGGCTCCTGGAATCTACCCCACCTCTGGTGGTACTCAGTGGGAAGTCTTTTTCTCCCCCTGTCCCCACCCCACTCATTCATGCTCATACTCTTTCTCAAATAAATAAATAAAATATTTTTTAAAAATGCATTTAACAATATAGAATCAAGTGGTTCCAATAAATTATCCTATTCTTTATTCTAATTCAATTATTTATGTCATTGTTACTTAGTGATATTTTCTCTGAAATTACACCCCTTTTATATTTGTACTTCTTTATGTGTTTATGGGAAGCATTATAATGAAATGATTAAAAATTCTCTTGATACCAAATCTATAATTTCCTAGTTGTGTGATCTTGAATAAACCATAATTCCTCTTAAGAAAAATAAGAATATTTTATTTACAGAGAAAATGGTGGTGACTACTAAATTAAATAGATAATTACTAAAGAAGTTTGTATTTTGTCTCTATCACCTCATGCTTAGCGACAGCAATTATCATGTAACTGACTTTGATACCACTCTTGTTTCTCATTCAATCTACTATCTGAGCAGCAAATAAACTAATCATTTACATGTAGATCAAACTGTGACATTCCTCTGCTCAACATAAAAGCTCAAATGACTTGAAATCATATTTAGAATAAAATCTAAGATACGTTATTCATGACCCTATCTCTTTCCCAAATATTTTACAACTGAACCCCTTGCTGATTCTAATAAAGCCATAGTGGTTTTCTTGTTTTGCTAATGTACAATAAGCTTTTGTCCATGTTATGACATTTTTTCTTCCCTTGGTCATTCACCTTATCATCTCTACCCCTTCCAAGTCTCTACTCAAATGTCATTTATTATGGATCCTAATACCCTGCTCCAAATAACTCCACCTGTGTGCATACTTTGGTCCCTCTTTCTTCTCTTCAGGGTCTTCTCAATTATGACTGCTTGGTTTTATTCTTACCCTCTCTAGTCGCAATGAACTTCTTTGAATTATCTTTGTTTTTTTCAAGTCTTTATTTAAATTCCAGTGAGCTAACAAACAGCGTGATGATATGTGTCAGGGGTAGAATTTAGTGATTCATCACTCACATACAACATTCAGTGCTCAAGACAACAAGTGCCCTCCTTAACACTTATCACCCATTTTACCCATTCCCCTGCCCACCTCCCCTCCAACAACTCTCACTTTGTTCTCTATAGTTAAGAGTCTGTTTTGTGGTTAATCTCTCTTTTTTTCTCTCCCTATGTTCATCTGTTTTGTTTCTTAAATTCCACATATGAGTGAAACCATATAGTATTTGTCTTTCTCTGATTGATTTATTTCACTTAGCTGAATACTTTTGAGTTCTATCTGTCCTTGCAAATGGTAAGAGCTCATTCTTTTTGATGGCTGAGTATTATTCCTGTGTGTGTGTGTGTGTGTGTGTGTGTGTGTGTGTGTGTACTGCAGCTTCTTTATCCATTCATCAGTTTATGGACAGTTAGGCTCTTTCCATAATCTGGCTATTGTTGATAAAGCTGCTATAAACATTGGGTGCTATAAACATCCCTTTGAATTAGTATTTTGTATCCTTTTGATAAATAGTAGTCCAACTGGATAGTAAGGTAGCTCTATTTTCAACTTTTTGAGGAACCTCCATACCATTTTCCAGAGTTGCTGCACCAGCTTGCATTCCCACCAACAGTGTAAGAGGGTTCCCCTTTCTCTGCATCCTTGCCAACACCTATTATTTCTGGTGTTGTTAATTTTGGCCATTCTGACAAGTGTGAAGTGGTATGTCATTGTAGTTTTGATTTGTATTTCCCTGATGATAAGTGATGTTGAGCATCATTTCATGTGTCTGATAGCCATCTGTATGTCTTTGCAAAAAATGTTTGTTCATTTCTTCTGCCCATTTTTTAATTAGATCATTTGTTTTTTGGGGTATTGAGTTTGATAAGTTCTTTACAGATTTTGGATACCCTTTATCAGATATGTCATTTGCAAATATCTTCTCCCATTCTGAAGGTTGCCTTTTAGTTTTGTTGGTTATTTCCTTCCCTATGCAGAAGCTCTTTATCCTTTTTTTTTTTTTTAGGAGCTCTTTGTCTTGATGGGGTTCCAATAGTTTGGTTGTTGTTGTTGTTATTGTTGTTGTTTTGCTTTTATTTTCCTTGCTCAAGAGACATATCTAGTAAGAAGTTACTATAGCCCATGTCAAGGAAGTTATTGCCTGTGTTTTCCTCTAGTATTTTGATGGTTTCCTGCCTCACATTTAGATCTTTTATGAATTTTGAATTTATTTTTGTATATAGTGGTCCAGTTTCATTCCTCTGGATGTTGTTGTCCAGTTTTCCCAACACTGCATATTGAAGAGACTTTTTTTTTCCATTGGATATTCTTTCCTGCCTCGTTGAAGATTAACTGACCAAATAGTTGTGGGTTCATTTCTACATTTCCTATTCTGTTCCATTTATTTATCTGTCTGTTTTTGTGCCAGTTGCATTCGGTCTTGATCTCTACAGCTTTGTAATATAACTTGAAGTCTGGAATTGTGATTCTTCCAGCTTTGGTTTTCTTTTTCAAGGTTGCTTTCACTATCTAGGGTCTTTTGTGGTTCTATACAAATTTTAGATTGTTTGTTCTAGCTTTATGAAAAACACTGTCGACATTTTGATAGAGATTGCATTAAATGTGTAGATTGCTTTGGGTAGGATAGACATCTTTACAATATTTGTTCTTCCAATACATGGGCATGGAATACCATTCCATTTCTTTGGGTCATCTTCGATTTCTTTCAAGTTTTTATAGTTTTCAGAGTACAGATCTTTTACTTCATTGGTTCAATTTACTCCTAAGTACCTTATGGTTTTTAGACCTAAAGATACTTGCAGATTGAAAGTGTAGGTATAGAGAAACATTTATCATACAAATGATGTCAAAAGAAATCTGCAGTAGTAATACTTATATCAGACAAACTAGATTTTAAACCAATTTAAACATTTATCATACAAATGATTTCAAAAGAAATCTGCAGTAGTAATACTTATATCAGACAAACTAGATTTTAAACCAAGGACTATAACAAGAGATGAAGAAGAACACTATATCATAATGAAGGGATTATTCTAGATGAAGATCTAACAATTATAAATATTTATTCCTCTAACTTGGGAGCACCTAATATATAAAACAATTAGTAACAAATACAAAGGAACTCATTGATAATAATACAATAACAGTAAGAGACTTTCACATCCCATTTACATCAATAGAAAGATCATCTAAGCAGAAAATCAACAAGGAAATAATGACTTTGAATGACACAGTGGACCAGATGGACTTAACAGATATATTCAGAATATTTTATCCTAAAGCAGTAGAGTACACATTCTTTTCAAGTGCACATGGGACATTTTCCAGAATAGGTCATGAATGAGGCCTCAACAAGAACAAAAAATTTGAGATCATATCATGCATATTTTCTGACCACAATGCTATGAAGCTTGAAGTCAACTACAGGAAAAAAAATTGGAGAGACCACAAATACATGGAAGTTAAAGAACAAGCTACTAAAGAATTAATGGGTCAATGAGGAAATTGAAGAAATTAAAAAATAAATAAATACATCGAAACAAATGAGAATGACAACATGATGATCCAAAACCCTTGAGATGCAGCAAAAGCAGTCATGAGAGGAAAGCATATAGCCATACAAGTCTACCTCAAGACACACAAAAAAATCTCTAATAAACAACCTAACCTTATATCTTAAGGAGCTAGAAAAAGAACAACAAATGAAACCTAAAGCTAGCAGTGGGAGCACAAGCAGTGGGAAAGGAAATAATAAAGATTAGAGCAAAAATAAATGATATAGAAACAAACAAAAAAATCAGTAGAACAGATCAATGAAACTAGGAGCTGGTTCTTTGAAAGAATTAATAAAATTGACAAACTCTTAGCCAGATTTACCAAAAAGAAAAGAGAAAGAACCCAAATAAATAAAATGCCAAATAAAAGAGGATAAATAACAGCCAACACCACAGAAATACAAACAATTTTAAAGAGAATATTATGAAAATTACACACGAATTGGACAATCTGGAAGAAATGGATACATTCCTAGAAACTCATAACTACCAAAACTGAAACAAGAAGAAATAGGAAACATGAATGGACTAATAACGAGCAAAGAAATCAAATCACTAATCAAAAATTTCCCTAGAAACAAAAATGCAGCACCAGATGGTTTCACAGGGGAATTCTACCAAACATTTAAAGAAGAGTTATTACCTATTCTTCTCAAATTATTCCAAAAAATAGAAATGGAAAGAAAACTCCCAAACTCATTCTATGAGGCTAGCATTACCTTGATTCCAAAATCAAAGACTCCACTAAAAAAAAAGAACTATGGATGATAGATGTTAAGAATTCTCAGCAAAACACTAATGAATTGGTCCAATAGTACATTAAAAGAATTATTCACCATGATCAAGTGGGATTTATTTCTGGGCTACAAGGGTGGTTTAATATTTGCAAATCAATCAATGTATTACTCTGCAATAATAAAAGAAAGGATAAGAACATATGATCCTTTCAATAGTGCAGAAAAGGCATTTGACAAAGTACAACAAACATTCATGATAAAAATCCTCAACAAAGTAGGGATAGAAGGAACATACCTCAGTATGATAAAGGCCAAATATATCCACAGCTATATATAATAATATAATATAGATAATCAAGAAACATATTTTTCAAAGATTTTATTTATTTATTTATTTATTTATTTATTTATTTATTTATTTAAGAGAATGAGAGAGCACGAGCAGTGGGAAGGGGCAGAGGGAGAAGCAGACTCTCCACTGAGCAGGGAGCCATGGGAGGGGCTCAATCCCAGGACCCTGGGATCCTGACCTGAGCTGAGGCCAGAAGCTCAACCAACTGAGCCACCCAGCCACCCTTCAAGAAATATTAAATTATTTTTCTCATGAATTATACAAATGCCTTTGTCAAAGACAATTTGACTATGTATGTCTGGTTTGAATTTTGGACATTTAGTCTGTTCCTTGATGTATTTGCCTATTTTTTACCAGTACCATGCTGTCTTGATTTCTGCCCCGTTATACCAAGAGTTGGCCATTTTTCTTCTGTAAAAACCAGATAATAAATATTTCATCCTTTAGAGGCCACCGTGAATATTGTTTATTTTTAAACCCCTTTGAAATGTAAAAACTATTCTTAACTTTTAAGCCCTACAAAAAGAAGCCACAGTGAGAATTGGCCCACAGTCTTGATTTCCTGTTGTGGATGGATATTCAGGTAGTATACTAGTAATTAAATCAGGTAACATAAATCCCCTCATTTTGTTCTCTTTCAAAATTTGTTTGATACTTCAACTTTGTATCTAAAATTTAGTATCACATTATCAATATTTATTTTAAAAAATAGGATTTTGATTGTAATTGTATTGAATTGACAGGTAATTGGAGAATAATTACTATCTTTATTATTTTAAAATCATCTACTTGAATGACTATTCCAATTAATTTCATGACTGAAAATGATAAAATAATTTAGTATTCAGCCTACCGAGACAACTCACTGAGATAATTTGCTCATGCAGTAATGCCACAGTCTTGTTTTATGTATGTTTATCTGGTTGTTGTTTTGTGTGATGATTAAATGCATTATTCCATAACACTTTGAGATGAAACTCTGGACTGCTTCCACTTCTTATCACCAATTAGGAAGTGGCAAAGAGTCTTAGATCATTTTTACCTAGAAATCAGAAGAAAAGATGCATACTGTGGTTATGATCCACAGCTTTTCAGACTAGAAAACACCAATCTTCTGTAACAACAAAATCAGGCACTTGGCAACTAATTGTAAACCACAAAAATGACTGGATGACAGCATAATCAAATGGTTCGCTCTACTTGTTTTAGTGATAAAATATGAATGACGATATGCTCAATCCAGACACTGAGATTTATATTAGTAATGGTCACCACAGTCTAATTGAGAGGCTCCTGAATGACAAGACCCCTGTGTTCATAACATTAAGGTTGCTTTAAAAAAAAAATCACTCAAGAGTTTTCATAGATTCTGTGGTTGACCTTTCTGTAGGTGTCTTGTTATGCTTTCACACTTCCATTTTATGCTCCTTACATTCATGTCATCTTGTCTTTTCCCCAAAGTACAAATTCAGGTTAGTTTAGTATAATTCAGAACCATTAAAAAAGGAGTCCTTTCAAATTTTTCCTCAGCTCATTAATCTGCATCAAGCCTCCCAATACTGCATTTGTCATCTATTAGCTTTATTATTAACCACATTGTTCCTAATTATTTACTGATCCTCTTAATTTAGAATCACAAGGAATCATGGCTTCAGGAACATGTTCTGATTCAGTTATTGCAAAGATTTGAGAATACACAGCAGCTAATTAGAAGTTCTCTTCCACTTTGATGCCAAATATTTCCACTATTGTATTTTCATCCTTTAGTAGATATCTAATAATATCTCAGTCAGTTAAGCATCTGCCTTTGGCTCAAGATATGATCCCAGGACCCTGGGATCGAGTCCCATGTCTGGCTCCTGCTCTGAAGAAAGTCTGTTTCTCTCTCTGCCTTTCCCCTGCTCATGCACAAGCTCTCTCTTTCATAAATAAATAAATAAATAAATAAATAAATAAATAAATAAATATTTTTAAATTAAATAATATTTTACTTTTTTTTTAGAAGTTTTAAGATAACTAATACAAAGCCATCATGACTTCAAATTCTAAGCTCAATTCAATTATTAAAGGAAGGGAAAAGTCTCCCACTTCTACATTAAAAGAATCTTGGCTGAATGGGAGCTCAAATATTACATATAGAATAGGATTTGTGCACTAGATTTCTGGAAGCAAGTTTTGAAAAATAATTTGTTTAGCTACCACAGTGGGATAGTTTGTGTCAGATAATGAGACATATAACATGATCATATTAGTTACTTGTAATCAAAGATGGCATTGGAAAGCTTTTCACAGGAGCAGGAAAACTAAAATATTGCATGTAACACTTGCTCTTAATAAAATCTTAGTAAAGATTTTCTAGGGATTCGAGTGGCTACTTTCCGGTATCCCTGCTGATCACATTATAAATATATGTCTGAGTGTTTATATGTATGTAAGACTTTCAGTTGCAGCTAATTGCTGTAGGTTGAGCTATTCCTCTTGTATGGTTTCAAAAATTGTTTGTCAATATGCCCTTGTAGATCATCATCCATTTTTTATCCATGAGTAATTTCTACAGTATGTTTCCTGTTACCCCTCACTACTGTTAAGAATATTTTTTTCTTATCCAAACATTTATTTTCCTATCAAATTGTCTATATCATATATTGTAGCCAAATATATTTTGATCTCATTCTTGAAATTTGGTTCAAAAATTCTGATTTATAATTTGATGTGATTTAGGAGACACTGGTCCAGAGGTCCTTTGTATATTGTATTTTCATTTGCTACTTCAATTTAGGAAAAAAAAAATGTGTGACCTTTTATTTCCTAACGAATGGTTCCTAGTCGGTATTACTATAGGACAGAAACCGTATTTTGTGTATAGTTTGTTAAATATCTGTCGCTGTTGACTATTAACTGCTCTGTAGACCACTGAATGACATATTGTTAAACTAAATAACTCCTTTTAAACAACAAAAGACAGGAGTCCCTGAGTGGCTCAGTTGGTTAAGCATCTGCCTCTTGATCTCAGGGCTGTGAATTCTAGCCCTGCATTGGACTTCATGCTGTAGAGCTTACTTAAAAAAATAAAAATCATATATGATAAATAAGAAAAATTCAACTGTGAATAAACCCTAAGATCAGATTGACTTTATTTAATTTTTCATGAATTAGCATCCCAACTGGCAAATAGAAAGGACTTCCACTGATCTGTAGAAGAGGGATGACTTTTAAAGGCAGAAGAAAGGCACAAGACAAATTCATTATCAAACAATGCCTTGTTTCAGGCAAGGTCACCTTCCTACGGGGAACATGAGGGTTCTTTCAGGCAGATTATCTCATTAGTACTGGCCAGGTAACTACAAGTTGAGTAGTCGAAGTTTATATTCTTGAGAGAAGCTGAAGCTGCAATTGTGTTAGGTATAAAGTCTTGGTTTACAGATGTGGGGCTTACATGTGAGGACTCAATACAAGTGAGTCCTTGTCTCCATATCTCTGGCTAGAGCTTAATTTTCTAACCTGAAAACAAGTTTTTTGTTGATAGCATTTTTTCTTACCTTTATGTTAGTTTATCTTCTTTAAAAGACTCATATCTTAATTAAGATTGACCTTATATTTATCAACTATTCTGGGATTTATGTGAGAAATATAGATGGCAATAAAATGTTAAGAATATTAGTATAGAAATATTTATTTAGTGACGTAAATGTTGGTTTTATCATAATTGTGATCACATAAAAATATCTATACAAAAATTTTTTAAAATTAAATAAAATTAGTTTTGGGGCTCCTGGGTGACTTCATCAGTTGGGTGTCCAACTCTTAATTCTGGCTGAGGTCATGATCTCAGGGTTGTGAAATCAAGCCCCCATTGAGTTCCATGCACAGAGTCATCTTGAGATTCTCTGCCTCTTCATATGCCCCTCCCCCTGCTTACATATACTTCCTCTCTCTCAAATAAATAAATATTTTTAAATAATAAATAAAATAAATTTCTATATATCATATATTTGTGTAAACTAAAACATCATTCAAAAATGTTATGTTGAATATCTGAGCATTTAAAAGAGCTTGAACAAAAATACATATTTATGCATTTTAATCAATTTCTTATAACTATATATTTTCCAATATAATATATTTTTACATATAGATTTTTATGCAATTATTTACAAATCTTCCTTAAAGTTGCCTTTTTAGTTAATGAATTTAAAAATGTTTACTCTTTCAACTGTCTTTTCTATATATCATGATAGCTTTAATTGAGAAAGGAATCATTCTACAGATGCTAAGGAATCTGGCAAACTCAAAAAATCATTAAATGGATAATATTTACAGTGGAATTTTAAAAAAAATATTGAAATATATAAATATCACTAATATTCCATAATCTTTTAAGTAATATTTTATAAGTCAAAACAAATCACATAAATTATTTCTATTAATAATTCTTTTGAATATTTCAACAAATATATGTATACAAAATCATAGGCCTTATTAATGTAATTCAAATATGTATCAAAACATAAGTTTACCCAATTTTTTAAAAAAGATTTTATTTAATTATTCGCGAGAAACATAGAGAAGCAGAAACACAGGCAGAGGGAGAAGCAGGGAGCCTAATGTGGGACTCTATCTTGGAACCACGGAATCACACCCTAAGCCAAAGGCAGATGCTCAACCATTGTGCCATCCAAGCATCCCAAGTTTACCCAATTAAAGATTAAAGTTTCATTGAAAGAGTCTTCCCATTAGTTGTGATATTAGTAAAATTAAAGAATTGTAAAAAATCTTTCCTACCGAATAATTTTTCATCATTAATATCTTCTGTTGCCCTTTGCTTACATAGGATACATTTTAATAATAAAAAAAGATACATTTTAATATCTTCCTATTTTCATATTAAATAAATACAGTTCACTCAGTGCTGAGTTTTGTAGCACTATTTTAAATAAATATTTCAAATATATTTTGAATTTTAAAAACTATAATTTATATATTTCACTTACAAAATGTTTAGTATCATTGTAAGACGATCTTTGATCTAAGTGCAGTCAAGTTTCAAAATATCTAAAATGCTATAATCAGCAAAGAAACTAAATTACAAGGCTAATTTTAGTCAACATCAGCTATATCACAAACTTCAGAGTTCAGTTACTTTGAATATACTTAAAAATATTCTAAATGTTGCAAAATATAGCTTCTACTTCCATAGATACATTAGTGCAGCTTATTTGGACATAGAAATGAATGGTACGTGGGCCACAACCAATTCCTAATATATTCCTGCTCCATAGGTTTCTTAATTTAATTAGAACATTGTTTTACCAAGTTTCTGTGCCCCTACACTATTTGTATTCATATTGTCACCACAAAAACAAATAATTTTAACTTATATTTGAACATTTTAACTGGATTATAGCATTTGCAACATCTGATATTTCTGCTTTGATACAATGAAATTTTAGCAACTTGACTTTAATTTATAATGAAATGGTCTATAATTTTCTATTGGTTTTCTATCTTCTCTTCTGGTTTTTGTTATTGCCCTCATC
The DNA here is from genome assembly GCF_048418805.1 of Vulpes vulpes. Lineage (NCBI taxonomy): Eukaryota > Metazoa > Chordata > Mammalia > Carnivora > Canidae > Vulpes > Vulpes vulpes. The sequence continues at coordinate 90,045,791 of NC_132786.1, forward strand.
TTTTCTAACCTACTTGTCCATATTATATATTCCAATGAATTTTTTGTTTACTCTCTTGATATTATTATTCCTATTTACCATTTAGAAGATTGGTTTATTCATTTATCACATATATTGATATTATTTTTTAATGTTAACAGATTTTTTAATGTTTATAACACGAATTATGTCAGAAACTTGCAATAGTATTATTCACTTTACTCCTTATTTACTTCTCTGATGTCCTGCTGTTACAGTTGTCATATATTTTATATCTATATAATATATGTAGCTATTTTAGATAAATATAAATATATCACATTTATAAAATGTAAATCTATACCAGATTTAGACATACATATACATTTTATATAGCAGAGATTTCCAAATATATACATATCTTATACATTATTATTTTTTAAATCATTATTAATCTTTTAGTTAATGTTGATTTTAAAATTCTCTTCTGTATTTCTTCATATATTTACTCTTACTTTGGCTTTTGACTTCTTTCTATTTTTATAGTCTTTTATCTAGGATCTTTTTTTTGTTAATCTACGTGTTTTTACAATTTTTCTCTTTAACTCTGATTTTCAGCCACTGGTCTATCATAATTGAGTGTTGTGTTTTTCCTGAGGTTTTCTGAGATTGCTAAATGAGTATGTTGATGGATTTTATCAATTTTTCTAAAATTATTTACAATTATATCATCTCCATGTACTTCCTGGATTCCAAATATATGTATATTAGACCATTTGATATTTTCCCATAGACCTTCAGTATTATATCTAGTTTTCTTCTTCTTCTTTTTTTTTTTTTTTCCTTGGGTTCAGGCTGGATACATTTTATTAATCTGTCTCAAGTTTTTCTTCGTTCTGTTTGGCCCAGTCTACTGTTATGTTCATCATATTCATTTTTAATTTCAGTATTATTGTATTATTCAGTACTAAAATTTCCATTTGCAGGGCACCTGGCTGACTCAGTCAGTAGAGCATGCATTCCTTGATCTTGGGATTGTGAGTTCAAGTCCCATGTTGGTGTAGGGATTACTTAAAAATAAAAAAATCTTTATAAACATAAAATAAAATTTCCATTTGCTTCTTTTATTAGGATTTTAATTTCTCTCATGAAATTATTCATCCTTTCCACTTTAACTCCAACTTTTCTTCATTATATATACGCTCATCACAAAAATTACTTAAAGTTTTATAGCTCAATATTTTTAATTACAGATTCTAATTCTTTGTTTCTTTAGATATTTCAAATATATTTATTCTATTATGGAAAGTATGGAAGAGACTGTGGTAGATCATATTTATTCTCACAGAAGTACTGCCCCTTCTTCTGTAGGACCTCATGTATAGTCTTATTTATACAAGTTAATTCAGAATTGAGCTTCATATGTGCTATGTTGTACCTTTAGTTAATATCAACTTGACACTGGTTTCATATAATTTAAAGGTAGTAGTAATTTCATCCCTTCCAAAGAGTTTAAAATATAATCACCACTAGATTCCAGAGAGATCTGTGTACTTTACAGCCCTGCCCTGTGTACCATCACATCTCTATAAGAAGCCAGTGGAGAACAAGAGTGGAAAGGGGAGACTTTTGTCTCTTCTTCTGGGTTTTTCCAGAATTCAATGTGTCATTCTAGTCTAAAGGTTCTGAAACTTGGCAAGTAACTAATGAATAATAATATAACATCACCCATAATGAGCCAAAGTGACATATGTGCCTTTAATATGATGTATTCTGAAGAATTGATTAATTTGATCTTAATCATGAGGAAATATCAGACAAAGACAAATAGAGAGACATTATGCAAAACATACAAACAAAGAAAAATCTGGTCAGTACTATTAACAAAATAGCAAGATAAGGAACACAAGGAAAGGCAATGAAATTAGTCTGGATTAGAGAAGAATACAAGAATGTGACAACTAACGGCAGTTCATTTCATGGACTAGGGATGAAAAGAGCTGTAAAGGACATTATTCTGAGAACTTGACAAAATTTTAATATGGGCTGTGGATTAGGTAACACAATTTTATCAATGCTAATTTTTAAAAAACTGATTATTTAAGAGAATTTTCATGTTATTCACAAATACACTCTAAAACATGTAAAGTAAATGTCTACAACATGATCTAAAATAGCTCGGGAAAATATATATGTTGATAAATTAGTGGATCAATAGAATACAGAGCAGATGATAAAGCACGTGGAGTAAATATAAGCAAATAATCCATCTGAAAAAGGAGGGTATAGAATCTCTTTGTGCTATTCTTGCAACTTTTCTATAAATTTGAAGATAAATCAAAATAAAAAGTTTACAAAAATAAACCTTTTTTTGGGATGCTTGGGTGGCTCAGTAAGTTGAACATCCAACTTTTGGTTTTGGCTCAGGTCATGAGACTGAGCCCCCCTTTGGGTTATGTGGTAAACATGGAATCTGCTTGAGATTGTCTCTGTCTCCCTCTCCTTCTGTCCCTCCCATTGGTGATATCTCCCTCTCTAAATAAATAAATAAATAAATAAATAAATAAATAAATAAATAAATAATATCTTTTCTTTGACTCTTTGTTTTCCTTACTCTGTCATATCTCCTAACAGCATTACTTCCGTTTCCACCATTCCTCACCAGGGAAAAAAGAGATCATTGATCTTATCTCTCCTAAGATTTGCATTTCTTTGGAATTTAGTTCATTTAGACTGTTTTCAGCTATAACTCTGAATGGTTTAAAATGTTTTCTGCTTATTTTCTCCTGTTTGAGTAGAAGTGATGATCTTTGCAAGCTCCTATACCCTAATCTGAAATGGTTAGGTTTCTACCACAGTCTCCTTATAATAACTATTAACTGTTAGAATAGATGCTAATGTTTTTCCAACAGATTTATTTTATGTCTTTGGGACTTTAAGAAATTCAGACATATGACCACTCCTATTGTTAAAAATGATAATTTTCTCTATGGCTGACTTTA